>NC_083583.1:7455657-7818157 GCF_027579695.1 Neoarius graeffei | reverse complement strand
TCCAAGCACAACTACTGCTGGAAGGGACCAAAACCGTGCAATTCGATCTTAAGCCCACTGGCATCGCTACCACTTTCTTGAATAACCGCGCAAACCCTTCGTCCGATCAAGGATCTTTAATAAGCCGAATTGCGCTGGGATTTCTAGCTAGCGGTTGGGTTATCACAGTCTTCATAGCCATCACTCTACATAGGTACATACTGACACTACACCACAAACTGGACAAAACGATCTACGCACCTGAGAAATTAGATCGTGACATTGTCCGATTCTCCATCAGGCCTAAGGCCTCCACTAACTTTCTTGAAGAGTAGGCTTGCTAACACGCTAACTAACCCCTCTTTTCCATTTTCCTTTATGGAGTTTTGATTATTTTTGTTTGCTGTGTGAAATATTGTATGTAGAAGGTAGTTAAATAGCCATAGTGTAATTGTTTTCATGTCCAAGTGCCTATGCTTTCATGCCCAAGTGCCTATGCATCTTATGGACTGTATGAAATGAATTGAACTGTTGAACTGTGTCTGAAAGACTTTTCACAGAAAGGACCCTTGGAACTACCTCATTGTGGAACTACCTCATTGTGGAACTACCTCATTGTGGATTACTAGGGACCGTGGGCCGCAGACTAAACACCATGTGCCCATAGGGTATCACTCCTTTCAGCGCCTATGGCCAAGGGGGGAATGTTGGTAACTCGCCAGCGCCCCCTATAACGATCCCACAATTCCTTGCGTGCTCCACCCGGATGTGACGTAAGGTGGAACTGCTTTAACTGTATCGAGAGCGCCTCGATTCGTCCTCTCGTGTTCTGGCTACTGGAGTGGTCGGACGGACTGTTGGCACGCTCGCCTACAGTGTTGAGACTAACCGCTATTGTCTGAGAACAGCCTGTTCAAATTAGTTTCGGCCGAACTTTTGAACGACCCGCTAAGTTTCAGCGATATAGTGGTTTTGATTCTAAACCTTTGCAAAGTTTAACTACAGTTAAGTAGTTTTCCATGCTAAGAGGCATTTGCGGACAGCTTCGCTCCTCTCAGCCTTTTTCTCGTCGACGCATCACCGGAGGTTTCTCCTGAAGCACCGTGGGCCAGCTAGGCCTCCATCTCCCTGCTTCGTTAGCCGCGGTTGGACGCAACGCGCCGCTAACCTCCTCTCCTCGGACTGCGACCCTCAGCGCGGACATCGGAGAAAGAACTTCCATCGCATTGAGTAGGCACTTGGGCAAATTTTTAATTTGTAGCTTATTCAGATGGTTGTTAGGGTCATGTTTAAGCTTTGAGCTATTTAGCATACCCGCTCAGACACGGAAGGTGTTTGTTTGTTTTTATTGTTTGTTTTGGTTCTGTTTTTTTTTTCTTTGAACTTGTTAGACAGGGTATCTTGCATGATATCTTTCCTTAACTCCATTGCTAGCTTCCCTATCTGATTAGCAGCGCAGCGACAAGTTTGTTATTTTAAGCTCCGAGGCTAGACCGCTACAAGGCCTAGTTCTCTCCATCCAACACCTATTACACACACATATACACACACTCTCTCTCTCTCTCTCTCTCGTGTTGAGTTCTTTGCCTAGATAGTCTGTTGGAAATTGTTAAGTGCAGTGTTTGGATCCAGCTGTAGCGTGGTCAGATTCTCCTTAGCAACTTATTGCTAGCTACCTCAGGGTGATACGCTAGCTCGTAGGCTTGTGTTCTCGACTAGGCCTGCAGGCGCCATTTTTCCGACGCCATTTTGATACCTTCCTCATTGAGTTACCTGTGATACGACACCTAGGCACTGACCGCCATTTTGTTCAAGCATTGCCAGAGTGGCTAGTCATTAGCATCTGCCCACAGATACCTACACAAAGCACACATTAGCCACAGAGCTAATCCTTTGTTCTATTTAGCTAACATTCCTTTGTTTTAGCTAACGACAAGCTAGGTCACACACACACACACACACACACCTCCACACACACGCACACACAAGGGATTCTCTTTTTCTATCTTTTTCTCTCTCTCTTTCCCTCGAATTTATAGTCCAGGTGTAATTGTTCCATTGTTTTGTCTTGTTATTACCTTTGCCGACATTGAATGTATTTTGAGATTATTATTATTAGTGAGTAGTAGACAAATAAAAGCTAATAAAATTGAATTGCATTTTACTTGTTCCTGTTGTTTATTCACAAGGTCAACTATTTAGAACTCCTTTTTCCTTCAGAATTTAGCTTTTGTATACAACTGGGTTTCCCATCTAATACAGAGCTACCATTAATCTTGAATGTAACCATTCACGGTGAGTATTAAGATTAATAATTTAAGATTTTATGAGACTGATCTTTATTTATAAATTGATTAATTTAATTATCAATTATTACATAATTTATAATTTATTTAATCCCAATTCAACCTACAACGCACTAACGCTACGTTCACACTGCAAGGCTTAATGCTCAATTCCGATTTTTTTGTGAAATCCGATTTTTTTGTGAGGTCGTTCACATTAACAAATATATGCGACTTGTATGTGATCCTCAGTATGAACGAAAAGCGACCTAAAAGTGTTCCGCATGCGCATTGCAGGATACGACGACGTCACACGCAGTGAGCATGGCCAGTGTTTACGGAAGTAAAACCGCCCGGTTGCGGTATGACCCATCCAATCTAGCTTGAATAGCTGCATCCCCCCAAATGGAAATCAGCTCCCTAACCTCTGCGTCCTTCTATTGAGAAGATTCAGAACCTTCACAGCCCGAAGCGTCCCTCGCACTGATGTCATGCGCAGGGGCGCAGATACGTTTTTTGAACTGGGAGGGACAAAAAACTGGGTAAACCAACCCCAACCCCGATATGCCTGTCAAACTTGTTGTTAGTAACCATAGCAACCAAGCTCGAGCTCGCAACCTGTGCAGTCTGCGCAGCTCAACCAACCGAATATCAGTCTTTGTTTTATGTGAGTTGTTGCAACTATGTATACACTGCTGTGCACCTCAATAAACCGAATGGTAATTAGTCTTTTGATTTTTCCGTGAGGTTTGCCTTATGCAAAGAAAGACAGCATAGACAGTTTTTTTCCTCCCTATAAGTGGGGGGGACCGAACGAAGTGAATTTAAATCTGGGTGGGACGAGTCCCACCCTCTATCTGCGCCCGTGATTATGCGCCATGTTACTGTAACTTTTTTTGAGAGACCCGCCGCCTACTTCAGCGCAGAATAGTGACGTTTGTGGCTTGTTGATGACGTGTGAGTCGGATGAATGCGACCTGGCGGTTCAGACTGAAGTCGCATATGAAAAGAGCGGATAGGGATCGGAATTAGGACCACATATCCAAACGGCCTGGGTCGGATTTGAAAAAATCGGATCTGTGTCGTTCATATTGTCAATAAAAGATCGGATACAGGTCACATATGGGCGAAAAGATCGGATTTGAGTCACTTCAGCCTGCAGTGTGAACGTAGCCTAATTTACACCCGGGGTACAAGCTACGTTCAGAGTCAGCAATCCAAGGGCTGGCATGTTTTTGGGACGTGGAAGGAAACCGGAGAACCTGGGTAAAACCTATATGGGAGAACATGCTGCCCTTTTTTAATATTGGCTGGCGTCGAGTGGTATATCAGATATATTCCATTCAGCTAGCATGATATTGAACGAGTTGAAGACAAGTAGCTGAATGGAATATATCTGATACAGTAGACCACAAAAAAAAAGCCAGCCAATATTATTATTATGATTATTATTACCCATACATATTCCTTTCGGGTGTTCAACTTGTCTCTCTCTTTCAAAATTCTCTCAAAATCTTGTGTGTTTAACGAAGAAAACCTGGTGGCCGTGTTTGTTTACAAATCATCCCAGTCGCTTGCTAGCACGGAAGTTTTACGTTTCTTAAGTGTGACGTCGTGTTGTCTTGACCAGCCTTTCTCAACCGGGGTGCCGTCTGGCTTCGTTAGGGGTGCCGTCAAAAAATTATATATTCTAACATTGAAATAAATAAAATGAATTAAAATTCCAAAAAACGATAGTTACACTAATGCAGATCATCGCCGCCTCATGCATCATCAAAATTTGTCTCACGGCCCCCTTTCCCACATCACAACCTCACTGCCGAGGTCAGCGTATGGTCAGCGTGACTGCGTATATTTTATATGAGGGTGCCTTGAGAATTTGCATACTTCTGAGGGGCGCCGTGACTGAAAAAAGGTTGAGAAACGCTGGTCTTGACGACCATGCAATATTGTAAACCATATTCAATGCTCATTCTCCACTGGGTAGAGTGATGTAATGCATGTAGGATAAGCGATATGCTAACAATATTGCATGCTATCAAACCAAATGAATGAAACCCGCTAGAAGGGAAGAGAACATGTGTCCTGTATGCATAATAATTCCCGATATTTCACTCCAATGATGTCACTCCCAGTGTTTTCCCACTGAGTAGACGCGTGTTGTTAAAATGGTGGACCGGTTTAAAATAAAAATTCTTTTGATTAACTTGCGTATTTTTTTTTGTGTGTGTGTGTGGATGTGTCCATATAATATAAAGAACATTACACAGTGGTGCAAATATATGAAGTTTATCCAGCACCATGTGAAGCGAGTCCAGGGGGATCCTGGATGCATGGCACGGTCAAGCGGCCACAAGCCTCTCCATGGTGAAGACCGTCCGTGTGTGGCTTCAAGCCACATCCTACCAGAGGTGCCCCTGTTTCAATGCAGAATACGGCGGATCTAGGGGAGCATACCCTGAAAAAAAACCCAAAAACCAACACACTGTTGGAGCCAGCTATGGACAAATAGCCCCACTGCCTTGCGGGTTAGTCTCGGGACAGCACAAGGCTAAGGGAGCTAACCCCTACAGAAAAACCCGGAGTGAAGCCCCGCAGGCGGTTGGTCACTGACTCTGTCACCCTTCCGGCAGCTTCTGCAACCAAGTCGTCCCCAAACGTAGTGCCCTGCACTCCTTTGGACTTGGTCGACGAGGTCGAGAAGGGGGCCCTGTCGTCTGGGCAGCGCAAGGCCTCCATACACTTCGTCCTGGCATGCGCCCTGGAGAGGTCACTCCAGTCTTGCTGTGTGGTGAGAATACAACAAGGAAGACAGCATTTACCGGTTATAAGTCCTAGCTTGACTGGCGTAGAGTTGGACGCCAGGGGCTGCCTTTGTTGGTGGGAGGGGCCATCACGTCCCAATGGTCAGCTATTGCCTGCCTCAAGTCGAGCAGCCCTCGACCAGTAACGTGTTGACCCACCACGGTCTGCGTGCTTCAGTGGGTGCCTTGAGCTTACAGTCTCAGTGCTCAACAAGTGGATCGTTAAACCTGCACCAGGCAAACATCATATAAAGAAAACAAAGCCTCCAGCTCTTCGTATAGCAAGCTGGAACATCAGAACCATGCGTCCAGGACTGACGGACAATCTCGAGGTAGTGGATGACACCAGAAAGACCGCAGTGATCAACATGGAGCTGCTCAGACTGAACGTAGACATAGCAGCCCTGCAGGAGACCAGACTCCCAGACAGTGGCACGCTGAAGGAGGAGCACTACACCTTCTTCTGGCAAGGCAAGAGCACAGAGGAAGCCAGAGAGTACAGGACAGGCTATGCTGTCAGAAATGCACTGCTGGGGCGTCGTGGCTCAGGTGGATTAAGGCGCCATACCATAAATCCGGGGATCCGGGTTCGATTCCAACCCGAGGTCATTTCCCGATCCCTCCCCGTCTCTCTCTCCCGCTCATTTCCTGTCTCTACACTGTCCTATCCAATAAAGGAGGAAAAAGCCCCAAAAAAATCTTTAAAAAAAAAAAGAAATGCACTGCTTCCCATGATTCAAGCCTCCAACAGATGGCACAGAGCGATTACTCAGCCTACGCCTGTCCACCACGCAAGTCCCAGTCACCATCACCTGTGCATATGCCCCCACTCTACAGGCAGCGGTGGAGGTCAAGGACCAGTTCTACGAGTCGCTTGATGCCAGGATCAGCAGTATCCCCATGCAAGAGCACATGATCCTCCTAGGTGACTTCAATGCTAGGGTTGGTGCTGACCACAAGTTTTGGCCAGCTGTACTCAGATACCATGGCATTGAGAAGATGAATGAAAACAGGCAGAGGCTCCTGGAGCTGTGCTGCTTCCACAATCTCTGTGTTATAAACACCTTCTTCCACAACAAGACATGCCATAAGGCGTCCTGGAGACACCCCCGGTCAAAACATTGGCACCAGCTGGACCTGGTCATTGTTAGGCGCGACTCTTTGAACAACATCGCCAACACCAGAGCCTATCACAGCCCTGACTGTGATACCGACCACTCTCTCATCATCTCAAGAGTGAAGCTCAGGCCCAAGAAGCTTTACCGCTCCAAACAAAAAGGTCAGCCAAGAATTAACACCAGCAAGATGGTGTACGTCAAGAAGAATCAAGAGTTTGTGGAACGCCTGTGTCAGACTCTCCCCAAGACATCAGCTGGCAGTGCAGAAGAAACCTGGGCCTCCCTTCGCAGTACCATCGACAGTGCCGACATAACGTATGGCAAGAAGGATCGGAAGAACACTGACTGGTTCGAGGCAAACATCGCAGAGATGGAGCCTGTAATTGAGTCCAAGCGGACTGCTTTGATCGATCACAAACGCAACCCCAGCCAGAAAAACCTGCAGGCACCAAGATTCGCCCACAATAAGGCCCAGCAGACAGCACATCGGTGTGCCAACGATTACTGGCAGCACCTCTGTTCCTCCATCCAGATTGCCTCTGACACTGGCAACATCCGAGGCATGTATGAGGGAATCAAACAAGCCACGGGCGTACCCATAAAGAAGACCGCCCCGCTGAAGACCAAGACTGGGGAAGTCATCACGGACCAGGAAAAGCAGATGGGGAGATGGGTTGAACACTACCTGGAGCTCTACTCCAGAGAAAACTCTGCCTCCCAGAAAGCCCTGGATGCCACAGAAGACTTGCCGGTCTTAGAGGAGCTGGATGCAGAACCCACGGTTGAAGAACTGAGCAAGGCCATCGATGCTCTCAGCAGCGGCAAAGCACCAGGTGAGGACGCCATCCCCCCTGAAGTCATCAAGAGCGAGAAAGCCAGTGTTGCTGCAGCCACTCCACGAGCTCCTGTGTCAGTGCTGGAGGGAGGGCAAGGTACCCCAAGACATGCGCGATGCCAAGATCGTTACCCTGTACAAAAACAAAGGCGATCGTGGCAAATGCAACAATTACCGTGGCATCTTGCTGTTGATCATCGTGGGAAAGGTTTTTGTCCGAGTGGTACTGGCCCGACTGCAAACCCTGGCTGAACGCATCTATCCTGAATCCTAGAGTGGATTCAGGGCAGAGAGATCAACCGTGGACATGATCTTTGCTGTCCACCAGCTACAGGAGAAGTGCTGTGAGCAGCAGATGCCCTTGTACTTGGCCTTCATAGACCTCACCAAGGCCATCGACCTGGTGGGCAGACGCAGCCTCTTCCAGCTGCTAGGCGAGATTGGCTGCCCCCTAAAACTGCTCAGCATCATAACATCATTCCACAAAGGCATGTAAAGCACAGTCTCCTTCAACGGATCAACCTTTGAGCCTTTTGAGATCCGCAGCAGAGTGAAGCAGGGCTGCGTCCTTGCTCCAAATCTGTTCGGCATCATCTTCTCCCTGCTGCTGGCATGTGCATTCAGCAACCCAGAGGACGAAGTCCATCTACACACAAGAAGTGGCGGAAAGCTGTTCAACCTAGCCCACCTGAAAGCCAAGACCAAAGTCTGACATGTCCTGATCAAGGAACTTCTTTTTGCTGATGATGTAGTGCTGACCTCCCACACACAGGAACAGCTTCAGAGACTGATCGATCGCTTTGCGAAGGCTTGTCATGAGTTTGGGTTGACCATCAGCATCAAGAGGACAAAGGTGATGGGTCAAGACACCAACGACCCTCCAGTCATTAACATCGGTGATGGGGAGCTTGACACCACTGACAGTTTCACCTATCTGGGCTTGACCATCTCCAACAACCTCTCTCTGGATGTGGAAATCGACAAACGTATCGCCAAGGCCGCTGCCATGTTGTCCAAGCTGAGCAAGCAGGTGTGGTACAACAAGCGCCTCACAGAGAACACCAAGCTCAAAGTGTACCAGGCATGTGTCCTGAGCACCCTGCTCTATGGCAGTGAATCATGGACAACATATGCCAGACAGGAGAACCGGCTCAAGAGCTTCCACCTTCGATATCTTAGGCGAATCCTCGACATCTCCTGGCAGGATCGAGTTCCCAACACTGAGGTCCTGGACAGAGCAGGTCTCCTTAGCATGCACCTCATGCTGAGCCAGAGGTGTCTTCGATGGCTTGGCCACGTCCATCGAATGGAGGATGGCCGCATCCCAAAAGACCTTCTCTATGGCGCTTTGGCTGAGGGATCCCGCCCTGCTGGCAGACCGCAGCTCAGGTACAAGGATGTGTGTAGCGCGACCTGAAGCTTGCTGGTATCAACATCCAAAGCTGGGAGTCCTTCGCAGATGACCGAAACCGTTGGCGGAGTGCTGTCATGAAAGCAGTGAAGAGTGGCAATGAAAGACACGCCCGCCAGTTGGAGGAGAAAAGAGCAACAAGGAAACGGAGACAACAAAGCTAGCAGCAACCTACAGATTTCATCTGCAACAAGTGCGGCAAGGACTGCCACGCCAGAATAGGGCTCCTCAGCCACTCCAAACGCTGCATACAAACCAGAAACTGACCTTCCATGGCGCTATCCATGGTCTCTCGAGACCAAAGGCTGCCTATCCTCGTTTTATATTATATATTCATTCACCACTCAAAGATAAAACTTCATATCTTCACGCCACCATGTAATATCCTCCATTTATGTTCTTTTATTTAAAAAAACAAAAACAAAAAACCCACAACTCTCTGAAACAGAGAGAGAGAAACACAAAGAGAGAATATCTTGGAATTGCGAGAGCGTTATTAATAATAATAATAATAATAATAATAATTTCAATAATAATAATTTCAATGTATATAGCGCCTTTCTCAAAACCCAAGGTTGCTTTCCATTTATAGGGAAAAAATAAATTTAAAAAATAAAAACATCCACTAAATAGAGGTCAGCCACAGTCCCACCAAAAGGGGCACGAAAACAAGTCCCACACCGCCAGCACAGCCTCCGCGACGCCACCAGCAACATCACTCGGAACACCGCGCCATGGCTCCACAAAGCGAGCAGAGAAGCACCGCCACGCAGAGCGCTGGTATGTCCCAAACCGCCTGCACAGCCGCCGTGACGCCACTGAGCAACATCGCTCGGAACATCATGCCAAGCAAGAAATCAAAGAGCGCTGGGCAACCACGATGTTAAAATGAGCAACGAGCTCACTGCAGTCCACAGCTCCAAGCACAGGGATCAACCACAGTGAACCAAGGCCTGGAGGAAACAGACACTCAAAACTGGGTCCGGAGCTACACCACAACCGACGGACAAAAACAAACATCAAACTACACAAAAACACACAAAAAAAATTTTAAAATGAAAAAAAAAATTTTAAAGTAGAGAAAATAAAATAAGAAGCTTCGGTGAGAAAAAAGGGCGAGAATGTGGTCTGTTCATTCAACAAGGAAAATTAAATACGCATGGCTGTGAATGTTCTTCCTCGGACCGCCTGAGGACTGCAATCGCTACAAAACTCAGAAACGACTGATGCTCATAGGCTCATAAACTCCTGTAAACACAATGCCTATAGAGTATACAGTTATTAAAGGGAAATTATTTACAATAACACTGTCTGGTGTCACCTGGATGACCATGGCCTCCGTCTACTTTATATACGAAAGGTTCCTTTTGAGATTTCGTCTCAGGGAGTCGCCTCTGGCTTAATCATTCGGCATAAACGTATACATTTCTGTAAAGCTGTTTATGTTGGTTGCTAAAAGTGTTATACAAATTAATTGAATTAAATAAAAACAGGAACTTGAGGAGCAATTCTACATTTTCTTGTGGTTAAGTTCCAAACATGTAACTTTCTAATTCTCCGAGACTTCCTACCATTAATAACAATTTCTATACCTTTACTAAACTCACCTACACATGCATATACATACTGCGACACACACACACACACACACACACCCCTCAAAGATCGTCATTAATTATGAAAAATAGCACTGCTCTGAAGGAGGGGTCCATTGTTTAGATTTAATAAGGATGCGGAATCGATACGATCGAATCAATCTTCTCTAATTAAAAAAGCGCTATATTGTGAACCAATCAAGGTGCATAAACGAGATTAAAATAAATGAAGGAACCGTGCCACGAGCTACAGCGCGCCTAATTAAATGAGGCTAATTGGAATTCCACAGCGATCTGTGTGCCGCTGGTGCTGCGTGCATGAACGTGTAAGGGGTGGTCTGCTCCCAGGAGATCCGTCCTACTGTAAATATACTCCTGTTTTCACACGCGCATACCACATGACCACACACCGGCTAAACAATCCGCTTGTGTTTTAATACGGCCTCATTAGCAGGATGTTTTGCACCCGGTCTCTTCTTGTGAAACTGGTAAAAGATTGAAGAATTGAAACGAGCTAAAACATCACCAAAATTGTCATTTACACTACTTTACCCCTTAAAGCAGTTGCTACAGCCACCCTTGTACATGTATATACTGATCACCCTTCGAACAAATTCACAAGAAAAAAAAAAAAAAGTCTAAAGACAAGGTTTTGTTCATATCAGTTTTCTCCTTCATTACACTACCGTTCAAAAGTTTGGGGTCACTTTGAAATGTCCTTATTTTTGAAAGAAAAGCACTGTTCTTTTCAATGAAGATCACTTTAAACTAATCAGAAATCCACGCTATACATTGCTAATGTGGTAAATGGCTATTCTAGCTGCAAATGTCTGGTTTTTGGTGCAATATCTCCATAGGTGTATAGAGGCCCATTTCCAGCAACTCTCACTCCAGTGTTCTAATGGTACAATGTGTTTGCTCATTGCCTCAGAAGGCTAATGGATGATTAGAAAACCCTTGTACAATCATGTTAGCACAGCTGAAAACAGTTTAGCTCTTTAGAGAAGCTATAAAACTGACCTTCCTTTGAGCAGATTGAGTTTCTTGAGCATCACATTTGTGGGGTCGATTAAAGGAACAGTCCACCGTACTTCCATAATGAAATATGCTCTTATCTGAATTGAGACGAGCTGCTCCGTACCTCTCCGAGCTTTGCGCGACCTCCCAGTCAGTCAGACGCAGTCAGACGCGCTGTCACTCCTGTTAGCAATGTAGCTAGGCTCAGTATGGCCAATGGTATTTTTTGGGGCTGTAGTTAGATGCGACCAAACTCTTCCGCGTTTTTCCTGTTTACATAGGTTTATATGACCAGTGATATGAAACAAGTTCAGTTACACAAATTGAAACGTAGTGATTTTCTATGCTATGGAAAGTCCGCAGGCGTACTAACACCTTCTGCGCGCTTCGGCAGCGCATTGATATCTGAGCTCCGTATCAATGCGCTGCCGAAGCGCGCAGAAGGTGTTAGTACGCCTGTCATTATAGTGCGGACTTTCCATAGCATAGAAAATCGCTACGTTTCAATTTGTGTAACTGAACTTGTTTCATATCACTGGTCATATAAACCTATGTAAACAGGAAAAACGTGGAAGAGTTTGGTCGCATCTAACTACAGCCACAAAAAATACCATTGGCCATGCTGAGCCTAGCTACATTGCTAACAGGAGTGACAGTGCGTCTGACTGACTGGGAGGTCGCGCAAAGCTCGGAGAGGTACGGAGCAGCTCGTCTCAATTCAGTTAAGAGCATATTTCATTATGGAAGTACGGTGGACTGTTCCTTTAAATGCTCAAAATGGCCAGAAAAATGTCTTGACTATATTTTCTATTCATTTTACAGCTTATGGTGGTAAATAAAAGTGTGACTTTTCATGGAAAACACAAAATTGTCTGGGTGACCCCAAACTTTTGAACGGTAGTGTATGTTGAAACAATCATGACATATCATGCATTTTTGAAAAGAGGGCATGACGGAATACAAAAATCACTCAAAGTTATGTTTCAACATTCACCAACTCACAGGTAGTGTCTGAAAGGTGAGTAATACCTGCGTGAAAACCAATCTTCACGTTTTACATGAAGAACTCATGTCAAATGGTGTACAACAAATGATTACTGCAACTTTACATAACGATGTTCAATTATCTTTTCAAAATTCATACATTTTATCATAAATATTCACCTGAGATACCTGTAAAGGGTAAAATACGTATGTAGAGGCAAATTCAGAGTCGTCAAATGTAGTCATTATGGTGCATACACGCCAGCGTCATGTGTCATCATTATGGGATATACACAGGGTCGTCATTGAGGGGTAAAGAGTTAAGGTGTCTAAGCATTACCTGAACAATGATGGAACATTTCAAGACAAGTACGCAGCAAAATTACTGTACAGCTTTGACCACGCCCCTAATGCCAGAGCGTTAAGTAGAAATTTGCTTTTATCGAGTACAACCCCGATTCCAAAAAAGTTGGGACAAAGTACAAATTGTAAATAAAAACGGAATGCAATAATTTACAAATCTCAAAAACTGATATTGTATTCACAATAGAACATAGACAACATATCAAATGTCGAAAGTGAGACATTTTGAAATTTCATGCCAAATATTGGCTCATTTGAAATTTCATGACAGCAACACATCTCAAAAAAGTTGGGACAGGGGCAATAAGAGGCTGGAAAAGTTAAAGGTACAAAAAAGGAACAGCTGGAGGACCAAATTGCAACTCATTAGGTCAATTGGCAATAGGTCATTAACATGACTGGGTATAAAAAGAGCATCTTGGAGTGGCAGCGGCTCTCAGAAGTAAAGATGGGAAGAGGATCACCAATCCCCCTAATTCTGCGCCGACAAATAGTGGAGCAATATCAGAAAGGAGTTCGACAGTGTAAAATTGCAGAGTTTGAACATATCATCATCTACAGTGCATAATATCATCAAAAGATTCAGAGAATCTGGAAGAATCTCTGTGCGTAAGGGTCAAGGCCGGAAAACCATACTGGGTGCCCGTGATCTTCGGGCCCTTAGACGGCACTGCATCACATACAGGCATGCTTCTGTATTGGAAATCACAAAATGGGCTCAGGAATATTTCCAGAGAACATCATCTGTGAACACAATTCACCGTGCCATCCGCCGTTGCCAGCTAAAACTCTACAGTTCAAAGAAGAAGTCGTATCTAAACATGATCCAGAAGCGCAGACGTCTTCTCTGGGCCAAGGCTCATTTAAAATGGACTGTGGCAAAGTGGAAAACTGTTCTGTGGTCAGACGAATCAAAATTTGAAGTTCTTTATGGAAATCAGGGATGCCGTGTCATTCGGACTAAAGAGGAGAAGGACGACCCGAGTTGTTATCGGCGCTCAGTTCAGAAGCCTGCATCTCTGATGGTATGGGGTTGCATTAGTGCGTGTGGCATGGGCAGCTTACACATCTGGAAAGACACCATCAATGCTGAAAGGTATATCCAGGTTCTAGAGCAACATATGCTCCCATCCAGACGACGTCTCTTTCAGGGAAGACCTTGCATTTTCCAACATGACAATGCCAAACCACATACTGCATCAATTACAGCATCATGGCTGCGTAGAAGAAGGGTCCGGGTACTGAACTGGCCAGCCTGCAGTCCAGATCTTTCACCCATAGAAAACATTTGGCGCATCATAAAACGGAAGACACGACAAAAAAGACCTAAGACAGTTGAGCAACTAGAATCCTACATTAGACAAGAATGGGTTAACATTCCTATCCCTAAACTTGAGCAACTTGTCTCCTCAGTCCCCAGACGTTTACAGACTGTTGTAAAGAGAAAAGGGGATGTCTCACAGTGGGAAACATGGCCTTGTCCCAACTTTTTTGAGATGTGTTGTTGTCAAGAAATTTAAAATCCCCTAATTTTTCTCTTTAAATGATACATTTTCTCAGTTTAAACATTTGATATGTCATCTATGTTCTATTCTGAATAAAATATGGACTTTTGAAACTTCCGCATTCCGTTTTTATTTACAATTTATACTTTGTCCCAACTTTTTTGGGATTGGGGTTGTAGATTATGAAAATTTTTATTTAAAGGTCACATTTCAAAAGCAAAAATGATCAACCATGTGCCCTCATGCATGACAGAGCATCAAAAAAAAAAAAAATTAACCATCATATTAGATTGGTGAACAGACACGAGCTCAAAACTCATCATTTACTCGGATTTGTGCACAGCCAGTGAGTGGACTGGATCGGAACCCAGCACCTTCATTGTTTTACTGCTGTGTAACCATCCAGAGCATCACGATATCCAATGAATAAGTCAATAAGTCGTCCATGTACTCGTACAGTATCCTCACCTGAGTATGGAGATTATCGTTCTCTAACTGAAGCTGAACACATTTGCGTTTCTCCTCCTCGAGCATCTCCTCCCTCTGGTTCAGGAGCTTCTGTAATCTTCTCACTTCTTCCTCCAAGGTCATGACCTCCTCAGATTTAGCTTTCACCTCCTCAACCTGGTCTGTGAGCTACACACACAGAGAGAGAGAGAGTACACACACACAATCTTTATCTATCTGCCATGTTTTGTATGACACATTTAATCCAACAAGCGACAAGTCACATAATTAAAGCAGAACTGAGAATTCCAGTAAATAAATAACGAGAATGATGAGAAGTGAGGAAATCTGGCATTACAGCTGATACTTTATGATCTCACGCTGTAGAGGGGGTCATTTACTCGCCATCCCAGACACGCAAACAGTGTGCGTCTTCCTTTTTAATTAAGGAAGTGTTAAAAAAAAAAAAAGTGCATTAATGGTATGCAAACACGTGACGCTTTAACGAAGTATTCAATGCTGTTTGTCTGGGAAGAGGTTCAGTGTGAACAAAAGTCAGAGCTTCTGCAAATCCTGAGAACACTGACGTGGAAATCTACCACAATGAGATCCGACTCAATTCTAGTAAAACAACAAACAACAGGAAAAAAAAACATTTAATTTAAAAAAAACCCACCAAAACCGTCATTTACGAGTGAATCTGGAGCAGACACTGAGAATACGGGTTACAGAACAAACTCACTCCTCCATTCGTTTCTGTTCAAAATCATGTGCTCGTTCTAATACGTTATCGTTTCTATAGCAACAGAGACTTGTATTGCGGATGCTTCTCATAAACTGATTCGAACCATGCTTAAAGGGGTACCAAATATAATATATACAATTGCTGATGTGACAAAGTAACGTATTCTTAAGTATTCTATCAAATTTATATACTAGAAAACAACGAAATATCTTGGTAATTGCAAATATAATCCTTTATACGCTAAACCGCACAAGAGTCGGCATTTTTAAAAGACCGTTACGTCAGCGCTACCCACTGCACTAGCGGAACTCTCTGAAATAGAGGAGATAAGCGTGTAATCATGGCGTCGGGCGCATCAAGTGAAAGCGACAGCTCTGTCGAATCATACGAAGAGATCCCGCAAGACACACTGCAAGCAGGCTATGGCTTAGAAGGGTACCAGTTTGAACCTAGGAGAGGTACTCTCGACTCCGGTGATGAAATAAGAGAAGAAAGCTCGGATGACGGCGAGGATGAGACTGATGCTGACCATGGGCATGGCGAGCGTGGGGCGGGGCAGAGCGTCTGCGTGCAGGTGACACGGCGTGGTGCTCGTGCGGAAAACGTAACGTGGAGTTGCTCACGAGTCCAGCAGAATTTATTTGCTGCAATGAGATAGGCGCCACCCGTGGACTTGCGAAATCGTCGCAAGAGGCAGAAACGGGTATTTCACACGTGCTATTCCCAACCTCAATGAGCCAACACAACTGGGCACATACATACGTCATGAGTGTTACGCAGAGAAAATGAACGTGCATTCTGATTGGATAAAATTAATATCATGGCGGGCTGTTCAAACTGCGGAAATAGTTTGCTCGAGCTACTTTCAAAACACTATAACTTTCCAACCTTAGAACAAAAAACTTTTGTAAGTCTTGAATAAGGTTCGTTAATGTGTGTTTTATTGTTATATTTACTCTATATATTGCCCTCTGTTCCCCTTTAAGTTTATAACATTTATAGAAGGAGTCTCCAGTTTCAGAGGTAAAGCTGTAACTTTTCCGACATCTTCAGGAGAAGCTGCGGGTTTGTCTTATTAACTTCAAGAAAGAGAAACAAAGAGACTGGTGAGGGAACGACTTAATAGCTGCGAGAATGCAAGCAAGAACAGGAACTAACCTTTTTCAAGGACGTTCTCCAACATTAAATGTAACTCTAAATGGATAAAAAGTATGAGGAGGTTTTATTAATCAATAAAAATTGTAAGACAAGATGAATAAAACACACTTCAGGACATGGTGGTGTTTAACAATTATTCACCGAAGGCTCAGTGAATATCGGCGATTATTATATGGCACGAGCTACTTCTGGTAAAATCGTGCGCTCTGATGAATTCACTGGCGGGCAGTATTTTCCCGTAATGCCCGTTGGCGATTATAGACTTTCTTTCCAAGGCGCTGGCTTTCAATGTTGCGCAAAAAAAAAAAGAAGATTAATTGGAAATCAAAACGGAATCAAAAACGGCCGAAACACAAAAGACAAACAAGAGTCACCGAGTTATTCAAGAAATTAGCGATGAAGAGGGTTCCGAAACCGCTAACCGAAATTCAGTTTTGAAACCGCGAGCGGTTTATTCTGCATGCGTAACTCAACTACGTTACAAATATGACGTGACAAAGAAAGCAGCGTCACGTCTCATTACAATGGCTATCTATTTTAATCTTAGAAATAAAAAAAGCCATATAATAAACTCCTTATTAACCTCGCTTACTCGGTCTTTACGGGAAAATATCAGACCGCGGTCTTTTTGTACGGTCAAGACCTCGGTTGGATAGTTTCCCGTAAAGACCTCGCGCTCAGTTAATAAGTAGTTAATAATAATAATGAGATGAAGTCGAGGTTATTATTCACCGATATTCACTGAGCCTGAGACGGATAATTGTTTTAGTATAAATACACAGGTGATTATGTAAAAAAAAAAAACGTATTAAAAAATTTCAAACTTCAAAAACAGCATTCAAATGTAATAACGGTGCGGCGCAGACTTGTGTCACTTATCTACGCCGAGTCACATAAAATACTTTGTTTTGAAATCGATCAAATAAATCACAACTCCACCTTCCCTTTGAATAGTTTTAGACCAAACTTCGCAGCATCTTTAGTGCTTTTAGGAACTGCGTTTTCTCTCATCATTTCTAATTCTTCCTCACTTACGGTGACGAAGCGATTGGACGCCGTTTTGCCGAGTTGCTCGAGGTGATGATCGAGAAATAGTCTGAATTTCTTGACCAATCAGCACGCACGATTTTCTATAATCACCTGTGTATTTATACTAAAGGAAAACCAACAACTTTGGCGTGGTAACAGTAATATCACACCACCTGGTCATTGATTAATTTCCTTTAACCTTATGACACGGAGTGTTTTCATCTCATCTCATTATCTGTAGCCGCTTTATCCTGTTCTACAGGGTCGCAGGCGAGCTGGAGCCTATCCCAGCTGACTACGGGCGAAAGGCGGGGTACACCCTGGACAAGTCACCAGGTCATCACAGGGCTGACACATAGACACAGACAACCATTCACACTCACATTCACACCTACGCTCAATTTAGAGTCACCAGTTAACCTAACCTGCATGTCTTTGGACTGTGGGGGAAACCGGAGCACCCGGAGGAAACCCACGCGGACACGGGGAGAACATGCAAACTCCGCACAGAAAGGCCCTCGCCGGCCACGGGGCTCGAACCCGGACCTTCTTGCTGTGAGGCGACAGCGCTAACCACTACACCACCGTGCCGACCACGGAGTGTTTTATTCCTTACAAACGTCACATCCTGTGTTATGAGTTTTACGGTAAACGTGAGCGTGTAAAGTCCAGATAAACGTCTGACGATAATATCCCAAGTTCTGAACAGATTTCAACACTGACACACTTCTAAATCAAAGCTCATGCAGACTCTTCTGTTTCAAACTATTAAAACGCTCTGAAATCCAGACCAACAGAAACAAGACGGACATTAAATAGAATGTATTTCTGCACGTACACACGCTCACAAAGAGCCTTTAATGTTCTCCGAGCTGTGATCACTTTGCAGAATTAATTATGGCATGTGTGTACGCAAGTGTGAAATTACACAGAATTCCAAAGCGTGTAATTACAGGCAACACAGTACGCAAACAATGGGCTGTAAACGCAGGCGGGCATGCAAGAACGATGTGAGGGGGGGTGGTTTTATCAGCGATCAAAGCTCATTGTGGTCCTGCATGAAGAGCGGTAGAGTTGTGTTTGTCCCAGACTGTAATTTCACAAAAAAACCCCACACACAAACACACTGAATTGTGGTGCAAAGTTTTTAAGAAGCGCACAAAGGGAAAGTAAGCAAGTACGCTTCCTCAACACTCGCGTTCACGCTCTCCTCCACTCGGTTGCACCTTCATCTTCAGATTAAAAAGATGTCTTTGTACGAGTCTCGGAAAATTCTACATAAAGAAATGACTAACTAGTCTGATGCCCTCCTTCCCTTCGTGCTGGAGTGTTTTTTTTTTTTTCTAAAGGTAGTGGGGGAGGTGGAGACGGAGACGGGTGCCCTTCAGCAAAAATGAATTTTCCAATCGCGGTTAGTTTTGCTATGAATAAATAAACAAATGAATAATTGAGAGGAGCAACATAAATAAATAACATCACAAACATTTCACCGGAGCTCGTAAGCATTCGACGGATAACTGGAGCTGCATGCTAATGATAAAAAAAAAAAAAGCAACATGGGAGCAGGTTCTGTTGTATTATTCAACATTCCATCACCTAAAAACTAAAAAAAAAAAAAACCCAAAACTATAATATACATCAAGGAACTTGAAAGGTTTATTCTGCATTGAAGTGACAGGACTGTCCTGTTTATAACACACAAGGACGCTCAGGAAAACAAACTAAAGACTGGTCAGAGTGAAGAAAACTGCGAGGACGTTCTGATCCGACTGACGAAACACTCAGCGGTCCATGTTTACTCCTCACTGTGCCCTCGATCCTGCCCTTCTTCAGGCCTGCCGAGGTCTCGGAATGCCCTGGAGAGCCCTGGCCTGGTGCTCAGCTTCTGAAGGGACGCGGAATCACCTGGACATCACAGGCTTTTGCAACACTGCATGCTCGTGTACGGAGAATTTCAAAGCAGTCGATCAGACACAGGGTTCTCCCCTCTCCGCTGTTGACTTTCATGTTCAATTTGCAGCGGGCGCTCTTGGAGTGAAGGATAGAATCGGTTTTATTATTGTTTCTCCTGTTTACCATCTGTTTACCCCCTCACTCCCTCTCAAACCAACATGCTGGAGGGGAGAGAGATGGGAAATGAGAACCCCGAGGGTCTTACAGGCCTTCAGAGAAGGTCTAATACAACCCCGATTCCAAAAACTTGGGACTCTGTGTAAAACGTAAATAAAAAAACAGAATGCAGTGACTTGCGAGGCATTTTCGACCTATATTCAATTGAATAGAATACAACGACGAATTTGATACCTGCAACACATTCCAAAAAAGTTAGGACAGGGGCGTGTTTACCGCTGTGTTACAGCACCTTTTCTTTCAACAAAACTCTTTAAGCATTTGGGAACTGAGGACACTAATTATTGGAGTTTTGAAAGTGAAATTCTGTCCCATTTTTGCTTCAAATATGACTTCAGTTGCTCAAGATTCCAGGGTCGCCATTTTCAATGGGAGGCAGGCAGGCCAGTTTAGCACCTGCACTCTTAATACAAAGCCATGCTGTTGTAACGCGTGCAGAATGAGACTTAGCATCATCTTGCTGGAACAAACAGTGACATCCCTGAAAAAAGAAGCCATGGCCTAATGGTTAGAAAAGCAGCTTTGGGACCAAAAGGTTGCTGGGTCGATTCCCTGGACCAGCAGGAATGGCTGAAGTGCCCTTGAGCAAGGCACCTCACCCCTTACTGCTGCTCCAGGTACGCTATATGTTGCTCTGGATAAGAGCGTCTGATAAATGTCTCTAATGTAACGTAATGTAAAAAGACATCATCTGGATGGCAGTACATGTTGGTCCAAAACCTGTATGTACCTTTCAGCATTAATGGAGCCTTCAGAGCTGTGCAAGTTACCCCTGCCATGGGTACTCACACCCCCCCATACCATCACAGATGCTGGCTTTTGAACTTTGTGCTGGCAACAATCTGGATGGTCCTTTTCCTGTTTAGCCCAGAGGACACAAGGTCCATGATTTCCAAAAATAACTTGAAATGTGGACCCGTCAGATCACTGCACACTTTTCCACTTTGACTCAGTCCATCTCACATGAGCTTGGGCACAGAGGATTCACCGGCGTTTCTGGATGTTGCTGATATACAGCTTTCACTTTGCATGGTAGATGCAGTGATGGACTGTGTTTATGGACAACAGTTTTCCAAAGTGTTCCTGAGCCCATGTACTAATGTACTTTATACAGTCATGTTGGTTTTTAATGCAGTGCCACCTGAGGGGTCGATGTGCAGAGATTTCTTTGGATTCTCTGAGTCTTTTGATGATATTATGGCTTGCACATCTCTGAAGACCTGTCGTGGAGCAACAACACCGCATCACTGGCCAAAAAAAGTCCAACAGCGTCCGTACTTCCTCCGCAAACTGAGGAGAGCAAGAGTCTCGGCCCCCATCATGCACACATTCTACAGAGGCACCATCGAGAACATCCTGACCAGCTGCATCACCGTGTGGTACGGCGCCTGCACCGTGTCCTGCTGCAAGACTCTGCAGCGCATCGTGAGAGCAGCTGAGAGGATCATTGGTGTCTCTCTCCCTTCTCTAATGGATATCTATAACTCCCGCCTCACCCGCAAAGCCATCAGGATTGCAGGTGACCCCACCCACCCATCTCACAGCCTCTTCAGTCCGCTGCCGTCGGGGAGGAGACTGCGGAGTCTCCGGGCCAAAACCAGCAGGCTCAAGAACAGTTTCTTTCACCAGGCGGTCAGGAGGCTCAACTCCCTCCCTGTTCTGCCCCTCCTCCCCCCTCTGCCCCCTGCCACAGATTCTGCCCGTACACCCCCCTGCCCCCCCTTCAGCATCTGACGTCACCCTCACAGTCCCCCCCCCCCCCAAACACACACACACACACACACACACACATACTCTCAACGTTCATTCGCACACTGAACTCAGGGACTGCACATCTCACTTTACCTCGCTCATTTGCACTATTCCGCACTACCTCACCTTAACAGCTATTAGTTTATTGTTTATACTGTTTATTTCATGTTTACCTGCTATACCTCAAGCACCCTTGACTGTTTATTTGCACCAATTTGTGTGTGTGTATGTATTATATATATATATATATATATATATATATATATATGAGTGTTTAGTCTATGTCTAGTTCTTATCTAGAGTGTTTATACTGTTTCATCTCATCTCATTATCTCTAGCCGCTTTATCCTGTTCTACAGGGTCACAGGCAAGCTGGAGCCTATCCCAGCTGACTACGGGCGAAAGCCGGGGTACACCCTGGACAAGTCGCCAGGTCATCACAGGGCTGACACATAGACACAGACAACCATTCACACTCACATTCACACCTACGCTCAATTTAGAGTCACCAGTTAACCTAACCTGCATGTCTTTGGACTGTGGGGGAAACCGGAGCACCTGGAGGAAACCCACGCGGACACGGGGAGAACATGCAAACTCCACACAGAAAGGCCCTCGCCGGCTACGGGGCTCGAACCCGGACCTTCTTGCTGTGAGGCGACAGCGCTAACCACTACACCACCGTGCCGCCCTGTTTATACTGTTTATTTCAATTATTCTATTTTTATTTATTGCATTGCCTGTTTGCACCGTGGGTCAGAGAGGACTGAAATTTCATCTGTGCTGTATGTCAAGCATGTATAGCATATTTGACAATAAAGTTGACTTGACTTACTGATAGTGAAATTCCTAAATTCCTTACAAACGTATGTTGAGAAACGTTGTTCTAAAACCGTTAGACTATTTGCCCATACAGTTTTTTCACAAAATGGTGAACCTCGCCCCATCCTTGCTTGTTGACTGAGCTTTTCCAATTACCAATTAACTTGTAGAATGTTCCAAACAGGTGGGGTTTTTTTTACATTCTTCAACTTTACCAGTCTTTTGCTGCCCTGTCCCAACTTTTTTGGAATGTGTTACAGGCATCAAATTCAGAATGAGTGCATTATTTAGAAAAAACAATAAAGTTTATTGGGTTTAACATTAAATATCTCGTCTTTGTATTGTATTTGATTGAATATAGGTCCAAAAGGATTTGCAAATCATTACAATCTGTTTTTATTTACATCTTGCACAGAATCCCAACTTTTTTTGGAATTGGGGTTGTAATAATAATAACAATAATAATAATAAGTCATAGCAGTAATAGCAGTAGAAGAAGGAGAATGAGAAGTAGAGGAAGAATACGAAAGAGAAAGAAAGAGGAAGAAGAAGGAACATTAAAGAAATAGAAGCAGCCGTCCCAGAACAGTAAGAAGAAGGGAAGAAAAAAAAGATGAGAAAGTGGAACAAAAGCAAAAGAGGAATGAGAAGAAAAAGAACAAAGAGGAAAAAGTCTAAAGTGGAAGAAGGTGACTAAGAAGAAGTAAAAGAAGAAGAAGAGGAGGATGAAGACAAAAACAGAAAGAAGAACAAGAAGGCTAAAATTGAAGGTGACCAAGATGAAAGAATCAAAAGGAAGAAGAAGAAGAGAAGGAAACAAAAGGAAAAGAAGAGGAAAATGAAGGAGAGGTCTAGCTTAAAGTGCTTCACAAAAATAAAACAATAAAAGAACACGATAAATAGTACAATGACACATGTTCTCTGTGTCAGTGTAGGTTTCCTCTGGGTTCTCTGGTTTCCTCCCACCCTGACCAGGATAAAGCGCTTACTGATGAATGAAGGAATGAATGAATGATTACTGTATCTCATGCTCTCATTTCATAGTAGTTTTCACGGGGAGTTCTGCAGGAACAGGGGGAAGACAGGGAGAGGTTTTAAACAATAATTCTTAAAGGTCACACCTCATTATGGGTGGAGACCAGATGTTCCTGAGCGGCGCTCAGCAGTTAATTTCAGCATGGCGTCGTCTCTACAGGCCACCTGCAGTGTGTGCGTGCGCACACACACAACACACACACTCTTCTACTGTACTGACGCATATGTAAATATTTAGCTGGAGGCTGAATAATATGAGAATCATTAATTAACATACTTAGCATCCCAAGTGGCTGTTAACAAACACATTTTAGCAGTCTGACCCCGAAGGGGAACAAACTAATCTGGCATGTTGGTGAGGTGTCCACCCCAGACGCTGCAGACGCAGTGGTACCTCCTGCTGAGCTGTGTGATGTTTCTCTGTGAGCAGATGGAGCTCAAGTTGCTGCTCCTGCAACTGAGACACCAGTCTGTCCTTCTGTCCTTCAGCCTGCTGTAGTTCAGTCCTCAAGCTGGACACCAACGCTTCTTCCTCCACCAGCTACACACACACACACACACACACGGGCTGTCACATTCCTTTAAAAAGGTTAAGGTTATTAAGGCTCATAAAGGCTTAATAGTTAGCTTTGAAGAAAAAAAGAAAAAGAAAGAAAATTAATAAATAGGATGAAGAGGAAGGAAAGAAAGAAAGAAAGAAAGAAAGAAAGAAAGAAAGAAAGAAAGAGGAGGAGAAAATAGAAGAAAAGGAAAGAAGGGGAAGAAGAAAGAAAAGCAAAGAAGGGGAAAAAGAAAAAGAAAGAAAGAAAGAAAGAAAGAAAGAAAGAAAGAAAGAAAGAAAGAAAGAAAGAAAGAAAGAAAGAAAACAGAAGAAAAGGAAAGAAGGGGAAGAAGAAAGAGGAGAAAATAGAAGAAAAGGAAAGAAAGAAAGAAAGAAAGAAAGAAAGAAAGAAAGAAAGAAAGAAAGAAAGAAAGAAAGAAAGAAAGAAAGAGGAGAAAACAGAAGAAAAGGAAAGAAGGGAAAGAAGAAAGAAAGAGGAGGAGAAAATAGAAGAAAAGAAAAGAAGGGGAAGAAGAAAGAAAAAGAAAGAAAGAAAGAAAAGGAGGAGAAAAGGAAAGAAAGAAAGAAAGAAAGAAAGAAAAAGAGAGGAGAAAACAGAAGAAAAGGAAACGAAGAAGGAAGGAAAGAAAGAAAGAAAGAAAAGGAGGAGAAAAAAGAAGAAAAGGAAAGGAAGAAGGAAGGAAAGAAAGAAAGAAAAGGAGGAGAAAACAGAAGAAAAGGAAAGAAAGAAAGAAGAGGAGGAGAAAATAGAAGAAAAGGAAAGAAAGAAAGAAAGAAAGAAAGAAAGAAAGAAAGAAAGAAAGAAAGAAAGAAAATAGTAAGAAGAAAAGGAAAGAAGAGGAATGAATGAATGAATAAATAGGAAGAAGAAACAGGAAAGAGAAAGAAAAAGAGGAGGAGAAAATAGAAGAAAAAGGAAAGAAGGGGAAGAAGAAAGAGAAAGAAAGAAGAGGAAAGACTGGATCAGTGGGACTGGAGTCGAATCCCCACCGTGCATGTGTGAGAGACTATAAGAAGCGGTGATTAGAGCAGCAGTGTGTAGAGTTCGGGTCAGTGCTGCTGAGTGGGTGTGTGTACACTGTGCCGTACGGAGTGCAGTTGTGCCTGTGGGGGAGTCGCTGTACCTGTGAGTAGCAGGTGGTGCACTGCTGCTGGAGCTGCTTCAGTTCAGCCCTGAGCTCCAGCGCTCTCTGCTCCTGCATTAAACAACAACAACATTAACATCATTCTCACGTCTTTCAGTCTTCGGGTAAATCACCACGGAGACAGTCTGAGGGGTCGACAGTTTTCCATCCACAAACATGAGTGAAAGGTGACTGAGGAAACCACTTCAATATCCAGTCCATCACGAAGAACATTATTTTTTTTTTTGGGGGGGGGGGGGGGGGGGGGGGAGTGATGGAAATACATTCTTAATAAATTTTAGATTAATATGCTCGTTCTAATACATTATGTACGACGGACGCTCCGCGTAAACGCATCTTAAACACAAAAGTCTGTCATGGATGATGTGGTGAAGCGTTCAGTACCGAAACGCACTTTTCTTCTTAACTTCACGAGGGAATGAATGTTCGTTCGTTCACAAACTGCTGATATAAACGAAATAAAACACGTGTACTGTTCGAGGAAAAGAATCAATTTCTTTTTTTTTTTTAAAGATATTTTTTTGGGCTTTTTGCACCTTTTATTGGATAGGACAGTGTAGAGACAGGAAATGAGCGGGAGAGAGAGAGACGGGAAGGGATCGGGAAATGACCTCGGGCCGGAATCGAACCCGGGTCGCCCGCATTCATGGTATGGCGCCTTAACCACCTGAGCCACGACGCCCCAAGAATCAATTTCAAGTTGGTAATAATGACACTGCTTCATGACGGAATCCCATCATTGATTAATTTCCGAGAACACAGTGTTTCATTCCTTACTTGTACAAAAGTGACGAACGAGAAGTGTAACCCGAAGCACAGGATGTCCGGAAAACCTTAGTGTCATGAATCTTGATTACTTTAATCGTACAACAGTCAATTTTAAATGCTTAATTTCCGATCGGTGCAAGAGCACAGCATTTCAAGTGTCTGATGCTGCTCGTACCCGTTCTCTGAGCTCTCTCTGGCAGCTCTTGAGGTCACCAGTCACCCACTGCAGTGCATCCTGGGAGGTGATGAGCTGCTGGCGAAGGTCGGCTGCTTCCTGGTCACGGGTACGTACTTTCTGTCTCAGAGACTCCGCCTCCAGGCTCAGAGCAGCTATGCTGTCGTCGCGCTCGTCAAGCTGTTGACACGGTTTTTTAACGCATCAATAAACCAGATCAGATTTAATAACAGTGAACAGAAAGCTGTAATGAAAACAACAATAAAATAAAAAAGGAGAATCATCAGCGCACAATAGCAGGAATAAGAGCTTTTGTCCAGCCATTTTGTTTCACGTGTTTAGAGGCGATCCGTCACTTTAAGGAAACGGTTCGATGGCAAACAGCTAATATGGGTTTCGACCATGCTGCTGCTCGTTTGCTGAAATGACTGTGGATTAGGCGTAATTATCTGTGAAACCATCCCTCATCTCCTTGGTTCCGTGAACGTAATAATCCAACATCCTTTAAAACGTGATTGGGATAGAACTTCTCCTGAAGGTTAAATCACTCTTTTGCTAATTACATGGAAATAAAAACAGAGAAAAGCATGAAACGGGAGTAAAAATGTGTGCCAAGTGCATTAGACTGGATTGAGGTTTACCGCAAACACACGCTCGTGTTTTCATTCCACAAACCAAATGCTGGATTATTTAAGGTTCACCACAATGATCAAATCTCAATGAGTACCGAGTACCAAGTACGCATACAGCGCTGAGCGTAAATGAGTCCACCCCCTTTGAAAAGTAACATTTTAAACAATATCTCAATGAACACAAACAATTTCCAAAATATTGACAAGACAAAGTTTAATATAACATCTGTTTAACTTATAACGGGAAAGTAAGGTTAATAATATAACTTAGATTACACATTTTTTCAGTTTTACTCAAATTAGGGTGGTGCAAAAATGAGTGCACCCCACAACAAAAACTACTACATCTAGTACTTTGTATGGCCTCCATGATTTTTAATGACAGCACCAAGTCTTCTAGGCATGGAATGAACAAGTTGGCGACATCAATCTTTTTCCATTCTTCAACAATGACCTCTTTTAGTGACTGGATGCTGGATGGAGAGTGATGCTCAACTTGTCTCTTCAGAATTCCCCAAAGAAAATAATTTCTTTCCACCACAAAGGTGAAGGCTACAAGAAGATCAGCAAAGCTTTACTTATCAGTCAGAATACTGTAGCAAAAGTGGTACAAAAATTTAAGAAAGATGGAACTGCAACCGTCTCACAGAGACGTCCAGGTCGTCCACGGAAGTTAACACCTCGACAGGAGCGTCTTCTGATGAGAAGAAAATCGGCATGCAAGTTCACTGCAGTTATCTAAAGAAGTAGAAAGCCAAACCGGGGTGACTATTTCCTGTGAAACAATACGGCGTACGCTGCAGAGGAATGGCATGCATGGATGCCGTCCACGAAAGAAGCCTCTCCTAAAGCCCAGGCACAAAAAAGCCCGCCTAGAGTTTGCCAGGGCCCATGCTGACAAAGATGAAGACTACTGGGGCTCTATACTCTGGAGTGATGAGACCAAGATAAATGTTTTTGGAACGGATGGCTTCAAAACTGTATGGCGTCGCAAAGGTGAGGAATACAAAGAAAAACGCCTGGTGCCTACAGTGAAACATGGTGGTGGCAGTGTCCTTATGTGGGGCTGCATGAGTGCTGCTGGTGTCGGGGAGCTGCATTTCATTGATGGCATCATGAATTCACAGACGTATTGCTCTATACTGAAAGAGAAGATGCTACCATCACTCCGTGCCCTTGGTCGTCATGCACTTTTCCAACATGGCTAAACACACATCTAAGGCCACTGTTGGATTTCTGAAGAAGAACAGGGTGAAAGTGATTCAGTGGCCAAGTATGTCTCCTGATCTGAACCCAATCGAACACCTATGGGGAATTCTGAAGAGACAAGTTGAGCATCACTCTCCATCCAGCATCCAGTCACTAAAAGAGGTCGTTGTTGAAGAATGGAAAAAGATTGATGTCGCAAAATGTCGCCAACTTGTTCATTCCATGCCTAGAAGACTTGGTGCTGTCATTAAAAATCATGGAGGCCAGACAAAGTACTAAATGTAGTAGTTTTTGTTGTGGGGTGTACTCATTTTTGCACCACCCTAATTTGAGTAAAACTGAAAAATGTGTAATCCAAGTTATATTATTAACCTTACTTTCACGTTATAAGTTAAACAGATGTTATATTAAACTTTGTCTTGTCAAAATTTTGGAAATTGTTTGTGTTCATTGAGATGTTGTTTAAAATGTTACTTTTCAAATGGGGTGCACTCATTTACGCTCAGCGCTGTACGAAAGCAAGCGTTATAAGTACTCGAATACAGCATTAGCATCTCAAGTTACAGCATCGCTGTTTCACAGCGCATGTTCAGTTACTATGGATAAGCCGTAAATATTGGCACACCTGGGTTGGATTTTTCATTTCCACACAAGTCGACCTGAAAAACTGATAAACAGTCATCCACCATCGACACAAGCACATGATCATGATGCTGACACACACACTGAGTTTTTATACTTGGACTGATTGTGGGCGGGGCTCATAACCACAGGTTTGCTTTCATGTGGAATTATTCCTTCCGGGCGGCACGGTGGTGTAGTGGTTAGCGCTGTCGCCTCACAGCAAGAAGGTCCTGGGTTCGAGCCCCGGGGCCGGCGAGGGCCTTTCTGTGTGGAGTTTGCATGTTCTCCCCGTGTCCGCGTGGGTTTCCTCCGGGTGCTCCGGTTTCCCCCACAGTCCAAAGACATGCAGGTTAGGTTAACTGGTGACTCTAAATTGAGCGTAGGTGTGAATGTGAGTGTGAATGGTTGTCTGTGTCTATGTGTCAGCCCTGTGATGACCTGGCGACTTGTCCAGGGTGTACCCCGCCTTTCACCCGTTAGTCAGCTGGGATAGGCTCCAGCTCGCCTGCGACCCTGTAGAACAGGATAAAGCGGCTAGAGATAATGAGATGAGATGAGATTATTCCTTCCAGTAGATCGATTCCACACGTTACAATTTTGTTCATGAAGGGTTGTAAAATGGTAGACGGCACCACTGTTGTTGTTATTATTTTCCTTTGGCACCAACACTCAAGCGGTGAAAATCAGCGCTTTTTCGATGCATGTCACCATGTAGGAATACCTGCAAAAGAGGAGCTGCCCCATACAAGATCTGATCACGCAGTCCGATATGAGTGTTTCATGATGTTCTCAATGCAAGCCTTTACACCACAAAGCTCCAGTTCAAAGAAAGTCTGGTTTAACATACACTACCGTTCAAAAGTTTGGGGTCACTTTGAAATCTCCTTATTTTTGAAAGAAAAGCACTGTTCTTTTCAATGAAGATCACTTTAAACTAATCAGAAATCCACTCTATACATTGCTAATGTGGTAAATGACTATTCTAGCTGCAAATGTCTGGTTTTTGGTGCAATATCTCCATAGGTGTATAGAGGCCCATTTCCAGCAACTCTCACTCCAGTGTTCTAATGGTACAATGTGTTTGCTCATTGCCTCAGAAGGCTAATGGATGATTAGAAAACCCTTGTACAATCATGTTAGCACAGCTGAAAACAGTTGAGCTCTTTAGAGAAGCTATAAAACTGACCTTCCTTTGAGCAGATTGAGTTTCTGGAGCATCACATTTGTGGGGTCGATTAAATGCTCAAAATGGCCAGAAAAATATGTCTCGACTATATTTTCTATTCATTTTACAACTTATGGTGGTAAATAAAAGTGTGACTTTTCATGGAAAACACAAAATTGTCTGGGTGACCCCAAACTTTTGAACGGTAGTGTACACTCACTCACCACTTTATTCGGAACACCCCTACATCTACCTGCTGTTTGATGCGGTTCTCTAATCAGCCGATCCCTTGACAGCAGCACGAGATGCATCAAATCACGCAGATACAAATCAAGAGCTTCAGTTAATGTTCACACATCAGAATGGGAAACATTGCGATCTCAAAGCGTGACTTTCTTTCACTGTGGTATGGGTGTTGGTTTGAGCCAGATGGACTGGTGGTTTGAGTATTTCAGAAGCTGCTGATCTCCTGGGGTTTCACACAGAACAGTCTCTAGAGTTTACACAGAATGGTGCGTAAAACAAAACAAAACAAAAAAAAACATCAAGTGAGTGAGCGACAGTTCTTTGGGTGGAAACAAACGCCTTGTTGATGAGAGAGCTCGGAGGAAAATGGCCAGATTGGTTCGAGCTTTTTTCGCCAGGAAAGATATAGTAACTCATAGCAACTCTCTACAACCGTGGTGGGCAGAAAAGCATCTCAACATGCAACACCAGAAGACCATATTGTGTTCCAATCCTGCAGCCAAGAACAGGAATCTTATGGCGTATTCACACCTATGTTGTTTGGTCTGGACCAAACGACCAAACGAACCAAATTTCCCTTGGTCCGGACCTTTTGGGTTGGTCTGAATACAAACCACCGAACTCTGGTCCGGACCAAACAAGTGGACCGAGACCGAGCTGCAAGGTCGGACTCGGTCCGGACCAAAGGAACCCTGGTGCGGATCTTTTGGAGGTGTGAAAGCAGACCGGACCTAATCCGACAGTTTTGCTTTTTTGTACCTCGGGAGCTTCCGTCGTTTGTCGAGCATTATGGGAAACAGAGTCTTGACACTCCACCGCAAAGTGCAAACACTGTTTCGGTTGTCAAGGGAACCTTACAACAGTTGTTCAGTCATTCAGACCAGTGGTAGGCTAGACTACAGAGTACAAAAAATGAGTAGGGGGCAAACGTGGGCTGAGGAAGAAACGCGTACCCTTGTGGGCAGATGTCCACATATCTGAGCTTTTGGAGAGAACACACAAAAATGGCGACGTGTTTGCTGTATTCAGTGAGAAAATGAAGGAGAAGGGGTTCACGCGCTCCCCAGAACAATGTCGGCTAAAAGTGAAGAAACTCCGTCAGACCTACATTAAAATCAGGGACATTCTTTCAAAAAGTGGCGGTACTAGCGACGCTAAAAAGAAATTCATCTATTGCGTGAAGAGCCAGAACTGTCACAACATGATGTGCGCTCATCAGCGCTATCCTCCGTAGCCGCCTTGCCCTTTGTCGTCGTCGTTGATAAATTACTTGTACAACAGCATAGTAATCGCACAATTGTGAAAACAGTAAAAACTGGAAAAAACATATAGCTTTGATGACATTAAAAAGAATAACAGCGCGGAAAGCCTCCATGACTACTTTTGAACTTAACGCTTTGTGCGCGTGTCGTCTCTGACCAATAGCTGAACGACCTCAGGGCGCGTGGCTTTGTTGACAGATTTTGGTCCGCTTACTAAAATGTACAGTGTGAAAGCGAACCGCACCAAAATGAAAAAATAAAAAAAACATTTAGTTCGGACCAAAGCAAGTGAACTATCGAACTATCCTGGTCTGAATACACCCTTAAAATCAACAAGAAGTTCGTATTAAAGCGACTGGTGAGTGTGTACATGTAGACGTTTAACACGTGGACGTGTGACATCACATCACGGGCGATTGCTCTAAGACAACAAGGGAGGCTCAGCCTCCTCTAAAAATGACGAACATCGTGTAGGATGAATTGCGCTAGGCTTATGTTATAGCCGACCTTATAACATTGCTATTTCAGATCCAGAATCATAGAAATATATGTGCTCAACCCAACTACAGTGCGAAATCATTCCGTTATAACTTTAATGTGTGCGTGAGTTTTTCCCCCTCGTGACAGCGCGATGCAGCCCAGCCTCAGTGCACTTCAATGGCATTTGGGAGCTCTGCGCTTTTCAATCTCAAAATGCAAGACGATTATTGGACAAATACTGCGAAAGCGCCCGCCCACGGAGTCTTGCGGACTCCCAGCCTCAGTGGACTTCAATGGCATTTGGGAGCTATGCGCTTTTCAATCTCAAAATGCAAGATGGTTATTGGACAAATACTGTGAAAATGCCCGCCTACGGACTCCGAGCCTCACATGGGAGGGACATGGCAGTTTCCGCGAGGAGACTGGTGATTGGTGAAAGCGGCCGGATATTTTCTTTGATTGACAGCTCGTTTCAACTATAGACAGGCAGCAGTGAATCTCAGTTCAGTCCCATGCGGATTCGCAAGTGCTGTGGTGTATTGTAAGAGATCAGCTTACATTCCGATTTCATTCATTACATACGGTTTCTACCAGCTTTTTTAGTTTGTATATATTTTCATTGTAAATAAAGTGTAAATATAGTGTTGTCAAGTTTGCTATCTTAGTTCCAGAAATTTTGTTTATTTGAGTGACTGAACTTGAACTTGAGGGGGCTAGTCAGCTAGCAAGAAAGCTGCGCACGGATGCCAAGCATTGCTGATTTAATTTTGGTGAAGCCATTTGCCAGTCTTCCTTTCAAGGAAAAAATTTAAATTAAAGAGCAGGGTAGACCAACGCCTCAAATTGACTTGGTGAAAAAGGTAGGGAATAATACTCGTTCCTTTCAGCTCTCCTGGTACGAGAAAGTGAATTGGCTAACAGCAAGTGACCCACATCAACAACAGTAAATAGGCTACTTTAGTAATATGTCATGGATGGACCAAAAATATAGAATCTATTTAAAATGTTTATGCTGAGTATATTATATTGGAATATATATTTCTCTGGATATGAATTAAACACAGCTACAATTTGGAAAACATTTTTAAACAAAAACACAGCCGAGAACATTTCACACTACAGACCTGGATTAAAAGTGAAGGGTTATCAGAATTGTCAATAAAACATTTCTCAGTCAAAATAAGTAAAATATAGGGAAAGTGTCATTGAATGAAATGTGTGGCACCCAGCTCTACATTTGGCTCCCCAAGGTCAGTGCTTGTGCCTATTCCAGAACACTCTGCTGTTACTGCTGAGGTTCCTGACAAAGAGCTGCTTTCAATAATGATCCATTTTTAAACAACATGCCACAATTTTAAAATATAAAATGTTAAAATATACCCCCCCCCCCAACACCACCATCATGTATATTGGACAGTAGGGTAATGGGCCAAAAGAACCTGTTATTTCACAGTTTGTGATGCTGCCAACAATCAGCCAGATCAGAGGCAAGAGTATGGGCAAAATTGATGTGTTTTTTCTTTTAAAATCTGGAAATATCGTAACCGACCAGCCTCCCCTGTCTGAAAGACTACCAGCCGCCACTGCATCACATCGATAATGAGTTGTTGCCAAATGCACATGCATTTAAAAAAAATAATAAATTATGATATTGGGTGTTTGTTACAGCCTGTGTAGGGCATAAAGAAAGGAGGATTATACAGTAGGTAGAGCTACAACATTTATGTCTTTAACATGGAAATATGAATATGGCATAGCTTTATAAATAATTCGACCTGACAAAGACTTCTCTTTTCCATTTAACTTGTTTTTCAAGTAACATTCACTTTCCCAGAGTAAGATACACACTGAAGGTACAAAGAACCGAAAAGCTAGCCACGAGACAGCTGAATTTGTCAGTTGTTTTTTTTAAAGCAGTAAAACAAAAAAAGAACCATGACCTACAGAGAAACCTGAAAAGGAGAGAAAGATAAATGAGCGAGGGTGGAGGACATGGTGGACGCTGGAGGTCAGGAGAAACGGAGGCTCGTTAAAAGTGGCTCCACGATGCCGCTGTGAGCTCGGTTAAAAGAAGTTAATTAACAAGTAGTGCTGAGGCAGGACATTAACGAGTCTTTCTCATGGTCTATGGGGGAAATACATGCCATACATTGTAGATAGAAGCTGTGAGCATCAGGTACATTCCCAAGATGGCTGTGACTCCTTCCGAGCCCGAGATGACCCTGGATATACAAGTTACTATATCCTTCCTTCCTGGCAAAAAAAAAAAAAAGCTCAAACCAATCTGTCCATTTTCCTCTGACCTCTCTTGTCAACAAGGTGTTCGTTTCCACCCACAGAACTGCCGCTCACTCCTCAGTGTTTTTTGTTTTTCGCACCATTCTATCTGTGTCAACTCGAGAGACTGTTGTGTGTGAAAACCCCGCAAGATCATCGGTTTCTGAAATACTCAAACCGGTCCATCTGGCTCAAACCAACACCCGTGCCACAGTGAAAGAAAGTCACACTTTGAGATCACAGCGTTTCCCGTTCTGATGTATGAACGTTAACTGAAGCTCTTGATTTGTATCTGCGTGATTCGTAAAACCATCGTGCTACTGTCAAGGGATCGGCTGATTAGAGAACTGCATCAAACAGCAGGTGGATGGGTGTTTCTAATAAAGTAGCTGGTCAGTGTATGTATATAGGGAGGGAAAGTAATCTCATCGCCCCCTACTGGATGCGTTCCAACCTCTACGGCAAAATGAATGGGAATATCTTTTCAAAAAATTAAATTTCGTGTTACACTTCAAAGTTAAGACAATGGCTTCCATATGTTGTGCATGTCGGGCAGCTCTGTCGATCCTGGTGATCATACTTCATTTTTGCCACCGATTTGAATTGTTTTGAATGTTTTTTAATAAGCTGATCAAAGACTACACAGAACCGACGTTGCGTATGTGACGTCACCGTAAGTCTAGCGCCTTTCCAAATCTGTAGCAGGTAGCGGCCGGCGAGTAGCCTACATCAACATGCCGATTTGTATCACGTGGTTGGCGGAGTATTTCTGTACCAATAAGAAATGCATCCCTCGTGGGGATAACCATTACAGATCAGGGCATGTAGCCAACTGCCGCTATTCACAGGGAGAGCTGTCAGCACTCGTAAGGGTTAGTATGAAGAACAAAACTTATCAAGCCTACCGCTGACGTAATATGAGCGACTCTTACCCCTTTTCCACCAAATCAGTTCCAGGGCTGGTTCGGGGCCAGTGCTGGTTCACAACTCGTTCAACTTGCGAGCCAGCTGAGAACCAGTTTGCTTTTCCATAGCTTGTGGTGCTAAGGGAAGCACGTCAGTTACGTCGCTGTATGTGTCAGTTACGTCGCTGCGTTTGCATAAACCTTGGTGCGAATATCGAAGCAACAACAACACAGAGAAGAAGAAGCAGCAGCAACAACAATAATGGATGACTTCGCGTTTGTACAGCTGCTGCTTCTCGTCGCTTAAAAATGCCGACCTTTCGCGGTCTTGCGATTGTTGGTCTTAACAACTCCCCCCTCCCTAGCTGACGTAAGCGGTTCTTTCCTCTGGCCCAGCAAAGAGCTGGTGCTAGCCTGGAACCGGTTTTTCTGGCCCCAGAACCAGTTCTTTGTCAGTGGAAACAGAAAACCCGGTTCCAAACTAAGCACTGGCCCCGAACCAGCCCTGGAACTGCTTTGGTGGAAAAGGGGCATCTGACTAGACAGTTTGGTTGTAGTTCGTTTCTGACGGGTTAGGCGCAATTTTGATCTTTTAAAAGACAGCGAAATTTCACCTGATACTTTCACAGTTAGTAGATAATCCCAACATGTACAACATATTTTTTGGGGGGTGTACAAGTTCCACGTCATAACTTCATGGGATTTTTTTAAAACTCGGGTCTATGGGATTTGCAGTAGTATGGCTCTCGGCTTAGGAACGCTACCACTAGGATCGCCGTGTTTCACTTTCCCTCCCTATAATTCCCAAACCTGTTTTTTTTTTCTTTTCCCCTCCCATACCTATGTTACTTCCTATATATGTATATTCAAGCAGCGTAAACATTATTCCAGTCAACTCATAAAAATATCGGCATGGGCAAAAATGAATTCCTAAAACGTACACTATACGGCCAAAAGTTTCTGGACACCTGACCGTCACATGCCATATGTGCTTGTTGAACACCTCATTCCAAAGTTGCTGTTATAATAAGCTCTACTCTTCTGAAAAAGCTTCCACTAGATTTTCGAGCGTGACTGAGGATTTTGAGGCAGTCGATGTTCCAATCCATCTGTTCAGTCAAGGCCCTGTGCAGGACACTCGAGTTCTTCCACTCCAAACTCATGCGTCCATGAAGCTCACTTTATGTGCAGGTTCATTGTCATGCTGGAACATGTTTGGACCGCTTTGTTCCAGTGAAGGGAAACTACAAAGCTATAGCACACACGGACCTTCCATACAACAGGATCATGAACAGCGTACGCATCTGATGGTCAGGTGTCTCCAAACCTTTGACCATACAGTGTATAAATTAGTGCTGTCAAAAATGCCGCGTTATTAACGCGTTAACCTGACTCAATTTTAACGGCGATAATTTTTTATCGCGAGATTAACGCTCTGTGACATGATGTAGGTTTTTCATAAGCTTTTGAAACTGCCAGGAACTTGGAACAGAGACTTTGCTTAGAAAAACGATAGCAGCTAGACTGTAATGCCACGCCCCGCACAACCAGAGTCCTCTGCCCTCCCCCGAAGAGCCACGGTGCTCGGCTTAGGTTTCGTTTTCCCATCGGCGGCTCCAGCCCCACTTTGCAGTGGCTGTGACAAGACGTGTTATGCTCTGCAATAAAAAAAAAAACATTGGTACAACCAGTGTTCGAACTATGCCGATATTTTCGGGGGGTCCCTTTTTTTTTCCCTTGGGGGGGTGCTTGCGCTTGTCTCAGAGCGCAGATCTCCATCGCGCGCTCACTTCGGATATGCAAATGCTTCCCGTTACACACGATTGCTATGTCAATAAACATCATTTTGCCAATATTTTAGAGACCCCCCAACATTTCCCAAATCATGTTTTCAAGGGATCTCATGTCTGTTTCAGGGGATCTTGGATCCCCCGAGTACCCCCGTAGTTCGAACGGTGAGCAAGCCCATTCACTTTTTTATGCTGATAAGAGAATTACATGGTTTTTCATGTGACAAAAATATGCGATTAAATTGCGATTAATCGCGAGTTAACTATGACAGTCGCGACATTAATCGCGATTAAATATTTTAATCGCTTGACAGCACTAGTATAAATTAATCATCTTCGTCTCCACGTACAAAACCCTGTTGAGAAGCCGTGCTCTGAACTGAAGTGGACGTCCATGTACTTACACCTGAATTCTCAGGTGAATAAAGCAGCGTATTCATGTGGGAGAATTCAAGAAGCTCTATAACCTTGTTAGACATGAAAGGAGACTCAGCACTATTATTCTCTCCAGAGGAATATACGCGCTTTAACATTTTAGGTTAGGAAAGAATAGTGCGTGTAAATACATCATTGGTGTGTCAAATGATGCAGTGTCTTTGCCAATAATTTACGAGTTGGCCGGATCATTTGTCAACAGTTACCAAAATAGCGTGCAACTTGCAAATAACTAATAACCAACCTCTTTTTTTTTTCCTGTTCTGTGAGCACTCTGACTATGTTGCGTATCTATAAAGCTGCATTTGAGCGCGCGCGCACACACACGCAAGCCTGTTATACAAAGCAGACTAGAATTTTCCGTTAGACTCGCATACAGTACTTCCCTTCATATGAGCCTCTAAAAGCCTCTCAGTGTGGCTCACCTTTCAGAGCGCTCACTAAGGGAGCCACACTTTTTATTTCATGACTGCCTCCAAATAAAACGCTCTGTGACGCTATTCAAGTCTCACAGCTGCAGCTTAAAGCGCCGGAACAAAATACAGAAAGAGATACAGTAGGAGAGCACACAAACACACCTGACTTGTGCGTTTTCCTGGCCTCCTTGGAAAATGTTTAAATGGTGGCTCTAGTCTTCACGACCTCTCCAAACCCGTCTCTCTCTCTCTCTCACACACACACACACGCCAGCAGAAAGCATGCAATCGACAGCCAAACCCGTGTCGAATTCAGCTTCCCTGCAGTCGTTCAAACAAAAATGCCTCTTGGGGCCTTTAATGAGTTTTCGACTCAAAGTGGCGACTTGTCCTTTACGAACCGACAAGCTCCTGTGGTGACGGGGCCGGCGCATAAAAGTTGGCGCAAGTGAAATGAAGGAGTGTAAGTAAGTGTGAAAATATAGTGCGGAGTGGGCCCTTGGCAGAGGCCTCCATTAATCAAGCTGTCTGCACTCTGTTTTGAGAGTAATCTTGTCCGACCACCGGAGAAGCACTTAGCGGTAAGTGCCGCTTGGACGGCCTTTGAAGGCGGTGCTTTATTGCGGCCCCAAAACACAGCGAGGCCGCGCTGGGAAAACACTCCGACCCAGGGCTCAGAGAGCACACAGACCTACACACTCAAACACACCCAATTTATTAACCACCTATTCATCCTAAATATTATTTTTATCTCAATATTACATATATGAAACGTACAAAGAGTGTAGTATTTATGCACCAAAGATCTGGAACACATCTCCAATAAACACCTGGAGCCTATCCCAGCTGACTACGGGCGAGAGGCGGGGTACACCCTGGACAAGTCGCCAGCTCATCACAGGGCTGACAAACAACCATTCACACTCACATTCACGCCTACGGTCAATTCAGAGCCACCAGTTAACCTAACCTGCATGTCTTTGGACTGTGGGGGAAACCGGAGCACCCGGAGGAAACCCACGCGGACACGGGGAGAACATGCAAACTCCGCACAGAAAGGGCCTCATCGGCCGCTGGGCTCGAACCCAGAACCTTCTTGCTGTGAGGCGACAGCGCTAACCACTACACCACCGTGCCGCCCTACTTAAAATCACCATTTTTTAAATTCTGTTTCTACACAGTGTTTATTCTATATATTTTATACTGTTTTATTTTATCCTGTTATTTTCTATCAAGCAACCAGAAGAACTAATTCATTTCATGAACATTAACTGCAACTATAAATGGAAGGAAAGCACACCATGCTATTCTTTAATAAAAATGGTATACGGTAAATAAAACGCTTTGAGATATACCGTTATAGGAAATGAGCATAAATACACAGCTGAGTATAGGAAATCGTGCATGCTGATTGGTTGAGAGATTCGGACGATCTCTCGAGCGACTCGGCAAAATGGCGTCCAATTGTTTCGTCACTGTAAATGAGGAAGAATTATAAATGATGAAAGAAAACGCTGCTCCTGAAAGCACTAAAGATGCTACGAAGTTTGGTCTAAAACTATTCAAAGGTAAGGTGATTTATTTTATTGATTTCAAAACAAAGTATTTTATGTGAGTCGGCGTAGATAAGTGACAAATCCACGCCACACCTTTATTACATTTGCATTGAAACAAATTCTTTTTTTTTTTAAATAAAATAATCACCTGTGTGATTTCTGCTAAAACAATTACCCACCTCAGGCTCGGTGAACAATTGTTAAATAATCAAATTTGAGATGTAACAATAACTCGTCACTGATTATTTTCCAAAACAGCATCACACAGTGTGTTTTACAGTACTCCTGACTCGTTGCACAGCTGAGAGTTGATCAGAAATGGGAGCAGAAGTTGTATGATAAATCCTGTGACAGTGTGGAAGATCAGCTGAATAAAGAACGTTCTGACCACAGAGACGGAGACCTTGTCCTTGAGTCGCAGCTGTTCGCCCCTCAGCTTCTCCAACTCCTCCTCCGCCTGACTGCCGTCCTAACAGAGACAGAGTGAGGAAAAGAGAAGCAGAGAAACAGATATGTAGAAATGTCATGCTTGAGGATCGATGAGTACCAAATCTCCCACTCTGGCCCTTTCTAGCACGGCCATATTGAAAAAGTTAAACAGATTTTTGACCATGCAACACTGGTTACTATTAGTACTACTGTTATAATAATAATAATAATAATAATAATAATAATAATCACCACGTTGCGAGTCCACAGCACTGTTAAAATCTGAATAGGCCATTTGCAGGACTTGGTCACGTCTCAATTTCCCCCATAGCAACAAGCCCGTGGTGGGCAAGCTAACTTGGCATTCCTTGACAACCATAAGAGTCTGACTGGCGATGCGAAGCAATCCATTTCTATAATAGCTGTTTTTACCTTTTCTACTGTCTTTTTTGACCCAAATTTTCATGTGTACTTGGAAAAAGTTTGTGGTTTTAACTTCTGTCATATGGTAAGTTAAAGCGAATCATTGGCCGTAAAAGAGAGTTTTTTGGGCTCAAGTTGGTCGCTGCCGAAAGAAATTGATTATCGAACAACAAGTACCAAAGGAAAGGAAAAGAAACAGTGCAAAAGGGGTTTCGAGCGAATGATAAAGGTAGAAAAGGAGAAGTTGGGGGCATCGTGGCTCAGGTGGATAAGGCGCCATACCATAAATCCGGGGACCCGGGTTCGATTCCGGCCCGAGGTCATTTCCTGATCCCTCCCCGTCTCTCTCCCACTCATTTCCTGTCTCTACACTGTCCTATCCAATAAAGGTGCAAAAAGCCCAAAAAAATATCTCTCGTCTCGTCGTCTTCCGCTTTATCCGGGACCGGGTCGCGGAAGCAGCAGTCTAAGCATGGAAGCCCAAACTTCCCTTTCCCCAGACACCTCGGCCAGCTCCTCGGGAAGAACACCGAGGCGTTCCCAGGCCAGCCGAGAGACATAGTCCCTCCAGCGTGTCCTGGTCTTCCCCGGGGCCTCCTCCTGGGGGGACATGCCTGGAACACCTCCCCAGGGAGGCATCCAGGAGGCATCCGAAAAAGATGCCCGAGCCACCTCAGCTGATTCCTCTCGATGTGGAGGAAAAAAATATCTTTAAAAAAAAAAAAAAGAAAAGGAGAAGTTATAAACATACCTGAGAAATCCGCCATTTCACAGGTGAATTTCTTTCGGCGGCGACCAACTTGAGTCCAAAAACTCTCTTTTACGGCCAGTGATTCGCTTTAACTTACAACAGAAGTTAAAACCACAAACTTTTTCCAAGTACACACGAAAATTCGGGTCAAAAAAGACAGTAGAAAAGGTAAAAACAGCTATTATAGAAATGGATTGCTTCGCATCGCCAGTCAAACTCTTATGGTTGTCAAGGAATGTCAAGTTAGCTTGCCCACCATGGGCTTGTTGCTATGGGGAAAATTGACACGTGACCAATTCCTGCAAATGGCCTATTCTGACTGGTCAGAAGGTGTTGATTCATGTTCAATAAACAGCAGCGCACCACGCTTGTTCCAATACGTCATCGTTTCTATAGTAACGGCTATAACGGTGTAATTACTGATCTGATGATGAACAGCACCAAGACCTGCACATCATATTTGAGGACCTGGTCAAGGCATTCGACACCATGTGGCACCTCTTACTGAAAGTAGGCATACCCAGCAAACTTGTTAACATCATCAAAAGCTTCCATAACGGTATGCATGCCCGTGTCTCCATCAGCGGTGAACTAACAGAAGATTTTGAGGTAACCAATGGTTTGCGCCAAGGCTGCATCCTGGCCCCAACACTGTTTATTCTATTCTTTGCTTATGTCCTGCGCCATGCCCATAGATCCCTTCCAGACTTCAGCATCAACATCCGCCACAAAATGGATGGTAAGCTCTTCAACCTGCGTCATCTGAAGTCAAAGTCAGCATCAACAACTAAGCAAGATGATTTCCTGTACGCAGATGATGCATCTCTAGCCACAAAAAGTGCAAGTTCTCTGCAGTATGGAGTTACTGCCCTCAATCAGTCTTGCAAAGCTTGGGGTCTTACCATCAGTAAACCCAAAACCGAAGTGATGCGTATTGGCTGCCCTGATCCACCCCCAATAAAGACTGACGACTTCACCCTGAAGCGTGCCAAGAAGTTTACATACCTTGGTAGGGTTATGTCAGAAGATGCCTCGTTAGACTCAGAGGTCAAACACAGACTCTCCCGTGGTGCAGCTGCATTCAAGTCCCTAAGCTCAAGAGTATTGAATCGGGAAGGACTTACCAGGAAGGACTTACCCTGTCTACTAAGCCCACTGTCTATAAAGCTATTGTCCTACCATCCTTGCTGTATGGCAGTGAGACTTGGCCAACTCTCTCACACCAACTCAAAAGTCTGGAAGCATTCCATCAGCGTTCTCTATGCCAGATAATTAAAATCAGATGGTGGCACTAGAAGACAAACAGAGAAGTCCTCAATACAGCAAAGACCTCCACCACTGAGACCATGATTCGCAGCAATAGACTCCGGTGGCTGGGACACATATCGTATGGAGGACAATCACATCCCCAAACAATTGCTATTTGGCAAGATGGCAGAAGGCAAGAGAAGCAGAGGTCGCCCAAGGAAACGATGGAAGGCTTGCATCAAGGAAGACCTGAAGGCATTTGGGTTCGACTTGACCTCATGGCACAACCTCACCGCAGACAGGGATGCCTGGCGTAACCAGACGGAAAGAGGTCATGTCCACGCTGAGGAACAGCTTGACCTTAGATCTCAAAGGCGCCGTCAAAGACATCAACTGAGAGACTCCGCTCGTCATTCGTGACGCGGACCAGAGAGAGAGAGACTGATCTGATGAAGGCTGGTAGGGGATGTTAATTTTTCCATAAATGCTATGGGATATGAGGATATGAATACAGTTCAGGACATCCGGTTATAAAAAAAATAATAATAATAATAATTAATCTTGGCATGGCAATTGTAACTCTGCTTCAACACATCACTTCAGCGTCGATTATGTTCCTGTGACAGCATGCTCTGTCGTGTTGTGGCTCCTGGGAGTTGACGTTCTGCTTTAGTGTCTAGCCAATAGCAGTGAAAGAATTCGAGTCAATGCCTGTTTGCCTTCCATGATAAACTGGGTTCATTGTGCAAGTTTGGAAGAAAAGCAGAAGCAATAATGGAGTGAAAGACGCAAAGGAAATATTTCCATTTCAAATCAAGACTCTCTCTCTAAATATATATATATATGCTTTTCAATTGTTATTTCTGATGACGCTTTGGCAATGCTGTAACTAAATAATAGCCGTGCCGATAAAGCCCAGTAAATGGAATTGAACTGAACTGAGTACGGGAGAGAAAGCGCGGGCCGGGTCCTGCGAGAATCTCATTATGTGCAGGAGTGCGGGTCAAGGTGATTGAACGCTTTCATTCAGGCACCACAAAGTGCATGCCGGCGATTTTGACCTCGCTTTCTTTCACGTGTACAGACCTCTTGGTTTAGCCTTGATGTGGTGTGGAGACAGCTTTACTGCGAGCGTGCTAAGGGCAGGGGGAATAATCGTTTGTATGATGCATTGTGATGAGAAAGAAAAAAATAAAAAAAAATTCAACACTTTTCAAGAGAGAAAAAGATGTGGTTTGAGTCAGGAATGTTTGTGGGATGAAGTAAAACCAGCACAGGGTCAGTCATGATGTGGTACACCTGGAGTAGATAGGATTAAGGGCCATGCTCAAGGGTCTTGAACCTCCAACTTTGTGTTCAGCCTTTAACTACTGAGTCACTAAACACTGAGTGCGTTTACATGCACATAGAGAAAATCGAATTTCTGCCGTAGCTCGACTGAAATCGAAGTTCTAAATGCCATGGATACACCTTAGCTCGGCTGAAATCGAACCGAACTTGATTTCTCGTAATCGAGCTATACGACCTAGATTATGTGATTGTAGCCGAGCTACTTAGTGCATGTAAACCCTATCGAGCTACGTAGTCGAGCTACTTACTTCAGCATTGCCCCTTCCAGAAGTGACGAGACCACAAGCGGGAAACATGACAGCCTCGGTCGGCATGACAACAGTAGTAGCGAGCAGCAGAAGAGGTCAGGAGGAACAAACGAAGAAGAGAAAATGGCGAGCAGAAACGTGCACTTCTGGAGCAATGAGGAGACAGAGTTCATGCTCATTCAGCTTAAGGAGTTGAATATATTAAAATTCATGGACGGGAGAAAAACGCGCAATGGAGAACACGGAACTGATAACTTTGTTTACACTCTTGAATAGCTCTTCTTCATGACGACAACCGGAAGTGTACCAACACGATGGGGCGTGTAGCGCCACCTGTGGCTCGGGTGCACAATGTACCTCACACAATAGCTCGATTTCCTTGAGTGCATGTAGGATTGGATTTCTCTGGCACCCCTGCTGGGACCCTTAGCTCGATTACCGACAGTAGCTCGATTTGGATGTGCATGTAAACGTACTAACTGATATTTGAGAAGACTTTCATCTTTATAAAACCGATGGTCAAAAAATGGGGGCAGCCATGGCCTGAAGGGTAGAGAAGCAGCCCTGGGGCCAAATGGTCGCCAGGTCAATTCCTGGGACTGGCAGGAAAAATGTGAGGGGAGTGGAGTGAATGAACAGCACGTCCCCCTCCCTCTGTATCATGGCTGAAGTGCCCTTGAGCAAGACACCGAGCCCCCAACTGCCCCCCGGCTACTGTAGCATATCTGCCCACTGTTCTGGGTACGTGCGCGTGCTCAATGCTCACTTGGTGTTCACGGCTTCAGATGGGTTAAATGCTTGAGTGAACATGTGATAAATAAAGGCTTCTTTATTTTTTATATAAAAAAAAAAAAGACCTTGACGAAACCTTTGCAATTTGCAAGATTAAATACTTATATGAGAACTCAGATCAGGCATTTCCTCTTGGAGCTAGCGTTAGCAGGCTGTTATGGTTAAGCCTTGAACACGCACTTGTATCTATGGCAACATTTATTACCAAGGCTTTCGTTTTTCCTCTTAGGCTGATGATACACGGGGGAACTTTTTGGGCAGTGTTGCCGGGCAATTGCACTTCGACGCCTTCCCACTGAGATCGGACAACACGATTTCTACGTGAACGATTTTGATCAACTTTTTATTAAGATCGTCTAAATCAATCGGAGTGCTAGCAGCAAATCACATGACCACCTGAGAGCTTCTGAAATTTTCAACACAGGTAGCGGTGTCTCAATGGCAGTGGAGCGAAGAAAAAGAGAGAGAGACCACTTGTATCTTTTTATGCCGGTAAGTTGTTCTGTGTAAACCCAAAGTGGTGAATTTCTCTCATCGGATGCTTAGAAAACCAACAGACATCGGAATTCAGACATCGATTTATTTTTTTCAGCTAAGTGTAAATTGGCGTTAGTGAACCACCGCTCCATAGAGACTGAATGGGATTTAGCTAACTAGCGGTGGTTTTTGCTTACACAGTTAGCTGAAAGTTATCGCTAGTTACGTAGGGATAACGTTAGCTCTCTTGCATCAAGTTAAAAATGATGGGCAGCTCATATTTTTTTTTTTTTGTGAGTTGTAATAGAGATGGTCAAACTTATCGTCTGATCTAATTCACATCCAGAGCACGACTACTTGTGGAACCCGAGAGTGAAACGGTAAAACTTCAGGATCTAATAAAGAAAGAAAGCCTTTCAGGAGCTCTGCCACGCCCTTTTCCTCCTCAGCAGTATTTCCTGGTCCATGTCCTTTTATCTTTTTTGCTGAGATGAGAATTAAACGATGAGGTTTTTGTGACGTGCGTCCAAGTTATTAGTTATAGCATATGTGATTGAGGCTAGGAGCATTTTTAAAGAGATTTTAAAAACGTGTTTATTAGCATAGGTAAGGCCAAAAAAAAAAAAAAAAGTGTGTTTCCGGTAACCCGACCGATCGAGAATTTCCGCGTCGAAATTGCCGACCGTAAAGTTATTACAAATTTCCCTCGATATTTTAGTGTAAGCGGCGTTAGTTTGTCATAATTTTTTGTTTCAACGCATTCAAGTTGTGAAAGAAACGATAAAAAGTAAAATGTTTCGCCACTTCTATCAGCCCTCCTGCATAAACATGGACGCGCACTTGTATACTGAAGGAGGAAGGGAAAACTGAGCCGAGCCGCTATTTTGAATCCTCATTCAAGGCTGTAATGCAAATTGCTTCCTCTTCAGTATACAAGTGCACTTCCATGGCAGGGAAAAACACTACGTTTTGCCGCCTATGTAGTCCCCTATTTATACAAATAGGAGTCATTCAGGATTCAGCCATGTTTTTGCTCGACCCAAGTTCTACAGTAGGCTAGGCTAGGCCGTCTGCTTTTAATGGAAGTAGCCTAGGACGTTATTTTCACGTTATTTCTTGATAAGGTGTTTTCACGTTATTACATGAAAATATCATGAAATAACGTGATAATTTCGTATCATGAAATTACGTGATGTTATGTTATTACATGATAAATATATTGTAAAAACGTGATAACTTTGTTAACAATATCTTTTCACGTAATTACTTGATTCTAAGCCAATTTTTTTGAGTGTGGCAGCAACACGCTTCCGTAGATCATAACTTGAACTCTCGCGATATTTTTTTTATTCGTTTAAAGATTTAAAACACTTTTATTTTATTATGATGTGTGGTATAAAGGATTCTGTGCCAAAATACTATTTTGTAAGATGTTTACTTGTGTTAATTTTTTCAAACAAAATAAAAAAAAATTAAGAAAAAAAAAAACCTTTTTCCTACCTACCGACCTTATTTTAGTATTTCATGTTACCGGAAACACACTTTTTTTTTTTTTTTTGGCCTAATCGTATGGGGGCCGAGCAGGGCCGCGTTAACCCTTGCCGAGGCCCTGGCTGGGCAGACACCCCCCCGAGGCCCCACCCCTGCCTGTTGTCAACTGCGCTCAGCAAATTCACCCCCTCAGACGTGCCTGTCTAACTAGACACAGAAACTTAAATAATGACAGTGGCACAATTAGAAATACTACTGAACGATAAAACTTTATATCCATCAACACCTATTTAATCGAGAAAAAGCAATGGTGAAACAGGCAATTGCATGGTGAAAAAATCCATCAGACATCACGGTTAACAAGTCTGGTTAACTAAAGTTTAGCCTCAAGAAGCCTTTGAATGAGTGAGTCAATAAACAACATGTCAAGAACATAACCGAGGCCTACAACAGTTTCTTTAGTATTCAGAACAAGAACATTCATTTGGTATATAACCGTTCGTTTTCATTTTGGAATCCAGGCGACTTTTAACTTGTGAAAACAAAGAGCGATAACAAAGAAAGAAAAATATCTTGCTTCTCAGAAATAAATCTCAAAATGTTAGGCTATGTGAAACATTTCATCCTTTCACACACGTAATGTCCCAAACAGCAGTGGCACACAGCTTTGCGCATTCAGTTTGACAGCCATGGGTCAACTTACAAGGGCACTTTCCTACTTTTCTGGAAAGCGAAGTCATTAATTAAATCATTGAACTCAAGCTGGCGTAGCGTGTGAAGACATGGTGGACAGTGATCATATTGACAATGACGGGTGATTTATGCGACGGGAAAAGGTGGGCTTCCTTACGGGTGGCGAAATGCATCAAAAATGTTATCGATATGATCAAAACTTCTGAAAATATTGGTTCATATTTTCCGATCTCGCTACCTCCGAGGCCCCCTAGTGGCCGAGGCCCTGGGCAGCTGCCCATGAAGCCCATTAGGATAACGCGTCCTTGGGGCCGAGTAAAATTAAGGATTAATTTCACGAGTGAGTTCGAAGTTTTGAAAATTGCCCGAGTCGCTACTTTCAAAACTTTAAAATCACAAGTGAAACTGATCCTTAATTTTACAGGGAACCATACGATTTCTTGTTTATAACATATCGGGCCAAATTCATACTTCAGAAGCCATTCAAGTTCACGATATTTGTCATTCACGTTTTCTGAACCAGTCAGGGCGTGAGACACTCTTGCACATTTGCATCAGTTTCTAAAGCATTCCTTGTTTTCGCAAATCTCTCGCTTTCACCTCGAGGACTTTTCATGATTCTTGAAAAGTAACTTCTTTCAGGATTGATCCCGGATATTTCTCTCGTCTCAGATGCCGATCCAATGCTGCCTGCGTTACTTAAAAGGGGAAGAAAGGGCAATATATATGGTTGCTGATGTGACAAAGTAACATATTCTTAAGTATTCTATCAAATTTATGCACTAGAAAACAACGAAATATCTTGGTAATTGTAAATATAATAGTCGGTACGCTAAACCGCACAAGAGTCGCCATTTTTAAAAGACCGTGACGTCAGCCCTACCCACTGCACTAGGAGAGAAGCGTGTAATCATGGCGTCGGGCGCATCAAGTGAAAGCGACAGCTCTGTCGAATCGTACGAAGAGATCCCGCAAGACACACTGCAAGCAGGCTATGGCTTAGAAGGGTACCAGTTTGAACCTAGGAGAGGTACTCTCGACTCCGGTGATGACGAAAGAAGAGAAGAAAGCTCGAACTCGCTTGGTGTTTTTCAGCGGAAACGAGTGAAAAGACACGTCTGGAGGATCGTTATGCTTTCCATCGGTCCTGTTATTACACCCGAAAGCAACACACTGTGGCATTGTGTAGCCGATCACTTACAATTCATCCTACTTTCCGATTCACACGTGCTATTCCCAACCTCAATGAGCCAACACAACTGGGCACATACATACGTCATGAGTGTTACGCAGAGAAAATGAACGTGCATTCTGATTGGATAAAATTAATATCATGGCGGGCTGTTCAAACTGCGGAAATAGTTTGCTTGAGCTACTTTCAAAACACTATAACTTTCCAACCTTAGAACAAAACTTTTGTAAGTCTTGAATAAGGTTCATCAATGTGTGTTTTATTGTTATATTTACTCTATATGGAGCACTTGCATGTGACGTCACAGCCGATCCAGATTGTGACAGACGCCATCTTGTCGGTCAAACGCCATATTCCGCCTTCTACTTCTACTTTTACTTCTACCTTTTCTTCTGGAAAACCCTACTATATACAATTCTACTACAACGGCTGCGGCTACAAGCTCTCCCTACCTGTGCACGTTTTTTATGTTTTTTGTGTGTATTTTTGTGTGTTGTTCGTCTGTACCGGACTTCAATATCCACTACAACCGTATGGACTTACTGGACATTGGTTTCCAGCAGAAAATGACGGTTTGTAGCGATTTCCATCGCATGCACAACATTCCGGATGAGAAAAAAAAAAAAAAAACATTCCGGACGAGATAGCGAGACCAGCGGGGTCTCCGTGGATTGTTATCGGAAGCAAAGCGAAGGAGGCGGTGCCGGGAGCGGAAGCAAAAGCGAGGCTGCAGAGCCGGCCTGTTGACTAAGCTCAGAAAACAGCCACTCAAATCTCCACTGCCAAGCCTCTACCTCTCCAACGCCAGATCCATGTAAACAAGACGGACGATTTCGAATTACCTTATTCTATTCTATAATCGGCTGGTCAGTGCTATACTCAATACTTAAGTGACTTACCCGTCCAATGAGGATTCTTGTTTACAAGATGCCACATCTGAGTCGCTGACAAATCCTGAATTTCTGTAAAGATAACTGTCCAGAGATTTATAGGCACGCAGTGCTTCACCACTGAACAGCGAGGGAAAGTTAATGAGGTAATTATACACGTCCGGGTATTCCGCTGGCAGTTCAAAATCTGGTCGTGAAAACTCCATCCGGAAAGCCATAAGGGTCACAAATCTGTAGATCGTTTATTTTAGACATATATCTAGTTATCTGTTCATTAGAAAAATGAGCCGTGTAGTCCGTCGGTTGAAATTGATCCATTCTGTACACGAGTGCAGCAGTATTCAGCTGTGTTGTTGACCGACAAGATGGCAGTTGTGTACTTTCCGGTCACGTGACTGCAAGATCTCTATATTGCCCTTTCTTCCCCTTTGAGAGAGTCTGGTTCCAAGTTTTCCCCATTTTCTTTCCTCACTTCTGCATAAAACTGCGATAGCACCTTGTCTAACTCGCAGCATTCATACGCCACTAGAGTCTCGTTTATTTCTTTCTGCGGCCCGTTTCTTAAACACGGAAAGCCAAAAATTCGTACTTTTTTTTTGGTGCTTTCATTTTCGCTTGCAGCTTTCAATTGGTTTATCATTTCTTCGTCAAATATAGCGAAACGCGGCATTGCTGAGTCAGCAGAGTCGGCCATTTTGTTGACAAAATTTGCAAATTTTTGTAACCGTAACCAAGCAACGAACTAGCCGATAGCATTTCAGAAATACGGCCCCGTGTTAAGGAAAAAAGCCCTCCTTGATTGACCAATCAGAATTGAGTAATTTGGTCCTATGTATTATAAATAGAATGACGTGGTTATTTTGACTTATAAATGTTAAAAAATAATGGCAGATTATCTTCTGACCCGAGTATCTATTCACAGTTTTGTTCCAGAAGTGATTCTTACTTGAGTGAAATAAATAAAGGCTGAAGCCAAGACAAAAGTGACGCTGTAAATGTTTGTGTCCATCTTTGCGGTGTCTGTGTCCCTGGCAATAGATTTGCTCTTATCTGATTGGTTGTTGCCCTAATTAGTTGCCCAGTGTCTCACCTGGTTGCCCGTTGCTGGCAGCATTGTCCAAAAAGTTGTCCTGTGTATCACCAGCGTTACACACCTCGAAATGAGGCTGAACGTCCTATCTTGGTGTTCCTTCATGGACACAGATATGACGACACAAAAGCTACAATAACGGATATGCACCGAGAATTGTAATCGTATCGTATTGTGAAGTAAGTAAGCCACTGCTAGTAGGCACCACACGAGGGTCATGTGATCCCAGGCCTGCGTGCTGTCATGCTTTTCAGATTCCTCTAAAACTGTGGAATATTCACGACGTGGGCAAAACGTGTGGGTTGGATTGCTTTGCATTGTGCGTGTGCATCTTTATAAGGTATTGTACTTGACTCTGCTGACCTCTCTGTCTTTCTCCAGCAGGGCCAGCGTCCTGTCAACCTCTCGCTGGAGCTCATCAATCTGGACCTCTTTCAGACGCTGCTCTTCTGCCTACACACACACACACACACACGGACGTGAGGCACACTGGGAATGAACACTGGTGCTGTTAAGTGTCAAGCGGATGCCTTGGCATAATACGTATCACACCTTTGAAATGATCCATTAGCAAGTAGCGGTGTGAGAATCTGCTAAATGACTCCATGGAAAAGAAAAGGAAAAAAAAAAAGACACAATATCCTCTTGTGTGTGTCTCTCTACGTCTTCCTATTCAGATCCTGGAGGCCTTGTATGAATCACACTCAAGCTTCGGGGTGTGAGAGGAGCTTCATCCCTCACCCACTTCTCCCCCCGTCCTCCCTCCCCTGCTCCGACATCATCTGATTTATAATTTTAATACCTCTAATTTCCAGCGACCGCTTTCCAAAATGCCATTTTCCAATTTGCGTCAAAGCGCGTGAGCATTTTTCTTAATGTGGCTTATGACAAGCCTGGCGGATGCGCAATTTAGACGGAGGGTCCTGCAGGCAGGGGTGCGGCCGCTTCTCTTGTTTGTCTTCATCAACGAGCTGTGCTGTGTTTTTACTCGGGGGGAGGGGGGGCATGCGGAAAGTGTCTGAATAAAACTAGCCGCGGGAAAGGGGAAGGGAAAAAAAATCCTGGATAATCTCATAATTACATTTCTCATAATAAAAATTATGATGATGGTAATGATAATGTATTAAAATATGCATTACCATTAAAAACAAGGAATGGAACACGGGACGGCGTTGTGGTCGTTGTATGAATATTTATGCTAATTGAAACGAGGCATGTGCTCCACAATAGCTTACTGAGTAATGGTAATAGTAATAGGTGGTGCTTTTACCCTCAGGGTGGCGTTGTGGAGCGCCGCTCGGATTCGGCTCAGCTCTCTCTGGCACTCTTTGTCTTTGACCTGCAGCTCGGTGTGGGCCTTCTGGAGACTCTGCAGCTCCACGCTGCGCTCCTGCAGCTAAAAACACACACACACACACACACACACACACACACACACACACACACACACACACACAGTGCTGGTCACACACAAGTCTCCAACAGAAACAAAGAGAGACGGATGTAGACATATAAAAGGAAATTTATAAGAAGGGATTTACGCAAACTCTGGATGTATGCTAACGTTAAAGTGCAGATTCTGGACCAATTTCGTGTTTTTTTTTTATATGAAAGTACGTCCCTTTACACACTCATCCAGAAGGGCAATTTTGCACAAGGCCATCTGTCTACAGCAGAAAAAAAATAAAATAACAAAACACGTCTGGAAAAATCCCAAGGGAGTCTGGAGCCAGATTCGTGACGTCACCTGCAGAAGCGCCAGCAGGCTGCGCGAGCTTTGCACGGTTTCAGTGCACAGCCTGTGTAGACCAAGCGCTCCCATTTCTCTCTCATTGTCCGGTCTTTTGGAAACGATGAGTACTAATCCCATCAAGATTGGTGTTGCTACACCCTCCTACGATACATCTGTTAACCATTTTAATAATTACGCGATAACGTTGAAGAAATTTGCAGAAAACCACCAGGTCGTTTTCTCATAAACAAACCAGCGCTGACGTAGGATTCAGAAGGAGGCGTCCCGCACGCGACGTCACGAAAATCAATGTTTGCCCGGAAATCCAAATGGCAAGTTTTTTCAGAGGCGGACCAATTCGCCTCAAATGGCTCGATTTCAACTGAATTTTTCCGGTGTTGCGCAAGGTAAAAAAAATTGCACAAAATGCAGAATGTTACAGATATTTGACCAAAGTTTAATATAAAATAGGAGAATTACATTGATCTTGCTCCTGAATTTACCCGTGATATGCACTTTAAACGTTAAAGCTTTGAGGTTGGAAAAGCAATCTTACAAAATGAGATGAGGTAACTCGGAATAATGACATACCTTGAAATAAGGTAACTCGAACATGAAAAAGTGTGATAACTCAACTTTTAGGACACAACATACTGTATCTTGACAAACAAGCTAACTCAAAACTGACATTCTGAAACAATGTGATAAAAAAATAAAAAATTTACCCATCTTGAAATAACAAGATCACCCGAAACTTTGAAAAACAAAACACATAGCAAGAAATGACTGAAATAAGAACATGATGAGATAACTTGAAATTATGACACATCTTGAATAAACGAGATATCTTTAAGTGACGTGACAGATCTTGAAATGGCGAGTTAAAGGGGCTGACTGAGGTTTCAAAGAGGTTTCCTACCTCTTGAGGTAAACAGTCCGGCCCTACGGAAACAGGAAACTGCTGAATGAGAGGAGCTTTAACTAATTAGCATAACTAAGGAACTGCGTCACACCAAGATGGCGACCCGCGGAAAACATCGTGACTCTGCATCGACCTCGGAGAGTTTTGAGTCGCAGGGATGTAATTTGAGGCTGACACTCGCGAACAGATCCGTGAAGCAAATATATCTTCTCTATTCCTGCTTCTGTGTTCTCGTTTCTTTCTCTGCAAGATCAAAACATTAGGTGTATAATAACTCCATACTCGCTACCGTGGAGTCGAGCCCATGCATTCTAATCGCTAGCTAGAATGATTTAGTTATCTGTCCAGAAAAATGACGTGTCATCTAACCTGACTAGACAGGCTTTCCTTTTCTTTCCCGCTGACTTTTAGCTGCCAAGCCCGCCATGTTTGCCCATGCTGACTTGTTTTGGTTAAACACGCTCCACGGTGGTCATGTGATATTGTTGCTCGTTTGCTTTGGCAATCTTCGGAATCATAAAACGCGGGACGCTTTTTATCTCGGCAAAACATTCCGAATACACGGTGTGTGTAGCAGCGCAACATCTCAAAACTCCAACAGCAACAGAAATAGAACATTTTGCCCAGAATTCAACTTTGCGGTCAGAGCCTTGAAGTTTAAAAAAAAAAAAAAACACCACCCCTGCTATCTTACAAAAATGAGATAATGTATCTTGAAATTACGATGCATCTTGAGTGGGGGAAAAAAAACAAAAAACAAAAAAACGAGATAACTTGGTTAGTACATCTTGAAAAAACTTAACACCACCAGAACTTGGAATGGTAAGTGAAATCAAATAATGACAAACTATCCTGCAATACTTCGATATAAAGCTGAAAAAATGTTGAGAAATAATGAGATAATGAAATAGAAATTAGAAATAACTTTAGACATTAGAGACATTAGAAATAACTCAGTTCAGATTTTATTGTACTGAAATTTGAAATGATTATATTTTTGTTTCGGAAACTTGCAAAAAAAAAAGTGCCAGTTGTGAGTAAAGCTGCTGTAATTTTTCATCGACTAAATTTAGACTAAAAATAACAACAACCAAATAGGTGAATTAATTAATTAATAAAAAAAAAAAGTGTGATACAATTTACAATAAAAACTCCTGGGACTTCGTTAGTGCCGGTTAAAAGTTAGTATACAGCCGTGAGCCGTAGCTGAATGCTAAAGAGACCTGAAAGCGCAGTTCCTCCACTTATCTCCACTTGGAATTGACCTTCATCGAGCGTTGTTTTCACCACCGTAACCACCACCTGCTGTCCCATCACGCCATCAGCAGGAAGGAGAAAAAAGGAAAAAAAAAAAAAAAACAGGTACAAGTTGTCAAAAATGAAATTTCAATTCATCCAGTCCCCTTAAACACGAGCGCAGGGAGCTTGGTGAAGAGCGAGCGGACGGGGATCAATAGTGTTTAGACAGCGGAGCAGATTTTCTAAGCGCCAGATCAATAGGAAAGAGAGAGAAGAAAAATACCCCGGCTTTTCTTTGGGTGTTGTAGTAAATACGAACAAATCAGTGGCCTTAGGCTAAATGGATTGACCAGCTGTTTCCGACTCCTGCGCTGTAAATAAAGATCTATCGGGAAGCTCTGACGGAGACCGAGAGGTGTGGAGAGAGAGCGTCACCGCGCCACAAGCACCTCGAACATACACACACCTCAACGTGAATGAAGAACACGTTATGGAGTAGCACGTATAGTCGAGGGCGATGCAAAAAAAAAAAAGAACAAAGGACCTTTACTTTATAACATTTTTACAGACATCCATTAATTAATTATCACAAGTAATAAAAACCAGAGTTTCTGTGTCCCCTCAAGTATCCTGCTGCCATTTTTTAGTAGTTAATTTTCTTTACGTTTTCTCATCTCATCTCGTTATCTCTAGCCGCTTTATCCTGTTCTACAGGGTCGCAGGCAAGCTGGAGCCTATCCCAGCTGACCACGGGCGAAAGGCGGGGTACACCCTGGACAAGTCACCAGGTCATCACAGGGCCGACACATAGACACAGACAACCATTCACACTCACATTCACACCTACGCTCAATTTAGAGTCACCAGTTAACCTAACCTGCATGTCTTTGGACTGTGGGGGAAACCGGAGCACCCGGAGGAAACCCACGCGGACACGGGGAGAACATGCAAACTCCGCACAGAAAGGCCCTCGCCGGCCCCGGGGCTCGAACCCGGACCTTCTTGCTGTGAGGCGACAGCGCTAACCACTACACCACCGTGCCGCCATCATTACGTTTTCATCCATGAAAATAACTGAGAATCTAAAACCAATCATTTTAATATAATTTAATCTCCTCAGTTACATTAATGCCATTTAACAGACGCTCTTATCCAAAGATACGTCCAACATACCCAGAGCAGCCTGGGGAGCAGTTGGAGGTTCGGTGCCTTGCTTCAAGGACACTTCAGCCATTCCTGCTGGTGCAGGGAACCGAACCAGCAACTTTTTGGTCCCAAAACTGCTTCTCTAACCATGAGGCCATGGCTTCCCAGGTCAATATTTTCTCTGTTCGTGTCTTATGCTGGAAATTAATGTGACTTAAATGAGACACGCTACTGTAATATTTAGGCTGTATCCTTTTAGGTTTCAGAATCCAGCACTACATGACATTACAGGCGTTTGGCAGACGCTCTTTTCCATGGCACTTCAGCCATTCCTGTTGGTCCAGGGAATCGAACTGGCAACCTTTTGGTCCCAAAGTTGCTACCTTTAGGTCATGGCTTCCTTCCTTAACAGAAACCAAGGAGGGTGCAAACTTTTGCACTCAACCGCAGCCTTGATCGCGTACAGCTTTTGCGAGGAGCGAAGCGCTGTCCTTGGGTAAACGAGAGAAACTTCACTTCTGCGTGCCAGCCGGAATGAAAGAGCCGAACTTGATCACTTCAGCAACTCTGCTCTAATTACGGCGACTCTGCAGGCTACGGTGAGCGCGATGGAGCAGAGCGAGCGTGATATATGGAGGCACTCGAAGGCCGTAGCCTAAACAAAAACACCTCGGCCAGGCCAAAACAATAAAGAGCGGCGCTGACTTCGCTTCGAATGAAAACATTCATCAATATAAGGGCAAAGAAATATGGAAATAAAAGTGGGAACTCCATTATTGGCCGCTCGGCAGGACGGAATGGGAGCCTGGGCCATGTTTGCTAAAGTGACAGGGGTTGAGAAAGTGTCTAGCTCTCTAATATTCGGTCCATCTCAGGAGCCCATCTGTTATAAGTCTACAGACACACACACACACACGAGAAAAGTGATTGATAATCAACCCCATTCTGCCAGTCAGAAAGGATGCCAGTGATGTGAAAAAGTCGTGCTGTGTGACTGGACTAACAGGCTGTGTTTGCATAACACTCCGAGTGCGCACACATGTCCAGCTGAGCCCAAACACACACACACACACACACACTCTTACCCTGGACTGCACCCAGAGAATCAGTCAGCTCAATGTGAATGTCCTCAGAGATAAATTACCTTAATTGCACCATCTCTCTCTCTCTCTCTCTCTCTCTCTCACACACACAATGATTTACAAAGTCCAGGATGTTTTTACAAATCTTCCAGAACATTCCACACACATCGATTCACTCAACATGACCTCACACGTACGAATTCAGAACCATTGTAGGGGAAAAAAAAAAAAGTCATCATTAAGGTTAACGGAGGTCTTAGCGGTCAGGTTTTGTCATTTCATGTCACGATCCTTCGAACAAGTTTATTGCGCGATTCCAATTTTCTTTTTTAAATAATAATTACATCACATCATCCATTTTACGTTTTAATGTTTAACTGCATCGCACATCCATTGATAGTTATTCCCGGTTATCCTCAGCTAAGAACCACAAAACTTTCAGCTTTAGTGCTAGCACTGGAGACTCCTTCCATAAATCTTCAACATACTACGTCTCATTACAGAAAATGTCGCCGCATCAACAATTACCCATTTTTTTTTTGGGGGGGGGAGGGCATCGTGGCTCAGGTGGATAAGGCGCCATACCATAAATCCGGGGACCCGGGTTCGATTCCGACCCGAGGTCATTTCCCGATCCCTCCCCGTCGTCTCTCTCTCCCACTCATTTCCTGTCCCTACACTGTCCTATCCAATAAAGGTGAAAAAAGCCCCCAAAAAAAATCTTAAAAAAAAAAAAAATTACACGTTTTTTTGTTTTTAATTTAGTTTACACGGAGCATCTGCTATACAATCCCCGGAATAACTTGTTACTCCGGACACGAGAAGATTATTAGACCGGGACATTAATATTAATACTCGCCGGCCACTTTATTAGAAACACCCATCCACCTGTATAGCTGTTTGACGCGGTTCTCTAATCAGCCGATCCCTTGACAGCAGCACGATGCATCAAATCACGCAGATGCAAATCAAGAGCTTCAGTTAATGTTCAGACATCAGAACGGGAAACATTGCGATCTCGGTGTGACTTTCTTTCACTGTGGCACGGGTGTTGGTTTGAGCGTTTCAGAAACTGCTGATCTCCTGGGGTTTTCACTCACAACAAACAGTCTCTACACAGAATGGTGCGAAAAACAAAAAACACAGAGTGAGTGAGAGTTCTGTGGGTGGAAACAAACGCCTTGTTGATAAGAGAGCTCGGAGGAAAATGGCCAGATTGGTTCGAGCTTTTTTTGCCAGGAAGGATATAGGAACTCGTAGCAACTTTTTTACAACCGTGGTGAGCAGAAAAGCATCTCAGCACCAAAACCAACAAGCTCCTATTAAAGTGACCAGTGAGTGCAGTTCAGAGATATTGCAATGCCCCCTCCACCTTCCATTAAACAACAGTCCTGTATGCACAAACTGCCTTTAAATATTTACACCACTTCCAGTTAATTCAAGCTTTTTCCCTGAGCTCTTTCCTTTTTCTTGTGCCGTAACAGGCTTGGTTTTTAAAATATTAAAGCTGTTCATATCTAGAAATGAATGCTGCTTGGTATCCTTCTCTCTCTCTCTCTCTCTCTCTCTCTCACTCACTCTGTGTGCCACCTTATGAGATCAGATTTCTCCAGACAGGAGAGTGAAGAGCGCCTGCCGAGGGCTTCTGGACGGCTTCGATGTTGAGGTCTACGTTAAAGTTTTCCCCCTTTTCTGACACGTCAAAGCATAACTGAGGTGGACTGATTATGGCCACGGTGCTCTTTTTTCTACTCGCTCCAAGGCTGTATTTGATGCCTAGTGTCAAAAAAAGACTCATCTAGCTGCATCTCAGGGAAAAAAAAAAATACAAAAAAAAAAAAACCTCTACCCTGTCTTTAGTGAACCCATGTTTTATTCATGAAAGGGAATTTTTGACTTCGGAGAAACTCCCAGAGCACAACTATTACTCATTATTCCATGAGAAGTAATTTAAGGGTTGGGGGTTAATTAATTCACCATGATCATCAAGTGAAAGACTGATATTTCCTGGTGGACAGGTGAGACGAAGCACGCTCGTATAAATGTAAGTCATTGGAAAGATTGAAGATGGCTTTGACAATGTGGTGGACAGGTCCGTCCTCGACTTCATCACCAGGTATCTTGATTGCTCTGTGTGTGTGTGTTCCCAGACCTGGCCTCCATGCTCTAATGGGTAACTCTGGGCACTTGAGCAGGCGCCAGCCCCAGGCTATTCTATAAGTGGTCTTTACTTTTACTGGGAGAGCTCAGGTGGTCTCTAGGGGGGACGGGATGAGTGGTGGATGGAGGGAGTAAAGGGAGGAGATGCTCGGCTCTCTCTTTTCCTACGCAACCCTCTGAATAATATATCCATACATCATCAAGGTCGTGTCAGAGGGTGATTCACGGCGCAGGACTTGCCCAAACCACCACGGTATTAGCTTTAATAATGCAGGCCTGGGTTAGGCGCTTACTCTTTCCTGACAAATATGGGCAAATCAATTAATTCCCACTGACATTCTCCCCCAAAGCATGTAATATAAATTCCATGTGGCTCTGGCTTTCATGCTTTTTTTTTTTCAAAAGAGAGGGCAAATATCAGAGTCAAATCCTCGCTTTTGGCCTCTAATTTCTGAAACTCTCCAAGAGGCGAGGACGTTTGTTATCGCTGTAAACCTCATTGAAAAGGGTTACAGGCATCTGATGAAGAGCAGATGGAGAAATGATCTTCGCTTTGACTAACAGTCCCAATCTTATGATCGACAGTGCCTTAACGTTTGAAATCCATATCAGTAATTTTGCTAGAACATCCTAAGGCCTACAAGCATCTGCTTCCGTTTGAATCCTACTCCAGTCACACTGATGGATCTCAGCGCTTTCATCCTGAGACCTTCAAGATTCTGTTCCTTTTTAAAATCTGCCATTTCCACCCAAGCACCAACAAGATTCTACTCCAGTTTGGATCTCCGTACCATCATATAACGTCCTACAAACTTTTGCTCCCATTTGGATACTACTCGTGCCAGACTGAGGTCTTCTACTTTCTGTTCCCACTTGGATCCCAATGCTACCATCCTGAGACCTCCACCTTTCTGCTTCTTTTGGAAATCTACTGTGGTCATCCAGAGGCTGACAAGGTTCTGCTCCTGTTTGGATTCTACCATGGTCGTCCTGAGAGGCTTACTAGCTTCTGCACCTATTTGGTCATCCTGAGACCTACAAGGTTCTGATCCCATTCTCTCCAATCTGAAACCTACAAGGTTTCTGCTCCAATTTGGATCCTACTACTGCCATCCTGAAGCCTAAAGGTTTCTGCTCCACTTTGGATGATATTCTCTTCTTTCTCTTGCTGGTGGTCTATTTAAACTAGAATTCTTGTAATATCTGATCTATAATAGTCAGTTACAGTTCCCAGTGCTGGCCAGAGGAGGATGGCCTTCCCCTACTCAACGCTGGGGTCACTGGAGATTTTCACTAACCGTTTTTTCTAATCTAGTTAGATGCACATAAACCTGATTTGTGAAATTATTAAAATTTCAATGGCCTTCATCCAGTTTGGCGCGCCTCTTAAGCCCATTTACACCAGTGACGCTTCCTACAACATGCTGTCCTGTTCACCCAACTGGCCTTCACCTCAGATACCAGTGACTGATTTGTGCATAAGCATATTTTTGAGTTGCACTCTGTAGCGAAGCGAGAGAACAGTCACCTTAACTCTGCCTTGAACCCAGGTCTACAGGGTGCCAAACCTGCACCCTGACCCTGCAACCCAGGGTGCAGGTTTGGCACCCTGTAGACCTGGGTTCAAGGCAGGATAAGGTGACTGTTCTCTCGCTTCGCTACAGATGGTGTCAGAAGTGGGATGGCTTGCCGGGAGGCCATCGGAGGGTGTGCCCGGTGTGTGAGCCGTACAAAAGATAGGTGGCCCCTGTGTGAAGGACCCCAGAGATGGGTGAAGCACGAGTGTGTGGGGCACTCTAGTATGGGAGAAGTATGGCTGGGGGATGCGTGAGGGACGCCTGTGTGCGTGAAGTGCACGGGTTCGCCTCCTGAAGGGGAGGGCAGTGTGACGGCGTGCCCGTCACTACCAGGCTTTCGTCTAAACGGGGGAACAGGGGCGCTGCGCCCTCTTACTCTCGCCGTGCGCCCCCTTACCGACTCCATGAAAACATCCCAGCAACACTACATGGCAATGTGTCTGATCATCAAATACGTTATAATTGCTCCAAAAATATTCCAATCATAGTAGATACACCACCAGACGGTGCAAAAACAATCCGAATTGGCGTTTTCCAGACTGAGGCGCCATGTTGTTTAGTTGTTTACTTGTCGCGGCTGTTCTCGCGAGATTTGACATGGGTTACATACAAGGTCAGCTGACTTGTAGAGCGAGATTTCTCGAGACTGAATGACCTTTCACCCACCGGCGCGGGAGCTTTTGACAGAAGTAGTTCGCGAGTTGTTTTTGTTGACACTTGGGCATTTAAAGATGTCATCCCGCGGCACGAAGCGGAAGAAAGCCAAAGACTGTCCGGGGCAGAAGAAGATTACTTCTTTCTTTTTCAATGTTGACAGACAATTTGTTACAATTTCCCTCTCAGATAGCCTCAGAATGTCCCATTGGAGGATTTTTCAAAGGCTTTGCACGGCGGGGGCGGGGGGGGGGGGGGGGGCACAACCGGCACCATCCCCCCCCGCTTCGCTCCCTCGCCATGGTGAGCGCCCTCATACTAAATTTTTCTAGAAAAAACCCTGACTACAGTTGAGTACGTGCTCTGACTGCCATACCAACGAGCCTGGCTCTTTGGTGTTGTGGTCAGGGTGCAGGTTTGGCACCCCTGGGTTCAAGGCAGGATAAGGTACCCGTTTTCTCGCTTCGCTACACACACTTTCAGTTTCCAACTTAAAACAATATAAAATACAATATTCGTGCAATATTTCACTCTGCAGTACTGCAACAGTGACCGCAGCACACGCATACAGTGCGTAGAAATCTCACTGGATTGAATATGTAATCATACAGCAGTAAGGCCCGTTTATAATACTGTGATGGTCCTACAGATCTATATTTACTAAACGAGTGCAGAAAACCTGCTTTTATGTAAATTTGGTTTTGTGCTTTTGAAAACACCACTGAACTGAATCTTGGTTTTTCAATAACGTTTCTCTGTTGTTGGAATTTTTCTTGTCAACTTGTTGTGTTCACTGCGAGTTGCAGTCATATCTGAAGACGCTTCGAAACTAAATGCAAGAGGAATTATAGCGGCGCTCCACACTTAAGAGAACATGGTAATGCATCGACCTGATTTTTGATGGCTTTCGCAACCATACGACGTACATACACTACCGTTCAAAAGTTTGGGGTCACCCAGACAATTTTGTGTTTTCCATGAAAAGTCACACTTTTATTTGCCACCGTAAGTTGTAAAATGAATAGAAAATATAGTCGAGACATTTTTCTGGCCATTTTGAGCATTTAATCGACCCCACAAATGTGATGCTCCAGAAACTCGATCTGCTCAAAGGAAGGTCAGTTTTATAGCTTCTCTAAAGAGCTCAACTGTTTTCAGCTGCGCTAACATGATTGTACAAGGGTTTTCTAATCATCCATTAGCCTTCTGAGGCAATGAGCAAACACATTGTACCATTAGAACACTGGAGTGAGAGTTGCTGGAAATGGGTCTCTATACACCTATGGAGATATTGCACCAAAAACCACACATTTGCAGCTAGAATAGTCATTTACCACATTAGCAATGTATAGAGTGGATTTCTGATTAGTTTAAAGTGATCTTCATTGAAAAGAACAGTGCTTTTCTTTCAAAAATAAGGACATTTCAAAGCGACCCCAAACTTTTGAACGGTAGCGTACGTGTACCGCCACAGGGAACCCGATCATAAGTGCAGGGAAATGTATCTCAAAGACTTGACTACAGGACAACGGAATTTGTATATCTTTACTGACATAACATAGATGGGGTTTTATTTAATTATTTATTTCCTTTTTGAAAAATAACCCGAGATTATTTACTAACACGTTTTACACTCATCGGGAGCTCTGCTTTTAGACAGTGCCTAAATATACACTCATTTCATTTAATCTTATTTACGTTGCGAATCTATAGTCGAAGCAATCCAGTCGTCGTAGCGCAGCTCCAAGGACAACAGATGCTTAAAATTCAGAGAAGCAATTCTGTCCACTATATAGTGTGTGTGGGGGGATATAGTCCAAGTGTGTGTGAGAGAGAGACACCCAATTAATGCAACGTGGAGCGTTTGTGTTGTGCGGGTGGCGGTAACAGCGCTAATGACGAGACTGTAGAAACTCTGGAATGTTCCCTAATGGGCTCCTCTCACACTTTTCCTCTCTAATGAAACATGTCTCTCTACCACCACTGCCCGAGCAGCAACCTGTCTTTTGTCTGTCAATATGCGGTTCATAAATATTGTCTTATCATTATCGTCATCATTTTTTCGTGATATGCCAGAAAAAATTCTGAGGCAATTACCAAAGTGACAGGTGAAACGAGAGCGCTGTGCGGCGTGAAATGAATGGTTGCCAAGGAAACCAGGGGCGAGAAACAGGGGTGTTGGTCATGTGACCCTCCCAAACACACGTACACACAAATCCCCTCCCCACACACACACACACCAAAAAAAAAACCCACAAAACACAGGGCTTGAAGAGATGCGAGTGTATAGCCATGGTTATGTGCCCTGGCTATTTGTTTGCAAAGATCAGTGGCTGTGTGTGTGTGTGTGTGTGTGTGTGTGTGTGTGTGTGTGTGTGTGAGAGAGAGAGAGATGTACTCCACCACCAGGTAGATTTACAGCCTACAGGAATAATCTGCATCTTAAACACCTGCAGCAATTAATCCAGCAGCAACACTGTAAATCACTGCTGGAACTAAGAGATACACACACCATCTCTGTGTGCACACATTCTCTCTCTCTCTCTCTCTCTCTCTCACACACACACTCACTGCACTTTGAGCTACTAATGAGTTCACTGCCAGGTCTATAGCACGATCTTTAATATACTTGTTATGGCTCGGATTCATTACTGCTCGGAAAAACCTCGCAACCTAAATAAAAAGTTTCTTCCCGAAGTTAAAACCCATTTTCCAAAGTAATACCTTAAGCACTCGTTACAGTAATGCTATTTTTAATGCAGAGCAGATAAATCGAGATGCAATCATTAATCAGGGTGGAAAGATGGCTTCGTGGGAGTGGAGGTAAAGCTCATGGCTTCACATGGGGTTCGATTACAGCCGCGAGCTGTATGACTCTGGGAAACACACGTGTATATGCATACGGACGCTGCAACCCTGACAGAATTTTAAAGGACTGTTTTTAGGGGCGTAAATCTGAAACAATTTTGTTTGGCTATTTAACTAGCTATGCAACGATATATAGTGCGACAAAATAATTGTGGTTCAAATTTATGACTAATTGAATTGAAGAAAATAACGAGACCGCCAGTCATGGCGTGGCTCAACTCTGGCCCCGTCTAATCCGGAAGGAACGATCTAAAGTGGGCCACTTTGCGCAATAAATGTTGCAAGCTATATACAAGCTATATATAGAAGCTGTATACACCCTACGAATACCGACCTATTTACCAGAAAGAATCCAAAACGGCAAGGAATTGACCGAGAAGGAACAATTTTTGTTGAACTGCTCATTAAGGCTTAATTAGTCCACAACTTCATTAATAATTGTAATGAAGCAAATCTGGGCAGAAGTTCTATGCACCCTAGGTACCCCTACCTTCATGCCAGAAAGAATCAAAATCAGTGAAGAATTGAGGGAGAAGAAGTGATTTTTGTGAAATGTGGACAATGACGGACAGACAACAGACAGTGGACGGATAATGGACAACAGATGATGGCATAAGCTCATCGCCTGTCGGCCGGATGAGCTAATAATGAACCACAATTATCATCAGGCTGCGTAATCTCGTAGTTTTTCCGAGCTGTAATTATGCTATTTAGACAGCAGAGTGTAACATATAACAACAGGAATGCACATGACTTTACTGTAGGCGGAAGTAACGCAGCTCTAATGCTGCAAAAAGCAGCTCTAAAATGTGAAACAGCTGTTGTGTGATTGACTGCAAATAGATTTAACAAGGAATCAGAGCTCTCTTTTTACAAACTGCTAGAAAATAAAAAAAGAGAAGCAAATGCAGGTAGTACAAATGTTCATAGATGGTTATTAAAAACAGGCCTATTTGTTATTAACTTTTTTCATTTTTAACAAAAGGAATATTTTCATTAATAGGCTATTATATTTTACCCCAACCTTTACAAATGTGGGTAAATAATTATTGTTAGTTATTAATAAAATGAAACTTTTTTTTAATTTAAGAAAAAAATAGTCAAGTTGATAAAGAATAGGAAAATAAAATGTTGCGATTTTTGGTCATAAATTTTTCTTAATGTTTTCCCCCCTCCCCAAAACCATTATGTGGAAAATTGACTCGTGAAGCCAACATTGTGAATTGAATTGAATCAAATTGTGAATTGGGTGAATCGTTACATGCCTACGAGCCAAACATAAAATGTTTAAGTATATAAATGCCTTTTGTGGATTGATATATTGTGTACATTGTTGAAATACATGGATGTGTCACTGGGAGCTTAAATGGTTCCAGTAGAGCCACCCTTGGTGTACAGACCTAAGGTGAGGGGTCTGACAAGAACCATCCTAATAATCCCCAGGAAAGGCACAAAAAAGTGTACCCTTTCCAAATTAGGGTTACTGGGACCCACCCGCTGAAACAGGCCTTGGTGTGGTGTCAAGCAAGAGTCTGGTGACTGGGCCAGTTGGTAACTCGCTTCAACTCAGCCAAAATGGTGAGGTATAACCATCTTACTGGGCCACCATTTGCAAGATAAAGGGTGGAGGTTAGGTGTAAATGCCAACTGAGTGGCAAGTATGTGACAGACCAGACCCTTGGAATGGAACGAAAACGTACACTACATACCCAAACGTTTGTGAATGCCGAACCATCAGAATCGTATGTGCTTGTTGAACGTCACCATTCCAGATTTATTCCCTCTTTGCTGTTACAATAATCTCCACTCTTCTGCGAAGTCTTTCCACTAGATTTTGGGATGTGGCTGTTGGGATGTGTGTTCATTCAACCCAACCACAACAGCATTAGTGAAACAGGTTTTGATGTTGGGTAATGAAGCCTGGGGTGCAGTTGGGGTTCCAGTTCATCCCAAAAGGTGTTCGGCGGGGTTGAGGTCTGAGCTCTGTGCAACCTCCAACCTCGGTAAACCACGTCTTCATATTGGAACAGGTTTGGGCCTCTTATTTCCAGTGAAGGGAAATCTTAATACTATAGCACACAATGGCATTCTGTACAATTGTGTGCTTCCAACTTTATGGGAACAGTCTGAGGAAGGAACACGTATGGATGTGAAGGTCATGTGTACACATACTTTTGGCCATATATTATATACCGTATAAATGAAATGGCGCGAGGTCAAAATAGCCATCACGACAATTTTCAGAACTCTATTCATGTTAATTTATCCACACAGGCTGTGTGAGAAAGCACCGCGACATGTCCATTTCACACTATTTGACAACTCGGTGCAATTTGAAGCGAGCGTGCAATGTTTTCTTCTGCTGATTAGCAGCACTATCCTATTCAAGACCCAGTATTAGTTTTGGTCCACACTACTACCTTTATTCCCTTACGGCATACAGGGTGAAGAACATCTGTGCGTTCATTTCAATGGACCCAGAGATGGTTCAACAAAACAACAGTTAGAGGTGAGAGCAAAGACTTTCGGCCTCAAGGACGAGCTTTTCTCCTCTGCTCTGCCAATTATTGCTGATTAGCACCGATTTGAAAAAACAAAACCGCACCGCAGCGTAAATCAAACGTGTTCTCCATGCGGATGCTGACATGGATGACGAGGTTTAAAACACTTCTATAAATATATAAGTGAATTCAAAATTGAATGTGCCGGAGTGGGCAGGAGGAGGGGAGAAACCGACGAAGACGCAATTACGGATCTAATCAGAGCTTTGTGCGTGAAGGTACGGCTCTCTCCTATCTCGTTCCCATTTGCATCATAACGCGGTGTGCAATATTAATTTCCGAGTTTACTGCTTATTGGAAGCGCAAAGCAGGAAAAGCCATTAAGGCTGCAAATAGGAAAGCTATTTGCTGTCACACGTATTCGGCTCTATTAAAGAAAAAAAAATCTTGTTAACCGTTTGGAATTAGAGTCATTTTTGGCGAGAGGCACTCTGTAGCAGGGCTAGAGAAATAAGTAATCATGTTTGGTTTCTCCCTCTCCCTGTCAGTCTCTCTCTCTCTCTCTCTCTCTCTCTCTCTTCCTTTTCTTCATTTGTGGACAGCAGGGACGTGGTTGGAGGGCGTCAGGGGTGAGTAAGTGCATGTACAGGCAATTAAAGTTGCTATCTGTTTGGCTAATGCGCGCACAGACAGACGCGCTCTTGCACACGGCCTGGGGCTCAGGAAAGGAGAACAGGCGCCGGCTGGTCAGCTGATCTCTTCGCCCAGTCTGATTTCAGTTATTAATCCAATCTTACCGACTGCAGCCAAACCTTGTCTCGGCTGATTGTGCATGTCCAAAATGAACATTATCATCGTAAACACGTTACATTTATTTACTGCAAGTAGGTCTGAATACAATCCAAGCATGTAGATGAACAGCTGAGATTTAATGACCTTCATCAAAGGTCCAAAAGTGGCTCTTTGGAAGATGGTGAGGATAAATTACAGCACTGCCAATCACTGCTAGCTTAAAAAAAAAAAAACCCACACACACACACACACACACACACACAACGATGAGATAATGGGTTCAAACGATGATTGAGGAAAGGGATTTTCTTCTCACTCAGAACCTCAAGGAACAAGTTCACTTATCTAGCAAGGCTCTTCCCTAATGCTCCGCAATTGTCCTCAACAAGCCAATCGAAGTAATGGTAATAAAAAGTTTTAGGAAAAAAAAAAAAAAAATTCCACAGCCTCACAGCTCCAGAATCCATGGTTCGATCTCATGCTCGGGGTTACTGTTCGAACGTTCTACTCGTATCCATGGAGGTTTCCTTTAAGTTCTCTGGGTTCCTTGCCTCCAGTTGTGAACGAATGTGGGAATGTGTGTGTGTGTGTACTGTGCCCTGTAACGGATTGACGTTCCATCCAGAGTGTATTCTCATTCCCACAGAGTGTTCCTGGGACAGACTCCAGACCCGGTGCGACCTCGACCAGGATAAAGTGCTTACCGGCAATGAAGGAATTGGAAAAAAAGAAACAAAACGAGACCATCAGTGACGGTATAGCTCACTCTGGCTCCGTCTAGTCCAGAAGGAACGATCTAAAGTGGGCTCAATAAATGTTGCAAGCTATATATACAAGCGATATCCCCCCTAGGAATACCGACCTATTTGCCAGAAAGAATCCAAAACGGTGAGGAATTGACCGAGAAGAAGCGATTTTTGTTGAACTGCTCATTAAAGGAACAGTCCACCGTATTTCCATAATGAAATATGCTCTTATCTGAATTGAGACGAGCTGCTCCGTACCTCTCCGAGCTTTGCGCGACCTCCCAGTCAGTCAGACGCAGTCAGACGCGCTGTCACTCCTGTTAGCAATGTAGCTCGGCTCAGCATGGCCAATGGTATTTTTTGGGGCTGTAGTTAGATGCGACCAAACTCTTCCGCGTTTTTCCTGTTTACATAGGTTTATATGACCAGTGATATGAAACAAGTTCAGTTACACAAATTGAAACGTGGCGATTTTCTATGCTATGGAAAGTGCGCACTATAATGACAGGCGTACTAACACCTTCTGCGCGCTTCGGCAGCGCGTTGATACGGAGCTCAGATATCAATGCACTGTCGAAGCGCGCAGAAGGTGTTAGTACGCCTGTCATTATAGTGCGGACTTTCCATAGCATAGAAAATCGCTACGTTTCAATTTGTGTAACTGAACTTGTTTCATATCACTGGTCATATAAACCTATGTAAACAGGAAAAACGCGGAAGAGTTTGGTCGCATCTAACTACAGCCCCAAAAAATACCATTGGCCATGCTGAGCCTAGCTACATTGCTAACAGGAGTGACAGCGCGTCTGACTGACTGGGAGGTCGCGCAAAGCTCGGAGAGGTACGGAGCAGCTCGTCTCAATTCAGATAAGAGCATATTTCATTATGGAAATACGGTGGACTGTTCCTTTAAGGCTTAATTAGTCCATATCGTAACTTCATTAATAATTGTAATGAAGCAAATCTGGGTAGAAGTTCTATGCACCCTAGGTACCCCTACCTTCAAACCAGAAAGAATCAAAATCTGTGAAGAATTGAGAAAGAAGCAGCAATTTGTGTGGAAACTGCTCGTTAGGGCTTCATTACTCCATATCTTCATTATTAATTGCAATTATGCAAATTTGGGTTGAAACTACTGTATATGCACCCCAGGCTGACCAATCTTCCTGCCAAAAAGAATCAAAATCGATGAAGAATTGAAAGAGAAGAAGCGATTTTCATGAAATGTAGACGATGACTGACAACAAGATGGCATAAGCTGCCGCCTGGATGAGCTAATAATCAAATCCTGCTGTAACATAAGCTAGCTAGCCTGCTATTGTATCAACCTAATTAATGTGACATATCGGATTAAACATACATCATAAGCATGCTCAAGATTACAAGAGAAACTTTCGTTCATTATGGTTTATTTTCATTTTTTAGTAAAGTACATTCTAAAGATCTCGACATGTTCTTTTTAACATGTCTAAAGATTATTAATAAACATATCTTATGTGACACAGCGTAATAATACAGTATGAATTCAAACGCGAGACAAAAAAGAAAACAGATCGGGTCATTTTTGCCCTATAAATGCCTCAAACCTAGTTTCTCGTGTCAGGGAACACCAATAATAATAAGTTAAATTTATATAGTGCCTTTCAAAAAACCCAAGGACGCTTTACAATTATAAACAAAGAAAGAAGAAAAAAAAAAATAAATAAATAAAAAGTCCACCAAGTAGGGGTCAGGATGTAATTCCTGTGGTGTAGCAGCCACAGTCCCACCAAAAGGTGCACGAAAACAAGTCCCACATCTCCAGCACCGCCGCTGTGACGCCGTCAGCAACATCACTCGGAACACCACGCCAATGGATCCACAAAGCGAGCAGAGAAGCTCCACCACGCAGAGCGCTGGTACATCCCAAACCGCCTGCACAGCCGCCGCGACACCACCGAGCAACATCGCTCGGAACATCACGCCAAGCGTTAAAGCGCAGAGCGCTGGACAACCACGATGTAAAATGAGCAACGAGCTCACTGCAGTCCACAGCTGGGAGCGCAGGCATCACCCACAGCGAACCAAGGCCTGGAGGGAACCGACGCCCAAACTGGGTCCGGAGCCACACCACAACCGGCGGACAAAACACTCAAACAAACATCAAACTACACAAACACACAGGAAAAAAAATAGAAAAAGAAATAAAATAAGATAAAGAAGCTCCGGTGAGAAGCGGCAGCCAGAACGCACACGACATACTCTCAACCGGAAACGGAAAAAAAAGCACCTAAAAACCTGAGAGTAGCACAAAGTCATCTCTGTTTTAATCTAATCTCTCTACATCAGTGTTTCTCAACCACTGGGCCTGGGCCGTGACGCGCCATCTAGTAGGCTGCCATTTTTTTTTTTTTTTTTTTTAAACCAATTTTACTTGTAGTAAGGGTACAATTGCTGGGTTGGGTTGCATCTGACGTCACATCTGCCTCATTAAAGTGCCATTCCACCATTGGATGTATTCTTTGGCATAAAATACAATATATTTTATGACAACATGACTAGACAGAGAAATCTTTTAGCTTCAAAATGATAGATCAAACATAATTTTTTGACAACGACAAGTATATTAATTTTGCGACCAAAGTCACCTACCCTTTTAATTTCGGCGCGGTAGTGAAACGTGATGTCATCGGCAGGTTCCCCTTCTTGTGTACCACGTGTCGGTCTATTTTTAGACCAGGAAACCCCCAAAGTGAGAGAGTCATTTCTCCTCGTATATGGGGGCCAAAAAAATTGCGAAAAATTGAGTTAATCTTTCAGTTAGCTAGATTTATTGGTATTAGGTAGATTTATTGGTATTATTTTTATCGCGTTCTATCCGCCATTGCTGATAATATGTGCCACGTCACACGTCACGTGGTACACAAGAAGTGGAACCTGCCGATGACATCACGCGCGGAAATTAAAAGGGTAGGTGACTTTGGTCGCAAAATTAATATACTTGCCGTTGTCAAAAAATTATGTTTGATATATCATTTTGAAGCTAAAAGATTTCTCTGTCTAGTCATGTTGTCATAAAATATATTGTATTTTATGCCAAAGAATACATCCAATGGTGGAATGGCACTTTAAGCTACGGTCACACTACAGCTCGCGACGCTTTGCGATGGGTTATCGATGAAAATGAGGCATTTTGATGGCGATATACACGTGAGCTAAAGGTTGTGGTTACACAGTAGGTGACTTGACTGTCACGCCTTTGTGCGCTTGAGTAGGCCTGGGCATCGATCCAGATTTCCTGGATCGATTCGATTCCGATTCATAAGGTCACGATGCGATTCGATCCGATATCGATCTACTTAGATATTGCCGGATTGTCACTTTAAACTAAAAACTGTCCCTATCGATTGCGGGGTCTTTGTCAGATATTTCCCACTCCTGTATGGCTTCGGTGAGCAGATCAGCAAGGTTACTTGCAGTGTGGCTCGTTTCAACTGCTCTGGTCTGTAGGACGCTTGAGACTAGCCTCCATTCCTCGTCAATGTGATGGCACGTAATAGTCAGATATGACACGGTATTTCTTGAGGTCCAGCAGTCGCAGGTCAACGCCACCCTCTCGGCAGACTTCAGTGAATGTGCAAGTGTGTCTTTTGTTTTCGCATACATTTTTGGGATAACAGTTTCGCTCAAATGTTTGCGACTGGGCAGGACATAGCGTGGTTCCAGTCTCTTCACCAGTGGTTTGAATCCAGCATTTTCTACGACACTGTAGGGGCGTAGGTCTTTACTAATAAATATTCCGACACCCTCGGTTATGCTCAAGGCACGCTGAGAATTTGAAGGAAATTTAACACCAAATGCCTTCTCCAGTGCAGTTTGATTCGCCGCAGGTTTAGCTGAAACTGTGTCGGCGTGGTGCCTGGATAAGTGGTTGCGGAGATTGGTTGTATTGCCACTATATTTTACCTCTATGTGGCGCAGTTTGCGCACTGCTTTTGTTCTGTCGACTTCGTCTCCGTCCTCGTAACGTTTGAACCCAAAGTAATGCCATACATCAGCTTTCAGGCCAGGCGGTGATTTTAGCTGTGCAGCTTCAGCCATCTCGCGTTCTTAAGCTTCGGTTTCGTTTGCCGGCACCTGCTTTTTATAGCGGTCCTTGTGCGGTCGAGAAAATAGTGCCTTTAGCCACCTGGAAGAGATCGATCCACACATTTTTGAATCGATCTCGTATTTTTTGAACGTGAATCGATATCGGATTGTGGATCGATCTTTTGAACGCAGTGGCTTGAGTCTGGCGCAGCCACAGGCGCTCATGGAGCGTGTTCTGCGCACACTTGGGACCCAGTCGTTACGGGAAACACCTGATACTGATTTGAGCGCAATCAACGTGCACACATACAGAAGCTGTTTTCACAGAGGTTTTGCGAAGCATCATCATGGTCACGTTTGTTTCTAGCCATGTTTATAACGCTGTTTAAATACTCTGCTTTCTGTTTTGCTTTTGTAAAAACTTGTTACAGTTGACTTGCTAACTTGAGGACTGCAGTTGTCATGAACAGTTTTGCACTCAAGTCTCCATCAATGAACTTCAACGAAGCAGACTTCGTGTTAAAACTACAATGAATTTCCTGGTTACACAGTTATACTTTGTGACTCTATAGGACAGTTACAGAAGCGAGTTATTTATAATCACGTTGTCTATCATCACCCAAATGAGGATGGGTTCCCTTTTGAGTCTGGTTCCTCTCGAGGTTTCTTCATGTCATCTGAGGGAGTTTTTCCTCGCCGCCGTCACCACAGCCTTGCTCATTGGGGTTAGTTCACGTTTAAAGTCTTTAATTCTTTGTAAAGCTGCTTTGCGACAATGTCCACTGTTAAAATCGCTATAAAAATAAACTTGACTTAAATATCACGCCTGCTAATAAACTGCGCTTAGATCTGTCTACTGCCGTCTATCTTGCGTCCTGATCTCCAGATCTTTAACCCAGCCACGTATAAAAAGTTGCTCGCCTCGATGCTCTTCCAAGGTTTCCATCTGTGTGTCTGTGTAGAACGATGTCTGCAGCACCGGGTAGTTTGAGATGTCGGGAACTCAACGGATGGATAATTTTCCAACTTGGAGGAAAAATCCTTCTTTGTTAGCGTGTAAGGATCTAATCCCACCGAGTGGTTTCGATATCCACTTCTTGGTTTTAATAACTTGCTTGGTTGCTGTACACAAACATGGCAATACCTTCTTGTGTTAATGGACCAGACTCCTCTTTTGGATCATTAATCCCTTTTGACTGAATGCCCTGCGTGCATGGGTTTGGCTTCTGGCACATCCGTACAGTTTTAAATGCAATATGTACAATTAAAACAGTTTGTTTTTATTGCACTTATTTAATTCCTGGGCTCCTGTCTGTAACCGAGAGTGATGTTGCATCTCATTAGTACACTTTTCAATAGATTGTTAGATTCTAATAGAATAGATGAACCAAAAATAATTGGGGATCTTTTTTTTTTTTTAATGGGCCCCGACTCGTTACAAGTATGAATAGGTGGGCCTCAAAGCAGAAAATGTTGAGAACCCCTGCTCTACATCACAGCCTAGCTCTAGCACAAAATCAGTCTGGGGTTTTCTCTGCCTGTGTGTGTGAGAGAGAGAGAGAGAAGCGATTTATGGATGCTCCATCGCTAAGGTCCATGGAGGTGTTTTATGGTGGGACCTGCAGGGCCCATTAAGGCAGCGTGTGGTGCTCTGAGCCGACCACGGCTATCGATCGGCAGCGCTGCGATCCAGCTCTGGCCTGCCTAGTTAAAAACTGCTGCGTATGTGAGTAGGGAAATGAAAACGGAGGCCTTGGTGTGCAATGATCTGTGTGTGAAAGAAACGAGCAGGCTGAGGGGACCCAAAAAAAAAGGAAGAAGGATTTTAAATCTTCCTCTGGCTGCTGGTGTGAAGTCGGCTGTGCTTTGGTACTGAAAGTGGGCTCGGTTTCCTTAAAGAGGAAAATGAAAGCAGAGAGAGAAAAATGAATAGCTGTTGAAACGATAAGTAACTGCAGATTATAGTCACAGAGTCTGACCATGGAAGAAGAGCAGGAAGGCTCAGCTAATAGAGAACGCATCAGTGTTAAGTACAAATACACTACGTTCAGACTGCGACCTGAAACGACCCATATCCGATTTGTTGTGAAATCCGATTTTTTTGTTAGGCCGTTCACATTACCAATTATATGAGACTTGTATGCGATCTCCAATATGAACGGAAAACGACCCAAAAGTGTCCCGCATGCGCAAATTGACACGTAATAAGCACAGCTACGTAATACGTAAATGAAAAAAAGCGCACTCTTCAAGTTTGCAAGTAAAGCATGGAGATGAGGCGAGACCTGGCGATGTGGTTTTTGTGGCGGCGGCGGAACTCACACAACAATCTGATTAATGTGGGCAGCAGACTAATGAGACCGAAGGTGTCAAATTACTGGAAATTTCCAGAACAATCTTATAATCTTGTAATACAGGATGGTTTAAGTTATACATTAGTTATAGAAACTGTTTTATTTAATCAGGCTAACAGATCAACATCCAGGTCCCTACCAAATCCACCATTAGCTTGATCAATTCTATAAAAGTCTATTTAAATTCTGAAAATGTTGTTGTTTTCCACCAAAGAGGCGGGATTAGCCAATGCAGAATAGTGACGTTTGTGTCTTGTTGATGACGTGTAGGTCGCATGAATGCGACCTGTCCGGTCAGACTGCAGTCGCATGTGAAAATAACGGATACGCATCGGAATTAGGACCACATATCCAAGCGGCCTGGGTCGCATGTGAAAAAAATCGGATCTGTGTCGTTCAGATTGTCAATAACAAATCGGATACAGGCCGCATATGGGCAAAAAAATCGGATATGGGTCGTTTCAGGGTGCAGTCTGAACGTAGTCTTAGATGAACGCAAAGCTAGAAAATCCACGAATACGACACTAAGTGCGCTGGGAGAAAACAAACAAACAAACAAACCCACACTGAGGAACTACCAAAGTGAACAAGAACACGTGTTTCACTAAGATACCATGTTTGATAAACACACGTCCGCAACAGCAGAAAACTGAGGATACTTGGGCGACACCCATGTTCCAAAACTGCGACAGATGGAGAAAGATGAAAGTCATCGCTGTATGTGAAGGTATTACCTCTGCTGAACTTGAAGTTTATCTACAATCACCAGCCACTTTATTCGGAACACCCCTACCGGTACATCCACCTGCTGTTCTCTGATCATCCGATCCATTGACAGCAGCACGAGATGCATCAAATCACGCAGACACAAATCAAGAGCTTCAGTTAACGTTCACACATCAGAATGGGAAAAACTGCGATCTCAAAGTGTGACTTTCTTTCACTGTGGCACGGGTGCTGGTTTGAGTGTTTCAGAAACTGCTGATCTCCTGGGGTTTCACACACAACAGTCTCCAACCAGAATGGTGCGAAAAACAAAAAAACACTGAGTGAGCGACAGTTCTGTGGGTGGAAACAAACGCCTTGTTGATCAGAGAGCTTGGAGGAAAATGGCCAGATTAGTTTGAGCTTTTTTGCCAGGAAGGATATAGGAACTCGTATAAATCACTCTTTACAACCGTGGTGAGCAGAAAAGCATCAGCAACAGCAGAACAACACATTGGGTTCCACTCCTGCAGCCAAGAACAGGGATCTACCGTAAGAATCAAGAACAAGTTCCTATTAAAGTGGCCGGTGAGTGTAAAAGCCGCCTCATTTGATTTGTCCTTGTATCCATGGGAAATAACATACAGTGGTGCTTGAAAGTTTGTGAACCCTTTAGAATTTTCTATATTTCTGCATAAATATGACCTAAAACATCATCAGATTTTCACACAAGTCCTAAAAGTAGATAAAGTGTACCCAGTTAAACAAATGAGACAAAAATATTATACTTGGTCATTTATTTATTGAGGAAAATGATCCAATATTACATATCTGCGAGTGGCAAAAGTATCTGAACCTCTAGGATTAGCAGTTAATTTGAAGGTGAAATTAGAGTCAGGTGTTTTCAATCAATGGGATGACAATCAGGTGAGAGTGGGCACCCTGTTTTATTTAAAGAACAGGGATCTATCAAAGTCTGATCTTCACAACACATGTTTGTGGAAGTGCATCATGGCACGAACAAAGGAGATTTCTGAGGACCTCAGAAAAAGCGTTGTTGATGCCCATCAGGCTGGAAAAGGTTACAAAACCATCTCTAAAGAGTTTGGACTCCACCAATCCACAGTTAGACAGATTGTGTACAAATGGAGGAAATTCAAGACCATTGTTACCTTCCCCAGGAGTCGTCGACCAACAAAGATCACTCCAAGAGCAAGGCATGTAAGAGTCGGCGAGGTCACAAAGGACCCCAGGGTAACTTCTAAGCAACTGAAGGCCCCTCTCACATTGGCTAATGTTAATGTTCACGAGTCCACCATCAGGAGAACACTGAACAACAATGGTGCGCATGGCAGGGTTGCAAGGAGAAAGCCACTGCTCTCCAAAAAGAACATTGCTGCTTGTCTGCAGTTTGCTAAAGATCACGTGGACAAGCCAGAAGGTTATTGGAAAAATGTTTTGTGGATGGATGAGACCAAAATAGAACTTTTTGGTTTAAATGAGAAGTGTTATGTTTGGAGAAAGGAAAAGAGTGCATTCCAGCATAAGAACCTTATCCCATGTGTGAAACATGGTGGTGGTAGTATCATGGTTTGGGCCTGTTTTGCTGCGTCTGGACCAGGACAGCTTGCCATCATTGATGGAGCAATAAATTCTGAATTATACCAGCGAATTCTAAAGGAAAACGTCAGGACATCTGTCCATGAACTGAATCTCAAGAGAAGGTGGGTCATGCAGCAAGACAACGACCCTAAGCACACAAGTCGTTCTACCAAAGAATGGTTAAAGAAGAATAAAGTTAATGTTTTGGAATGGCCAAGTCAAAGTCCTGACCTTAATCCAATGGAAATGTTGTGGAAGGACCTGAAGTGAGCAGTTCATGTGAGGAAACCCACCGACATCCCAGAGTTGAAACTGTTCTGTACGGAGGAACGGGCTAAAATTCCTCCAAGCCGGTGTGCAGGACTGATCAACAGTTACCGCAAACGTTTAGTTGCAGTTATTGCTGCACAAGGGGCTCACACCAGATACTGAAAGCAAAGGTTCACATACTTTTGCCACTCACAAATATGTAATATTGGATCATTTTCCTCAATAAATAAATGACCAAGTATAATATTTTTGTCTCATTTGTTTAATTGGGTTCTCTTGATCTACTTTTAGGACTTGTGTGAAAATCTGATGATGTTTTAGGTCATATTTATGCATAAATATAGAAAATCCTAAAGGGTTCACAAACTTTCAAGCACCACTGTACATCGCCGCTGTGTTGGAACAAAGTCGTTATCTGTTCACGTGAGCATTTGTGGACGAAGTTTCTTTTTTTTTCCACCACCTCTACACAATCTGAGAGGTCCGAGTCGTGTTCCGAGTCTCAAGTCCCCCGTCTGTGCTCCGTTCACTTCTTTATTAAAGTTTGTGATTCTGATTCCTGATCTGAGAGTGTAAGAAGTTTCAGTGAAAGAGTCGTGCTGCTCTCGGCCTGCTCTCGTTAACGCACCTCTCTGCCACCATTAAGACGTTTCCATCAGAATTAATTGAAAGACAGATTAAAAATAAATTAAGAAAAATGCAGCAGGAGAGCGCCGGCATGCGCTTCATAAATCACGCCGGCCGAAGGCGGGAGCCGGCTCCCCGTAATTAAGCGCAGACTATTTATTTTCTCCTGACGGTATAAATTAGAATTCAGACGCTGTGATTATATTAGGAGAATGTCTGTCATGTGGAACTGCTGCAGGATGTGCGGAATATTTTAAGGGTACAAACAGGAGGGAGGGAGGGAGGGAGGGAGGGAGGGAGGGAGGGATGGATGGATGGATGGATGGATGGAGAGCTGAGAGAAAATGAGGTGCGGCAAAAAACAAACAAACACTGAAGTAGAGCACAAGAGAGACATTTTACTATTTTCCATAAATGAGATGGATGTAGAATGTGTTTAATAAACACATGACTGAACAAGAGCTGGATGTTGTGGGCGTTTGGCCTGGTCACGGTGTGTGCCATCCTTGTGGCTGTACACGACCTCCTCGTAGGCACCGTGCCCTAGTGAGACCCACAGCGTCTGTGTAACATATTAAAGAGCAGCCGCACATTCAATAGATATAAATCAGATCTTTTAAAAAAGTCTAAATGTCCAACACTGTGGCCCCAAGAATATTTCCACTGCAGGAATGTCTTCAGGAAGCCGGAAACTTTTTCAAGCAACGCAGAAACCATAGAAGAACCAAGGCCGGTAGTTCTCCGTCCTTAGTTCTGGAAACTGTTTTAGTTCCTAGTCCAGTCCAAAATCTGTGGACTCAGAATCTGACCAGGAACGAATCCTGTTTGTTCTTCGGAGAAACCATGAGTACGTAATTGGTCAAACAGGTTTCACAGAATGGCTGTCAGCTGAATTGTGCGTGTAGGGTGTGTGTGGTGCTTCTCGTATCCGATACCACGCCTACGCTCCTTCTGTTATCAGTCATGATTTTGGCAAAATGATGCAAACCAGAACTGCAAACACTGATAAGTAGATTTTTAGAGAGAGAGAGAGAGAGAGAGAAAAAATGTTACTACAAAAACTCCAGCGCAATTTGATGGATGAGATAACCTTTAAAAAAAAAAAAACAGATGTGTGTCAAGCAACAATAAGAAAACACTGAAGTAAAAATTGAATCCTGCTTAATAATGAGCATTTTTTGCAGACGAAAGACTCCACAGTCCCAGCCTTTCGGTTTCAAGATGCTTGTGAATTCACAGGTCAACGATTAAGTCAGCATGAAGCAAAAGTAAACGCTACTAGATGCAAATGTAAGTCCTTCACGTCTCATCTCACTGACCGCTGCTTGAGCTGAGGAAGCAGGGGAAAAAAAAAAAAGAAAGAAAAACATTTTTTTCCCTGGTAGCGCTTATATCTATCGCTGTAGCAAGTGGACAAAAATCAAACGCTACAGCTAAACTAGAGGAGATGTTCCTGGCTCTGACAGAACCTTAACATGGTTCCTGAAAACATAACAAAAAAAAAAAAAAAAAAAAGTGTGGCAGACAATAAGGGGGAAAAACAGTTATGTAATGCCTCGGTCATAACCGGCCGTACGTGCTCCTACGGCCGGTCTACGTGCAAAAAACGCAAGAAACGCACGGAAGGCACGCGTGACGTGCTGATTTTCTAGCCGTAGACCGGCTGCAGAGGTTCTCTGTCATGTCAAACAAACTCTACGGGCGCTTACGTTTTTTTCAGGTTGCAAGACAAACTTACGGCCAACGTGCGTCTTTCTCCACGAACAAAAAAAAAAAAAAAACGCAGCGATTTGGGAAACGCCAAAAATCGCACAGCCAAAAAAAAAATCGTACGTCCGGTTGTGACCTAGGCTTAAAGACAAAGCAGAGTTTGGATATGAAAGCTTGTAAACGGTGCAGAGTGGTTAGGTTTGGTGTTATTCTCCAGTGAGAGCACAGAAAAGGCCAGGCAGGGTGTGTGTGTGTGTGTGTGTGTGTGTGAGAGAGAGAGTGTGTTGCTGTCCCGACGGCCACACGTACAGATACGGGTCTCTGTAGGGGACAGGCGCTAGACAAGAGGGGGCCACACACACACACGTGCATGCGCCCATGGCTTGGTGATCTTAAAATGTTTCACAGACTTCCTTTCTGTAGAACAACAACTTTTCAGTTCTCCAAGTCCAAAGCCCGTGTGTCCAGCTGCTCTGGCTTAAGGACAGGAAGTAACAGGAAGTAGCAACTCAATAAATTGGGGTTTAAAACTACATTTACTACAGAAAGACTACCTGTACTGTGTGTGTGTGTGTACTCCAAGCTGGAAAAAGAAAAAAATGCTTTAAGAGAAAACAGCAAGAAAGTACAATGCAGGTCCTGAGGGATGTTTTGTGCCTGGGCGGGCTTTGGCAAGTTCCCGTGTCTGCAGAACAAAAATTTCACAGGCCCTGATCCAGCCCCTCCTACTGTACCTGAGTGGAGTCGAGCTACAAGAAAACGCTCAGCGAGTTATGCTGGTGTGCGTTTAATGTACCGCGCGGCTTGAGGTTGTGGTTGGATCCGATCGATCCGGCGCCGCCCCTTGGACTTGTGGACCCGCCCGCTTTTTCGTTGCCTTCACTATGTGACGTGTACCGAGTTTTGGGTGAATACTACAGCTTTGAAACTCGTCTGCATTCAAGGATTAGTTTTAAAATCTAACTCGCAGCCTCTGATTCACGATATACACTCACTATGTTCAGCAGCTAAAAATATTAGTTCCTGATATGCAAATAGGTAATACGTAAATATAAATGGACAGTATTACACAGTAACCTCAAAAAAAAAAGATTTTTCAGCGTCCAACATAAGGTCTAGAATCCGCGTATGAACGTGCGCCGGAGAAAATCTACTCAGTCGCCACAAAGTGAGCTGTGATTTCTATTCCCGATCTGGTGCACAAAACAGTCAATTAAAAGCCAAGTGCGGCTTCCGCTTGAGTGAAAGCGTGTGGTACAAGCAAACAAACAAAAAACCTCTGACAACTTTGGACGTCGACCGATTAAAAGAGCTCTACGTTCCCGGAGTGTGTGAGAGCTTGTATCAAAGGAGATGCTTTCTCTCTCTCTCTCTCTCACACAGGTGAGCATCCGTCTCAGAAAGCGTGACACGTCTCAAGAAAAAGAAAGGACGAGGTCGGCTGCTTCTCCGCTGGTGCATTAAGTGTGTCCTCTGAAGACCTGAATTTGAGGTGCTTTAAAAGAAACCCTGTGGCATAGATAATCAATGATCTAAAAACAAACAAACAAACAAACAACCCATGCACGCCAAACCAAAGACTCTTTCTATCGCATTTTTTTCTGATAAACAAATGAGAAGAGAAGAACAAAAAGAAAACCTATCACAGGTCTCTTTTCTCTGTCCTTCCTTTTTAACTCTGTGGCTCCGGAAGATGCTAAGGACATAAAATCCAAGCGCGTGTGTGTGTGTGTGTGTGTGTGTGTGTGTGTGTGTGTCTCTCTCTCTCTCTCTCTCTCTCAGTAGGATCATATATGCAAGCTAAGCTAATATCACAAGCTAACACATCAGTACAGTTCTGAAAACTGGCGAAAATGTATTTAAAACCAACAAAACTTCACTTTTTTTTATTATGTATAATAATAATAATAATAATAATAATAATAAATGTCTAAGCCAGCTTTACATCTCCGATCCTGTTCACTGGATGACTTTCATCCATAACTAAAGTTGGTTCAAGGTCAAACTAAACACTGTCTTTTTTTTTTTTTTTTTGCGTATAATATATGCATTCAAAAAATAAATACACAATTAAGGCGCATTCTGACACAATCTGGTCCTTTTCCTGCTATTTGTTTCTCTCTTCTCCTCTGCAGAAAATAAACACACCCTTACTACCACATTCTGCCGCACGCTCCAAATAACAGGTTGCGCTTCTTGCGGCAGCGGCGGGGAGAAAAGGCGAGAGGTGGAGGAGAACGGGTAAATAAAAAGCAACATGTACAGTATATGTTGCAGGAGGATGGTAAAGAGAAATCGGTCTGCGCGCAAACCTATGTACGCTGTGGCGGGGCAGAGACGCAGAACCCCGTTTCATCGCAGGTTATGTGCGTCGGGATTATTCACGTCTCGTTTCCTGCCCACTTTCGCATATTCAGGAAGGTCTTCGGAGGATAAAAATAAAAAAGTGCTACTATTTGGGGTGGGGTGGGGTGGGGTGGGGTGGGGGGGGGACCCTCCAGAATTACTCTTACAGCGCGCGCACACACCTTGTCACATCAAAAGCAAAAATCATACGCTGAAACGCAAGACGCACATCATGACAGTGCCAAGAAGCTGCTCTCTCGCCATTATTCCCTCCCTCTTTCCATCTCTTCAGAACCCAAACCGAGGTTGTCACCTCACCAGTGGCCATTAGGTGTCTCTCTTTCACTGTGCATGACCAGCGGGGCCCCTCCTCTCCCCGAAAAGCTTGCCGTCTCCCCACATAATGTATACACCGTCATTTGAAAATGGCAGCTTTTTGAAAATTCACCTTGATTATCAGACATTAAAAGTGACTTCTCCGGCGCTGAGTGTCTGGCCAGGGAGGGGGGGATGGCTGCAGACAGCAGAACAATGCGGTGCGCTCGGCATCAACGCCTTAACGGGCTCTGCAGCCGCAGGAAGGGGAGGCGGCCCTTTGTTCTCTCCCACATCCAATTATTTTTAACGCGCGCCTCTTTTCACAACAAGAGAGAATTTAATTTTAATGCAATCTCAGAAAAAGTAGAAAAGTGGGGGTGGGGGTAGGGGGGGGGACACGACAGAGGAAAATAAAGCCTGCGTCTATTTTTGAAGGCTGGACGAATGAAGGAGGAATTAATCAGGACAGTACTTACATAAAGAAACGGCAACACCTAAAAGAAAAACCTAAAATATGTTTGCTCTGATCGTTTAGCGGCATGGCTAAAATATGGTACAACAATAAAAATCATCATAATTAAAAATAATAAAGGGTTCGAAACTAAAAAAAAAAAAGGAGTCTTGTTGGAAGGTACGTCTCCAAATATTTTTCTAATTGGACGAGCACTTTATCTTGCTGTCAGAAAGGCAGTAAAAAATGCGTGCCGTTCCCAGAAGAGTGGAGCGGCTCCACGGCCGGCCTTTTATTACCGCAATGTTGTGTGTCTGATGTATGCTCTGGCTCTAACCTTTCATCAGAGCCTGCAATGCTCATGCCGCAGCCGACACACACTCACTCTCTCTCTCTCACACACACACACACACACACACACGTGCACCAAGGCAAACATGCATACACGCCGATGGTTTTCCTTGCACAGGTGACACACAAGTAGCACGATTCACAATGTAGCCTAAATGAGCTTGCATTCGAAATATATCCACGTGTAGCATTCAGGCCGCAAACATAGCATGGTTTTAATCAGCGGCACTCGCGTGAGCTTCCTGATAGACTTCAGATGTCATATCGGAGGAGTGGGGAGGAAAAAAAAAAAAAAAGCATGCGAGAAAGGTTAAATTAGGATCCTGATTCATTCTTGTTGCTGCTGTAGCCATCTTAGTTGCAGCACAGCCAATTTACTCTGCAGTATGAAATGATTGTTTTTTCCTCTCTCCTTATCAGCACTGAGGCAGCTCCGAGAATAGTGAGAATTCACAATGAAAAGCCCTTCGTCTTTGTCCTCGGGACTAGTAAACACACACACACACACACACGCACGTGCACACTAAATTAAATCCCCGCTCCTAGGGTGTACGGCTAACTGCCGGTGTGCGTGTGCGAGTGTGGCTCGCTCGCTGTGCAGCAAGGCAAAAGCAATTCTCTGGTGGTGGCGAAATTAAAGGGCAGAATCCAGCCTGTTTATGGCTCACGCGCCGCTCTCCTCTCAATCAAACGTTTTATTGGCAATCATTCGCCACGCGCTGGACCCTAACACTCCACCGATGGGGTGGTGGTAGTAGGGGGATGCGTAGAGGAGCAGGTTCGACTATGAAAGCGTAGGAGTGGGGGGTGGGAGATTGAGGTACCCACTGCACCCCTATTACTGAGGCTATCAGACCCAATTACTCTCACATGGAGCTGGACTCTTCATTAACCCCCATAAAGGCCCCACTAGCTGGCCATTTCTGAGAGCACCAGTGGACGTGTGGACTTGGAATAAAAAAAAAAACACCCACACACACCGAGGCAGATAGATGCCGGGCAAAGAACCCCAAAGGCTGTGTTCAGACAGCAGGGTAAAGCTGAAAAAGTCATTTTATTTAAACCTGACTTTTATACCGCAGATAAAGTCACCAAAATCGAGTCTATTCAGACTGGGTTGCTTACAAGACCACGCTGGTTGTCATAGTAACGCAAGAGGTAAAGTTTTTTTTTGAACAGCCCCGTCACAGACCATGTTTTACCCAACATCCATAATGTCTAAAAACGTAAAGACAACAGCTTTGACACACAATAGGTGCATTACACGTCTGTACTAGCCCTGCAATTACCGTACATGTTTTCCTATTTCATTCCACGTTTCGCGTATCTTCTCCGTGTCTGTGTGGGCTTCCTCTGGGTTTCGCCAGTTTCCTCCCACTTCCAGAAAAAACATGCTGGTAGGCGAATTTGTGACGAATACAGTTGTGTTCAAAATAATAGCAGTGTGTTTAAAAACGTGAGTAAAGCTCAAAATCCTTATAATAATTTTTATTTCCATGCACTGGGAACAATGCACATTATATTCTACATCAAAACATGAAGAAAAATGTATCAATATTTTAATTACTTTACAGAAAATGAAGAAAAATGAACATTGGGCTGTTCAAAAAAATAGCAGTGTCTGCATTTTTCATTACAAACTCCAAATATTTACTGTATAAACTGAAAAAATCTTAAGGATTTAGTATTCCTGTGAATCACTAAACTAATAGTTGTATAACCACGGTTTCTGAGAACTTCTGGCACCTGTGAACAGGTATTCCAGCCCAGGATGATTTGACAACATTCCACAATTCCTCTGCATTTCTTGGTTTTGCCTCAGAAACAGCATTTTTGATGTCACCCCACAAGTTTTCTATCGGATTAAGGGCCGGGGATTGGGCTGGCCACTCCATAACTTTCATTTTGTTGGTCTTGAACCCTGATGCTGCTCGCTTACTGGTGTGTTTGGGGTCGTTGTCTTGTTGAAACACCCATTTCAAGGGCATTTCCTCTTCAGCATAAGGCAACATGACCTCCTCAAGTATTATGATATATGCAAACTGATCCATGATCCCTGGTATGCGATAAATGGGCCCGACACCACAGTAAGAGAAACATTCCCACATCATGATGCTTGCACCACCATGCTTCACTGTCTTCAGAGTGTACTGTGGCTTGAATTCAGTGTTTGGGGGTCGTCTGAAAAACTGTCTGCGGCTCTTGGACCCAAAAAGAACAATTTTACTTTCATCAGTCCACAAAATGTTTTTCCATTTCTCTTTAGGCCAGTCGATGTGTTCTTTGGCAAATTGTATCCTCTTCAGCACGTCTTTTTTTTAACAGTGGAACTTTGCGGGGACTTCTTGCCGATAGATTAGCTTCACACAGGCATCTTCTAATTGTAACTTCAGACCGTCTTTGATCACCCTGGAGCTGATCATTGGCTGAGTCTTTGCCATTCTGGCTATTCTTCGATCCATTCGAATGGTAGTCTTCTGTTTTCTTCCACGTCTCTCTGGCTTTGCTGTCCATTTTAAAGCACTGGAGATCATTTTAGCCGAGCAGCCCATCATTTTCTGCACTTCTTTACAGTATACGTTTTACCTCTCCAATCAACGTTTTAATCAAAGCACGCTGTTCTTCTGAACAATGTCTGGAACGACCCATGTTTCTCAGGTTTTCAGAGAGAAATGGATGTACAACATGTGCTGGCTTCATCCTTAAATTAGGGCCACCTGACTGACATCTGTTTTTTTCACAGAATGAATGATCTCACTAATTAAACTCCACACTGCTATTATTTTGAACACGCCCCTTTCACTTAATTATTCGATTACACAGACTTGGGAGCGTGCATATCATGAATGTTGGGTCTGTTGGTTTTCTATGACTCTACTACACCTACTGGTAAATTATTTGCCATGTAGTAATATAATTTCCACTAAAAACAGTGATTGATCTGGTTAGTCGTGTTGGACTGCTATTATTTTGAACACAAGTGTATATCCACATCCACACTCACCAGCCACTTTAACAGGAACGTGTTCTTGACTCAAAGATTCCTGTTCTTGGCTGCACGACTGGACCCCAGTGTGGTGCTGCATGCCGAGATGCTTTTCTGCTCACCACGGTTGTAAAGAGTTGCGATATCCTTCCTGGCCAAAAAGCTCAAACCAGTCTGGCCATTTCCCTCTGACCTCTCAACAACAAGGCAATTGTTTCCACCGGCAGAACTGTCACTCACGCAACTTGATGGGTTTTTTGTTTGTTTTTCGCACCATTCTGTATAAACTCTAGAGACTGCTGTGTGTGAAAACCCCAGGAGATCAGCAGTTTCTGAAATACTCAAACCAACACCCATGCCCCAGTGAAAGAAAGTCACACTTTGACTGAGATCGCATTCGTTTGAACATTACGAACATTAATTGAAGCTCTTGATTTGAATCTGCATGATTTGATGCATCAACGGATCGGCTGATCAGAGAACTGCATAAAACGGAACAGCAGGTGGACGCACGGCAAAAAACGACATCTTAGCAAGTGAAAATATCTTGAAAATGGTTGAAACGATCTCGCGTTCCCTATTAGAAGAATACGAGGCACCAGTTCTGAGATTATTAAACCTAGGTTCTGGGTTGCAACCGACTTTTCTTCCAAGATTTCTTATCAAGTAAAAATATCTGTCCGTGCAGCAAGAGAAGTTCACTAGTATCAAGTCATTTTCTCCTCAAATTCAGTTTTCAATTTTTTCCAGTGTGGGTGATATACACTGCAAAAAATTCTCTTGTTGAGAGAAAATATCTTTAATATGGGTGAATTTATCTATTATTTCTTATTAGAAGTTTACTCGAACTCAAATATAAGATTTAGCTTACTTTGAGACGCTTTTACTAATTTCAAGCCTTAAATTTTCTTATTCTATTGGCAGATCATTTTGCTCATTTTAAGCATTCGATTCTAGAAAGAAGCAAAATGATCTGCCAATAGAATAAGAAAATTTAAGGCTTGAAATTAGTAAAAGCGTCTCAAAGTAAACTAAATAATCTTATACTTGAGTTCTAGTAAACTTCTAATAAGAAATAATAGATAAATTCACCCATATTAAAGATATTTCATCTCAACAAGAGATCATTTTTTGCAGTGTATATCACCAGCATCCCATCCATGGTTTATTCCCGCCTCACGCGTCGTGTTTCCAGGATCCACCACAACCCTGACCAAGATAAAGTGCTGACTAAAGATGAACGAAACAAATGAATGTTCTTCAGCGTGCACTGAATGAAAAAAACTCTTAAAAAAAAAAAAATCTATTTTGACCAGTCAGGCCAAACCAGATTAGGAAGTCCAGTCGATTTTAATCAGATTTGAAACCACATACGAATGTGGCTAGATTCTGATTCTTTTGCCTCAAAACAGATCTGACGAACAGCCAGATTTGTGCTGCCTGTCTCAAGTGCGCGTTTCCATCAGCCATCGGTCCAGTACCCTTCTAACCAGATACTTTCTCAAGATGAACCAAAGGTACTTGGGGTCAGAGCAGGAGCTACTATTTTAACAATTTTAGTACGAATTAATGTCTGATTATATAGCTTTGGAGAAATTACACTTAAACCCTTTGTGCAAACAATGCGTTGTACCGTATTTTCCGGACTATACGTCACATCAGCCAAAAAATGCATTATGAAGACGAAAAAAAACATATAAACGTCACACCGGACTACAAGTCGCACTTTTTTGAAGGGTTATTCTATCCATAGAATCTGTGATTGTATCTGATAAGCGGCGCGTGGTTACTGCGCGACTGCATCGTTTATTTAATAAACGAACAGCTGAGCAGTGATAACGCGCCCTTTGCCCTGTAAGTAGCCTAGTCTGATTATTTTAAACATCTACTACTATCTTTAATACTATCACTATCGTTATTACTAATAGCCTATATTATTATTATAACTAATATTAGTAGCCTATTACTGATGCATTAATCAGTTTGCTTTTAGAATATTTTTACCGGTAGGGCTTATTATCGCCCCATGGCTCTTTCATCTTTGTTATTAAAGCTCTAGTCATCATCGAGGAGTGTCATTCTTCATTTTTGTCGAATTTTATTTCATCAAATCAGAGGCCAAGTAGGCTATAGGTATATCATCTCCAAAGACAGGTACGGTAGTAAAAACAACCGTCTAGTGAAAAAAAACAACAACAACCGCTCAGAGAAAAAAAAAAACAGGCAGAAAGCTACATCGCCCTCTCGCGGTGAAAAAAACAAAACAAAACATATATACGTCGCACCGGAGTATAAGTCGCATGGCCAGCCGAACCATGAAAAAAAGTGCGACTTATATTCCGAAAAATACGGTACTCGGTGTAATTGTATAACGAGGACCTTTTTTAAATACATTTTTCTTTCCCGTCATGTTGGACGTAACCATGCATGCAACCCTCATGCTTCTACTAAGACCATCTCTGCAAGTTGTTGGGAAGAAGCAGCAGCAGCAACAACAACGAGTTCCCTTAGCTCCAGTAGTCATAGTTGTTGTTGGGGTTTTTTTCTCTATAAAGGTGCATTAAAAACATCCTAAAAGCACGACTGTCATTTTTCTACTCGATACATCCTATTCGCTTCGGAAGTGCTACCCTGAGATTGCGCGACTCGTCATGTTTACAGCACGCCTGCTTTATTTGAACGAACGTGCCCAGGTGGATTTTCTGTTTTGTGCGTGAGAGGACCCTGAAGTTCTCTAAACCTGCAGTGCTTTCGAGTATTCGAGAAGGTGAAGTGAAATAAGGGGAAGGAGAAAAGATGGAAGCGAGCTTGGAGCGGCACGTACTTGCTGATTGACGCATCGGTGCTGCAGCTTCAGTCTGGACACCTCCTCCTGCAGCTGCTGGATCTGTTCATCTGCCTGCACACACACACACACACACACACACACCATTTCAAACAGTGAATGTTGAATCATCAAACAAAAACATTTCCGAGGTGAGAGAATATCCAGAACAAAGATGGCGACTCTGAACAAATAAAGCAGGAGAGAAAATGGCTGCTCTGTTTGCTCATAATGAGAAGTGTAGATGAGGGAATAGAAATGGAGTGCGTGTGTGTGCACACGTCCGCTCTCGCATCAGGTCTCCCTGCTCTGTACTCTTCTCATGTCCGCTTGTCAGTAATCTGCTCCTGAGCCAGCACTGCTGGGATTAAGATCAGACAGGAGATAGAGGATATATGCATCATTAATGCACTGTGCATGCGAGCGCGCGCACACACACACTCACAAAGTCAGCAAAGGTGAATTTATACACATCACCTTGACTATAAAGAAAAATGAGGGACATGTATAAATAAATATGAGACCGTAGCTAAGATGTGCTCCAGTAATAAATGTACAGACTAGAAAAGAGATTCTGCTATGGTACACAGTTTCTTGACAAACAGGATGAACAATAATCCTTCCTTCACTTACACAAACACCTCTAACAAACTTTCTGATGAGTAATAACACCGTGCCGGCTGTGGAAAATCAAGGCCATTCAGACGGCGCGAGTGTGTGGTTGGAGCGGCTCTCCCGCAGGGTGGTAATGGAGGCCTGGGCCGAGGACTCGGAGCGAAGGACTTATTTCAGGCTCGGATCCTCAGGTCACGCCACACACCTGGCGCTCGCTAAATTACAGCCGGGCTCCAGGGCCACGCTGAGCAGTGCGGATTAATGAAAATAAAATTGCTACCTGTGTACAAATGAAGGGCTTTGCTTTGGCCAGCTGCTTGAGAAAACTGAAATGAAGTTCAAGAGCTTTGCTTAAGAAAGGCATCTAAATTAAGCGAATCAGGAATAAAAGATAAGTACTAGGTGCAAACAGGTACAAAGTAAATACCGTTCAATTTAAGTCAAGGCTATCGAAGCACTTCAAAGGAACAAAAAAGTTGGACACAAAAATAGGATTTGTGAGATTACAATGTGCATGCCATTTAATGTTTTTTTGTTTTTAAATGGATTTTTTTTGAAGGAAATAAAGACTTGCGCGTGTAACCGTCATAAGAAAATAATCAAACCTGATTACTACAAACTTGTATATATTTTTTGGAAAATAATATGTTATTTACCAGCTTAAGGTCGGTCCGTATCGTGAAATACGGCACAGAGGACCTCGGTCAGTATTCAAGGCTGAGGTCACGGTATTTCACCATACGGACCGACCTTAAGCTGGTAAATAATATATTTATTTTTTTCTTTACCAAATTCTAACAGAAAACGAGAGCGCCCGAAAGGGAAAACCGAGCCGAGCCGCCATTTTGAATCCTCATTCACGGCTGTAATGCAAATTGCTTCCTCCTCGGTATACAAGTGCACTTCCATGGCAGGAAAAAAAACTACATTTTGCCGCCTATGTAGTCCCCTATTTATACAAAATTGAGTCATTCAGGATTCAGCCATGTTTTTGCTCGGCATTAGCAACAGTTACAGGTTTTTAGCTTTCTCCTGAAATGCTTTCTTTTATTTCATCTTCCTCAGGGTAGTAAAACTCGCTTTCGCTGTGAACACTGTCGTTATCGCTATCCATGCTGTAAAATTAATGCTATTCTCCTGAGAAATGCGAAAATAAATGTTGACAAAAAATTGCTACGATGTTTGTTGTTGTTGTGAACGAGCGAGTCGCCACCGGGGTCCTTATCATAGGATACAAACCCTGCTCGCCAGCCAAACAGCGTGCAGGATTTGATGGAAACCGGACCGCAAAAAAAAAAAAATTAACAGTTATTCCACGAAATCGAGTCGTACATGAGCTGGTAGCTGACGAGGCACGTAGCACCGAGTTGTCTATAAGCCATGCACGAGGAGATTGAGTGGAATAACTGCTTTATTCTATCCACATTCACTGGATTTTGAGAAAGAGCAATATTTTTATTTTTTGCAAATTCAATAAATAAAAACTTCATACAAAATGTCCAACAAAATAATTTCTGTTTAGAATGTAAACAAACCGGCGAAATGACAGGAGCAATTTGTGAAAAATGCGATAATAATAATTCTCGGGAAAAAAAAAAGATACATGTTCTTACCATTAAATACTTTTATTCCATAACTTGTTGCTTTTTTTTTTGTATTTTTTGGGGTTTTGTTCTCGAGTAGTTTTTATTTCGTCCTCGGTTGGTTCAAAAGTACGCTCCACCATTTTGGTTTTCTCTACTCATGGTATATGAGCTGATATCCTAGTAGTAGAGTAGCCGTGAATGTGGATAGAAAATATATATATTTATTTTTTTAAATCTGTCCGATTTCCATCAAGTCCTGCGCTCTGATTGGCTGGCGAGCGGGTCCGTATCCTACGATACAGACCCCGGTTACGGACCTCTGGCGACTCGCTCGTTCACAACAAACATAGTAGCATTTTTTTGTCAACATTTATCTTTTTTTTTAATAAGATTTATTGATAAGATTAGCAAAAATATTATAAATTTTTGCCAGCATTTCTCAGGAGAATAGCATTAATTTTACAGCATGGATAGCGATAACGACAGTCTTCACAGCAAAAGCGAGTTTTACTGCCCTGAGGAAGCAGAAATAAAAGAAAACATTTCAGGAGAAAGCTAAAAACTGTTGCTAATGCCTGAATGACTCAATTTTGTATAAATAGGGGACTACATAGGCGGCAAAACGTAGTTTTTTTTTTCCTGCCATGGAAGTGCACTTGTATACCGAGGAGGAAGCCATTTGCATTACAGCCGTGAATGAGGATTCAAAATGGTGGCTCGGCTCGGTTTTCCCTTTCGGGCGCTCTCATTTTCTGTTAGAATTTGGTAAAGAAAAAAATAAAATATATTATTATCAGCCTTAAATACTGACCTCGGCCCAGAGGGCCTCGCTCAGTACTTTCAAGACCTCGGTCACGGTATTTCACGATACGGACCTCCCAGCTGGTAAATAACACACACATATACATACCGGTACATATCACACACACTGAAGTCTTTTATTCCTTCCAAAAATTTGACTTGACAGTTCAACTTTTGTATTAATTAAACAAAACATCATACTTTTTATCCGTTTGCAGTTTAATGTTGTGCTAAACTGGCACAAAACAAGATCGTTCACGTGCTCACTTATGCTACAGCAGCTATAAACTGTCCTTTCATCAGTAGCCCATCTTTTTTTCTTTCTTGGAGTTTATAAGACCAAAAAAGGCACTGATTGTCATGTTATTCAAAAGTCACAAAGTGTAAATTCCTCTGTTCTTACAACAGAGAAGTCGGAAGTCTTACAACTGCTACGAAGACTCCTTTTACAAATGCTATCCAAGCATCTCCTTACAGAAAACTTCAGAACATGTGCTTCAAGACAAGCTGTGTCCTGTGTGCTCATGTGCATGACGCTGCATCAGCATCACCCTATTTTTTTTTTAATACAAACTTTGTTATAGATTTAGATCTATTTTATGACTTCTACATCATCGAGTCAGCACTAAAACATTTTAAAGTTCCAAATGTAAAAAAAAAAAAAAAAGTTTGTTTATATCTGAGCAGCATATTCCATAAGCGAGCACTTTTCAGATTAAAACAGGAAACATAATGAAGGCTGCTGGGTTTTGGTGTAAAATGAAGAAGCGAGTGTGACAATCAAAGTGTCCAGAAGAACTGTGGCTGGTTCTGTAAGGTGCTCAGTAAAACCTACAGCTCATTTCCGCATAAAACTGCACTCGCAGGACCTCAGACTGTTTTTTTTTTAAAGCAAAGGATCGTCTCACACCAAATATTGACTTTGTTATATTGATTTATTATGGCTTACTGCTTACAGTATTTTTTTAATGTTGAAACATTTCATTTCACTATTTTTTAAGCCAATTTTGGTCGACAGCATTTCTTTACATGTGCCGAAGACTTTTGCACAGGACTGTATATTTGTACAGGATGAGTGTAGAGCTACAGCTTTCACCACAGACAGTGTGCATCATGACCAAAAGACAAGATTGTAAAAATAATCCAGTGTATATTTGGTTTCAGCATGTGAAGAGTGAAGTGATGGGAATGAAGTGATGACTCCTACCCTCTTCTGGGCCTCCTGTGTTCCGTCCTGGTAGTCGCTTAGCCGAGCCCGAGTGGCTGAGAGCTCTGCCTGAAGCTCCCTGAACTTCCTACGAGTCTCCTGCTCTTCCTCTTCACTTCCTCTCTGTATGGAGCACAGCTCAGCACTGAGCTTCTCCACCTACAGGACACCACACACACATTTTTTATATATATATATATATATATATATATATATATATATATATATATATATATTAGTGCTGTCAAGCGATTAAAATATTTAATCGCGATTAATGTCGCGACTGTCATAGTTAACTCGCGATTAATCGCAATTTAATCGCACATTTTTGTCACATGAAAAACCATTGTAATTCTCTTATCAGCATAAAAAAGTGAATGGGCTTGCTTTGTACCAATGTTTTTTTTTTTTTATTGCAGAGCATAACACGTCTTGTCACAGCCACTGCAAAGTCGGGCTGGAGCCGCCGATGGGAAAACGAAACCTAAGCCGAGCACCGTGGCTCTTCGTCCCGAGGCGCGGGGCTAGCGCGCCCTGCCCATGCTGGTTCTTTGGGGGGAGGGCAGAGGACTCTGGCTGTGCGGGGCGTGGCATTACAGTCTAGCTGCTATCGTTTTTCTAAGCTAAGTCTCTGTTCCAAGTTCCTGGCAGTTTCAAAAGCTTATGAAAAACCTACATCATGTCACAGAGCGTTAATCTCGCGATAAAATTATCGCCGTTAAAATTGAGTCAAGTTAACGCGATAATGACGCGACATTTTTGACAGCACTAATCTATCCACATTCACTGGATATGAGCAATCGCATGCTCTGATTGGCTACTCTACTACCAGGCTATCAGCTCGTATACTGTAGAGAAAACAAAATGGCGGCGCGTTTTGCTGAACCAACTGAGGATGAAATAAAAACTCTACTCGGGGGGGGGGGATACAAAAAAATACAAAAAAAACCCAACAAACTACGGAATGAAACACACTTTTTTTATTTTTCAAGAATTATTATTATAGTTTTTTTCACAAATTGCTCCAGTCATTTCGCCGGCTCGTTTGCATTCTTCATCTTTAAGCATTTAAAATTTGTTGAATTTTTTTTTTTTAGACTGGTTCAAAAGCCCAAAGAAGTTTGAAAATTACAGAACTGAAATGTCCAAGGAAGAATTAAAGGTGCCGTTCCACCAAAAACATTTAATACTGGCTCTTTTTGAAATACCATAGTTCACTCCGAGTTGCATATGCATGCGAAAATTTAATTCTACCCCCTTTCCCTGTATTAGCTTATGAAAGAAAATAGTCGGAAAAACGAGCGAATCTGAAAAAGCCCTACGAACTTGCGTCACTTTGAAAATTAGTATTCATGGCCTCGCCCACCTTGGCTTGCGACCGCCCACGGGAAGAAAGTTCGGATTTAAGCGTGAGGAGAGATAGCAGAGCGCATCTCGTCAGTACAACAAGTTCGTGCCGGCGTTATTTGTGGCAGTAAGACATCAATGTTGCATTTCTTGCCCAAGACAGAAGAGCTGAAGAAGAAATGGTTGGAATTTATCTTTGGAACACCACCAGCGAAGTATAATGCAGCGTTAGTACTGTGTTCTGATCATTTCAACCACAGTGACTTTTCAAACTTTGGTGCCTTCAGTAGTGGTTTTGCTTCGAGGTTGCATTTAATCCCTGGATCTGTACCGTCAAGACGATCGACCACCAGCTCACAAGCTGTAAGTAAAACATTAACTTTTTGTTCGAAGGTTTTTGTTACAAAATAGCATGTTCATATTCTCCACGTTAGCATGCATGACACGGTCACAAGCTCGGCAGGGATGAGAGTTTCCCGCTTTTTCTGAGTAAAAAATGGCCTTTTTATATTATGCCAAATCCGTTGAGAATTTTTTTTATTAATTTCGGGGGGTTGGGGTATGTTCCTTCATGCTGTTCAAACTTTATTAACTCCAACGATGTTTACACATTATTTGCAAGTCGCCATCTTTAGTCTCGTTTAAATCTCGTTGAATGTGATGTAAAATTCGTGTTATCTACATTGTTATTGGTCAAAACATCAATGTCGAGACCATAATAGCCAATCAAAACAGTTTTTACAAAGACACCCACATCCGCTTGTTCTGACCCACTGGAGGGAGCGTCACAGTGCTGTTAGCCAATCAGAGGTAACACGTTTACATGTCATGAATATTAATGAGTAAGAGCTGAAATCCTGTTGTTCTCCCGCCACCCACTCCTCCACCAAACTAGAACAGCCTGAAACAGGAGAACCACAGCATGTTTTTCACCAAAACCGGCTCACAGGGCATTCATTCATACTAGAGACCACCGCACAATTAATGAAAAAACGATGCAATGGGACCTTTAAATAAATGTCTAAAGCTGTTCTATACCTCGGCGTGACCGCAAGACGGCACTTTCTACCAAAAGAAACAAACAAAAAACAACACTAAAGTCAATTCGTGCCATTTTTAAGAAGTCCACCTAAGCGAAAATTATTTTGTCAGACGTTTTGTATAAAACTTTTTGTGGCAGCGGGGGCGTGGTCAAGCGCCGGTCTGTGACAGGAGGGCGGAGTCAGGGAAGGTAAGTGGCAGAATCACGTCAACTGAGAGCAATTAACCTGTGTTTGTGTGTCTTCCCAGTGACTGCGCCCTATATCAGGAGGGAGAGCGAGAGCAGAAGGAGCTCATCCCTGGACGAGACGCTGATATATGTGTGTGTCTCTGTGCGTCCGAGATTGTTAGACTGAAAAGTGTGGCAATAAAAGCCTTGTTTCACCTGATCTCTGTCCTGCCGTCCTCTGTGCTCCACCCACCCACAGGGAAAATACCACAGTGGCCATGCCCCCGCTGCCACACTTTTATTTATTGAATTTGCAATAAATTTAAAAAAATGCTCCATTTCTCAAAACCCAGTGAATGTGGATAGAATAAAGCCCTATTCGCACGGGATAAGTATTACCTGTGGACCTCTGGTAATTCGGAATAATTACAGAGAATGTCTGAGTTCTTAGTCCCGTGCGAATGCGCCATGACCGTAATTTGCCAAGTAATAATTCCGCCGCAAATTACCTACTGTGTTTCGGCAAAACACAGACGTCCAGTGGTAATACAAGTCCCGTGTGAATGCACATGTCTGTGTTTGTAATTATTAAACGTGCGTCTCTTGTACTTTTCTGGAGTGAATAATGGAGGATACGGGCGAAATTTTGATAAACAGCATTTCAGGGGCAAGTGGTAGTAGGCCTATCCCGTATTTGAACCAGATAAGCAGAAACAGCTCCAAGAAGAACTCCAAGAAGAAAGCATGAAGAATCTTCAACTGGATGGCTTGTGTGGCAGCATATGGTAAGGAGCCACGCTAACCTCCATGACACAGCAATACGAAGATATTTTGGTTAACGGAGGGAAGACAAATGTTTGTTTAGCAAAATACCCGGCTATGTGTAAACAGCGCCATAAACTGCCTGTTCACTTACATTGTCAACTCGAGACTGTTTTCATTTGCAGTGACCCCGCCTTCTCATTTTGAGAGCGTGGAGCAAACATACTGCATCCCTATCATATGCGTTTCCCCTCTCTTAATTTGGATACAGTGCTATTCTTATGCCTACTGTGTTTTCATCCTACCTTATTAATGCACCATTAATGTACTACAGTAATATGTTGGCACTTCCAACATGCTACAACTGTATTGATTGTCACAATCCGGTCACAATGTCTGTAAATTCAGTGAATTACAGACTTTTGCTTATCCCGTCCGAATGCGCTACACAATAACACAGAGGTGCGGGGGTAATTGCAAATTACCAGACGTCCATAGGTAATACTTATCCCGTGCGAATTGTACATAAAACAGTTATTCCACTCAATCTCGTAGTACGTGGTTTATAGCTAACTTGACACTACACGCATCGTCGGCTATCAGCTCATGTACGATTCGATTTCGTATATATCATGAAAACTTGGGTCACAATACGCTTTACTCAGATGTCATGAATACACAGATGTCATGTGATGTTTTTTTTTTCCCCAGTAATTTTAACTACAAGCTGGCTGGAAGCAGGTGAATCAAATGTAAAAATGTCATACTTGCTCTTTAAAATTCGAAAATGTTCATTTCTGTAGGCATTACATAAATCATGGAACTTTTTTCTTTTATCTAAATTCAACACTGCTGCTAGTTTGTGAGCAAACATTTATACCGTGTACGTTCAAGTTATGACACTTAACCCATCTGTAATTTAGCCCATCCCTACCTCAGACTTCGTCATTAGGGATCTAAATCTACACCCACGTTTCTGTAAAGCTGCTTGGTGACGATGCTTATTAACCAAAAATAAAACTGGATTCAGATGGAAATGTGAACGCAGTGAAGAAAACTGAATCTAGATTGAAAATCTGAGGTTCGCTTTCAGTGATCTCGGATGCGATTGGAAAACGTGCAATAGCGATCCGCTTCCAGACTCCAGGAAGCAAGTAAGGGTAGTCTCTCACTGGGCTGCGACAGCCTGCGACTAGTCGGAGACACAACAATTGTGATAAAATATGCGAATTAGCGACAATTTTCACTTGGAATCACACAGAATTGATATTAGCATACTTTATCGCTATTGTTGTGTCTCCAACTAGTCGCAGGCTGTCGCAGCCCAGTGAGATACACTCGCACTTCCTGTCTCATGGAAACGGACTTGAGAAGGGTTCGTGACGGCTTTGCGACACCCGTGACGCGTTTGCGGCTATTTTGAGAGAAATTTTGTCGCACGAATTTTTTGAACATGTTCAAAATTTCAGCGACGAAGGAGCGACAATTTGCGACTCGCGCGAGGAAATTGAGAAGCCCCGCGAATGTTTCAAGACACTTTTGAAACTCTCTCGCGAATGACGTTCGCAATTTGTCGGAAGCTGTCGCTGACCAGTGAGATACTGGCTTAACGTAATTGGCTGAACTGGGTATATGAGAGAGAAACAAAGAATGCAACATACAGTATGATACAACTCATAAAAAAAGGAATTAAAGAAACAAAAGCTAAATTTAATATGCATTAACGACAATAAAATAATGTACCTGTTATCTAATTCAGTAGAAGTTACAACCCCGATTCCAAAAAAGTTGGGACAAAGTACAAATTGTAAATAAAAACGGAATGCAATAATTTACAAATCTCAAAAACTGATATTGTATTCACAATAGAACATAGACAACATATCGAATGTCGAAAGTGAGACATTTTGAAATTTCATGCCAAATATTGGCTCATTTGAAATTTCATGACAGCAACACATCTCAAAAAAGTTGGGACAGGGGCAATAAGAGGCTGGAAAAGTTAAAGGGACAAAAAAGGAACAGCTGGAGGACCAAATTGCAACTCATTAGGTCAATTGGCAATAGGTCATTAACATGACTGGGGATAAAAAGAGCATCTTGGAGTGGCAGCGGCTCTCAGAAGTAAAGATGGGAAGAGGATCACCAATCCCCCTAATTCTGCACCGACAGATAGTGGAGCAATATCAGAAAGGAGTTCGACAGTGTAAAATTGCAGAGTTTGAACATATCATCTACAGTGCATAATATCATCAAAAGATTCAGAGAATCTGGAAGAATCTCTGTGTGTAAGGGTCAAGGCCGGAAAACCATACTGGGTGCCCCTGATCTTCGGGCCCTTAGACGGCACTGCATCACATACAGGCATGCTTCTGTATTGGAAATCACAAAATGGGCTCAGGAATATTTCCAGAGAACATTATCTGTGAACACAATTCACCGTGCCATCCGCCGTTGCCAGCTAAAACTCTATAGTTCAAAGAAGAAGCCGTATCTAAACATGATCCAGAAGCGCAGACGTCTTCTCTGGGCCAAGGCTCATTTAAAATGGACTGTGGCAAAGTGGAAAACTGTTCTGTGGTCAGACGAATCAAAATTTGAAGTTCTTTATGGAAATCAGGGATGCCGTGTCATTCGGACTAAAGAGGAGAAGGACGACCCGAGTTGTTATCAGCGCTCAGTTCAGAAGCCTGCATCTCTGATGGTATGGGGTTGCATTAGTGCGTGTGGCATGGGCAGCTTACACATCTGGAAAGACACCATCAATGCTGAAAGGTATATCCAGGTTCTAGAGCAACATATGCTCCCATCCAGACGACGTCTCTTTCAGGGAAGACCTTGCATTTTCCAACATGACAATGCCAAACCACATACTGCATCAATTACAGCATCATGGCTGCGTAGAAGAAGGGTCCGGGTACTGAACTGGCCAGCCTGCAGTCCAGATCTTTCACCCACAGAAAACATTTGGCGCATCATAAAACGGAAGATACGACAAAAAAGACCTAAGACAGTTGAGCAACTAGAATCCTACATTAGACAAGAATGGGTTAACATTCCTATCCCTAAACTTGAGCAACTTGTCTCCTCAGTCCCCAGACGTTTACAGACTGTTGTAAAGAGAAAAGGGGATGTCTCACAGTGGTAAACATGGCCTTGTCCCAACTTTTTTGAGATGTGTTGTTGTCATGAAATTTAAAATCCCCTAATTTTTCTCTTTAAATGATACATTTTCTCAGTTTAAACATTTGATATGTCATCTATGTTCTATTCTGAATAAAATATGGAATTTTGAAACTTCCACATCATTGCATTCCGTTTTTATTTACAATTTGTACTTTGTCCCAACTTTTTTGGAATCGGCGTTGTATTTAGGAAACTTGTATTCAGTGTAAATATTAAAAAAAAAATTATCACCTTTGTGCCACATTAGTTTGAGAAAATGATTAAAAAAACAACAAACAATACGTGTCAATTTTAACACGACTTTGAGACCACACTTATAAACACCAACTCTGACTATCTGAGGTGGAATGAGGGTTACCTCGGACGTACGCAGATGTTTATATCTCAACAGAGCTTCGTTCTCGGCCTCCGCCTGGACTAGATGCGCTCTCACCTCATGTAGCTATGAGACAGACAAAACATCAAAACAAAACACTTTATTTATCTACAAATAAAGCTATAAAACAACCTAAACAATCCAATATCTGTACAGGATCTGTTCCGTATTAAAAAAAAGTCTTATTTAATAGCTTCCACATATAAGATGACAATGAACATGATTTGTATGAGACAAGAATTGGATACTGTTCTTATTGTTCCATCAGGCTGTAGATCTATGAGACCTCTTACCACTCGTTCAATCCAGGTCACAAAGAAACAGGGTCGGAATGTAATGCGTTATCCAGAAGTGTGCTTAGACATGTTGCTGTAATAGCCTATCAAATCAGCCGCTCTTGTTCAGGCTCCGACTTTAAAACGAACAAAAATTAAAAATTGACATTCCGATCTGGAACGTTGGAAAGACGCCGTCAACCCTAAATTCAGGACGCGGCATCGTATCAAAATGTCAGCAAAGTTTTTAATAAGATTATAGTACTATTTACGTTCCATCACTCATCACAGTTGGTTAAATTGATAACACTGACATTACGCTTTGCTGTTCTGGGAAAGTCAATACATCATGAACATTAAAGTGATAAAGTGCTAGGGATCAGGAGCTTTTGGATGCATAACTCCCCTCTTCTGGGTTCATAAGCTAACAGACTGGCAACAAGCGACCACAAGGTCTTCCCTTTTACCCCAGAATCATTGTCAAATAAGCTATGGCACCTTACTTCACTGAAACAGGGTGAATTTCCTGATTTATGCCAATAAAATGTTAACATCGGTTATTCACGTTCATTCATTCCAAGCAAGTTCATTCAGACCAGCAATGACCTCTTCAAAATGCTTCACCTTTGATTGATATATATTAGGGCTGTAACGATACACCCAACTCACGATTCGATTCGCGATTTTTGACCCACGATTCGATACGCCCACGATTTTTTTAAAAATGTTTTTTTAAAGTAGTAAATTTGACTTATTAACATTTACTTACTTACATTAACTATTTAATAACAAATAATTCAGACCACTGCAGAGAATGAGTAATATGTATGCAAAAATGAACAAATGTATATCCAAAGATTGTTTTATTTCTCAAAATAATACTGTTGAGCCGGAAGCTCTGTTTTTTTCGGTTCTGAAAAAGTCATTTTTCCAAATCGTGTAAATCCGTTAAGATTTTTTTTTGGGGGGGGTGGCTCTCTCACTGTCTCACTCTCATAGGGCCAATGATTTTCTGTGATCGCGGAAAACAGATGGAAATTACGGAATTTTTATGGTGAAACATTGCTCGCGTGTCAAAATGTAACTGCCGCAGAAGGCTTCCGCCCAAGCAGACATGCCTTCAGTGTTGCCAGATACTGCTAACGTTTTCCACCCCAAAATATGTTCAAAACCAGCCAAAAAGCACCTAAACCTGCCCAATCTGGCAACACTGCATGCCTTTCCGGTCAAGTGATTGTGATTGGCTTGTGGCACACCTAGCCAGCCAATGAGCTGCTTGTTTACAGATTCGCTCCCCGCGTCGCAACCTGAATGGCGACCGCTTAAAAGAAATGAATGCTCTGCCAGTGGCGAGTGTGGACGTTGCGTGACTCGCAGAAGATTGTCGCAGGTCGGCGAAAAAACGACTTACTAATAGATATAAAAAAATAAAAGTAATTTAAGTAAGTTTAAAATGTAATTTAAATAAAAAGTAAAGTATTCATAAATTGAAGCTTGGAAGCGCCTCTGTTTTTGGGCTGAGGAGAAGTTTGAAAGGGTGTACCGCGATTCTGCCTTCTTGTATCGCGATACGGATCGTGGCTCTGCGTATCGCGATTTCGATACACATATCGTTACAGCCCTAATATATATATATATATATATATATATATATATATATATATATATATATATAAACAAACTATACAGTTTTGAATGGTGTTGGTTTTAATTTGAAATAAAATAATGAAAGAAATAATACAGATAAAACTAAATCTCTGATGTGAATACTCTATTCAGAATTTGGCAAAAATTCTGCAAATTTGTGGAAAAATGGCGGCTTGATCTGGGACCTGATAAATGGTCGACTACATCGCATTCCCTTAAAAAGGTTGTCGTCCACTGAAAAGTCTACAGTTATCACTAATTGTATTTTAAGTTGGAACTTTACACACCTAAGGATTGGTGCGCTCACAGAATAATCATAACCGTAATAAAACATCATGCAAAATATTTGATCACTCCATTTTCCGCAAACCCAAAACCAATACGATCGTGTGTTTTGATCTAAACGGAAAGCCTCAGGGTCGAGGTCACTACCTCACCAAAAGTAGGAACTTAAAATCACTACGCCGTATAAAAATTTAGTTATAAATCTGCGATTTTGTTTTTTAAAACGAAAGCTGAAAGTTAGGTATAGAATATGTTTCTTACAGAATATGTTACGATGGTAGCTGGTCTTGCATGAATTTCTGAGCTATAAAATGAGTTGTGGTCTATTTTTTTACCGTAGCGTGTTATTTGTGTGCGGGGAAGGACACGCATTAACATGTGCAGAATGGAATTTTCCACTCCAACAGTCAGAAGTTGATCGTGCTTCCATTTGCGGTCTTTCTGTTACGCGGGTGATCTGTTCAGACATTATCACTGAAAAGGTGAGTTTTGACAGTTTTATTTTGTTTTAGTCTTGCAGTATAAGGCAATAGAATGTTTCTTTTTCATCTTACTTTCATATTTCATAGTGTGCGTATTTTTGGCCAATATTTTGCGACCATGGTCAATTTAGATCGAACTTTTGATAGAATCTACAGCCAGTCATTTTGCCCCGCCCCCGCCTCGTGCTCCGTCCGGTGCGGTAGTGATGTCCTGTTGCTCGCGCGCCGCAGCAGAGACCCGCGCGACCTTCAGCCGGTACAATCGCTGTTCTTTTACCACCGCCGTTATTCTCATCTTTCCGGTGTGTTCTTGATTTTTCCATTGTGTCCTATTTCGCCATATCAAATACCCAAAATGTATCATCATATTCATATTTAAGTGAATAATCAATTCAGTCATCATAACTTCATTTTTAACCCAAGCAATCAAAAAGAGGAAATTTATTCAATATTTTCACTCATCTGTGAAGGAGGGGCTTTAATTCTTCATGATGTCGTTATTTTATAATGGAAATCAATTTTACAAAAGCATTTGAATTGTAATCAAAAAAAATGTTCCACAGTGGACGCCAGATAAAGCAAGATACTATCTTTATTCTTATTAAACATGACAAAAGAAAGATTGAGTGTTACGTAAATGCAAAAAAAAAAAATTGTAAAATTAGAAAATTTATTTTTTGACCATAATGTCCCAAATGAGAGACCAGTTTCTGAGACGGACCCATATACACACTAACTGGCCAGACGTTTGCGGACACATGACCATCACATCCATACGTGGTTCCTGCGTAAACTGTCAGAAGCACACAATTGTATCGAATATCTTTGTACGCTGTAGCATTACAATTTCCCTTCACTGGAACTAAGAGCTCCAAAGCAGTTCCAGCATGACAATGCTCCTGTGCACAAAGCGAGCTCCATGAAGACATGGTGTGAAGGTTGGAGTGGAAGAACTTGAGTGTCCTGAACTCAACCCCACTAAACACCTTTGGGATGAACTGGAACACCGACTGCACCCCAGACCTCAATGCTTTTGTGGCTGAATGAACACAAATCCTTACAGTTATTGTCCATAACCTAGTGGAACGCCTTCCCAGAAGAGTGGAGCTTATTATAACAGCAAAGCGGGAATAAATCTGGAATGGGATGTTCAACAAGTACATACTGTATGGGTGTGATGGTCAGGGTTCCACAAACTTTTGGCCATATAGTATACAGTTTCGGTCAGAAGTTTACATACACAGACATGAATGCCACGACAATATTAGGTTTCAATAATTTCTTGAAACTGTTCTTTGTCTGTGGCAGAATGACTGTACAACATACCGTACATCTTTAGTGGGGGGAAAAAACAAGAAGAAGCATTTGATACTCAAGATTTAATTTATTTTCGGTTTTTGAAGTCAACACAAGATAAAAAATATACAGTGAACAGGCCTAATATTTGGTTACATGTCCCTTAGCAAGTTTCATCATGACCAGACGCTTTTGGCAGCCATCAACTAGTTTCTGGCAGAATTCTGGTTGGATAAATGGCCGCTCTTCTTGGCTTCATTTGTAGAGTTCGATTAAATTTGTGTTTTTCTTGGCACAGACCCAACTTTAAAACACAGTCCACATATTTTTGATAGAGTTGAAGTCAGGACCTGTTTAAGCTTAATATTAGCCTGCTTTATCCTCCACAACCAGCTCTGATGTGCGTTTGGGGTCACCGTGCTATTCTAAACCCCAATTAGTTCCAAGTATCTGACGGTTTGAGGTTATGCTGAAGAATTTTGAGGGCGTCTGCCTTCTTCATTGTTCCACTGGCAGCAAATCGGCCTCTGAGGATGATGCTACCACCACCATGACGAACAGTTGGCACACTGTTCCCCTATTCACTGTGGCCAAATGACTCAATCTTTGTCTCGTCTGACCATAAAACTTACCTCCAGAAGGTTTCTTTCTTTGTCCATGTGGTCAGCTCCAAACTTTAATCGAGCTTGAAGGTGTTGATTTTGGCGCAGCGGCTTCTTTCTTGGACAGCAGCCTCTCAGTCTGTGGTGTTGTAAAAGTCGCTTGACTGTAGACAGTGTTCCAGTAGCTTCCAGTTCACAGCAGGTCTGCTCCTTGGTGGTTCCTGACTATCTGAACCAATTTCCTCTCAGCTGACGGGGACAGTTTGGGTCTTCTTCCAGCGAAGCGGCTTGGTAAATTGGCTCCACCTCCCAAATAACTTATTCGTGCATACAATTGTTTGAATTGATGAGCTTGGGATTTGCAGTTGTTTAAAAATGGCTGCAAGAGACATTCCTGAGTGTGTAAATTTCTGATCCTCTTTCGCAGATCTGCACTGAGCTCCTCGGACTTTCCCCACTGTACTGGTCAATCCAGTGAGCTCTGTCAAACAAACCATTTTTTATAATGTGCGCAGAGAAGCTTCCAGCTTTAGTCAGTCGCTAACACTAACAGTTAAGAGGTCATGGAAAGCTAAAAGACATTTTCGAATGCTCAGAATCACTAAATTAATAATCTAAGTGGGTGTATGTATATTTTTGACCCTGTAGGTATAATTTTGACCCTGTGTTGATTTCAGAAAATCCAAAATAAATTAAAACCTGTGCACCAAATAGTTTTTTATTAAGGATGTCGTGCAATCATTCTGCTACAGAAAAAGAACAGTTCAAAGAAACCACTGAAAGCTCAATATTGCCAAGACATGATGACATTTGTGTCCCTCGTATGTAAACTTCTGACCTCCATTGTATATAGTTGTATTTTTCAAGTGACTGATCATGCTTATTACAGACACTATAAATAGTATTATGCTTCAAAAGCAGCAATCATACCTTCTTTCCCATCCTATCTCGTTATTTACATGCATCATGGGAACAGAATGGAAAAGAGAGAGCGCAGCAATCTGTCTCACTGCTCACGGACTTAATGAGAACTGGACAGGTCACGCCTGTGCTGAATTACTTTTCAGCCTCCTTCAGCACAGCACAATCACAATCTCTCTCTCTCCTCGCTTGAGTCTGCCGTGACGCCTAGCGACAGGTGACACGGCTGTTTCCTGATGGACACCGGTGAGCCAGCCTCTGATTGGTCAGCAGGTTTTGTTAGTTTTTTTTTTTCTTCTTCTTCTTCTTCTTTTTCATTTTGTCAGGAAGGGAGGGTTGTAATATTCTTTGAGCTGCGGTGAAGCAAATCTTCTCCAGCTCCAGCCCTGGGGCATTGTCTTGTTTGCTTATGCATCAGACTGCTGACTGCTCACGGCTGAATTTTTAGACGTACGTCCAAAATGACTCTTAATTCATAGGAGAACGTGCTACTTGTATGTTCACTGGTCTGTAAATGTGTCTGGAAGACACAGGGTTCGACAGACATACTGCATTGCTTGTATTTTTCCAGGGATAATCCAGCTTTCCAGAACCTCCCAACATGTGTCCAAGTAAACCGACACCCAAAAAGAGCAGGGGAGGGTCTAAAAAAGGCACGGACCGCCATCCTGGTATTGAAATTGAGAATCAGGAGTGTTTGAATGAGCATTTATAAGCTAAAAGCATAATTTGAAAGCGTTACATGGCTTGGGCATGTTCACAGTAGAGCTGTAGGCCGAACTAAATCTGATGATGTGCGCGATCTAAACAAACAGAAATACAGATATGAACAAGAGGCGCACTTTTTTTTTTTGCCAAAAAGGTTCACAACATATCTGGTTGAGACTAGAGGATTTGGATCCCATGTGACACAAGATAAATATTAAGCTTGCAGGGCAAACAGAAACGTACAGCATTCAATCATCCTTAGTAACTGCCTGGTCAGGACCACAGTGGTTTAAATTACACGGCTAGTTTGCTTAGTCTATATTCTGGAAAATGGGAATGAACCAAATTAGTTAAGGATGCAGGTACAAAAATAACGAGACCGTCAATGACGGCGTAGCTCACTCTGGCCTTGTCTAGTCCAGAAGGAATGCTCTAAAGTGGACCAACTTGCGCAATAAATGTCGCGAGCTATATCCGCTACATACAAGCGATATCCCCCGTAGGAATACCGACCTATTTGCCAGAAAGAATCCAAAATGGCGACGAATTGACCGAGAAGAAGCGATTTTGGTTGAACTGCTCATTAAGGCTTAATTAGTCCATAACTTCATTAATAATTGTAATGAAGCAAATCTGCGTAGAAGTTCTATGCACCCTAGGTACCCCACCTTCATACCAGAAAGAATCAAAATCGGTAAAGAAGCGATGTGTGTGGAAACTGCTCGTCAGGGATTGATTGATTAATTACTCCATAATCTTCATTATTAATTGCAATTATGCACATTTGAGTAGACGCTATATGCACCCCAGGCAGACCTGCCAAAAATACTAAAAATCGGTGAAGACTTGAAAGAGAAGAAGCGATTTTCGCGAAATGTGGACGACGACAGATAACCGACAGCACACGACGGTATAAACTCATCACCTGAGCTAATAACTGTGTGAACAGGATTATAAAAACAATCCTGCACACATCTCTCATTGAGGCCAATTATGAACTGGCGTAATGTAGCTGAACACACACACACACACACACACACACTAGGCTTGGCACGGTTATGGGAAAAAAACCGAACCGTACGATACGCCTGTTGCGGTGCAATACGCGTATAAACCGCGGTACCCCTATTTAAGACGTTCGCCAAAAAAAAAAAAAGCCGAATGCCCGTATGAAACCACGTGGTTCTCTTTCGCGCGAACAGGGGTGATAGCGTTGCGGCGCCGCGCCGGATTTCCGGCGTACCGCGGCGCCGGAAAAAAAAAATCTAGTTCGCCCATTATCCTGTGTCATTCTGAGATGCGCAGATAGACAGTAAAGGGAATTCGGAATTCCCTTTACTGTCTATCTGCGCATCTCAGAATGACACAGGATAATGGGCGAACTAGATTTTTTTTTTTTTTCCGGCGAGGGGAGGGGAGGTTTGTTTTAAACAGTGCAGTGATTGGTTTTATTACAATATTTTATATTGGCTGTGTGTGTATTTTGTTATAAATCGTTCTAAGAATACAGTGGCACTTTAAGATTAGATAAGAAATCCAGCCATATGTTTCAAAACACTGCACTTTAATTTCAAGTGAAAAAATACATCCTCACTCTCAGGGATTAGAAGAGTTTTTGATTCGGTTTTTGTATATAGGTGGTTGGTTGGTCGCCACATAAAAGTTTAAGTTTTAACACACACATCTGTTCAAAAGTAAGCTTTAAGAACTCATTTTTATTTCTTCCAATTATGAAAACTCTGTATGTGACAAAAGACACCTGGTTCCTCTAGATGCCACAACATGGCAGCAAACACTCCTGACACTTTGTATAAATACTGTAGTAAATAAAAAAGCTGTTGAAATCATCCATGTCTTCCCTCTTGCTGTTTCAAAATACTACCTGGCTTTTCATCAGAGATTGTTCATAAAATGTGCTTATGTCAACTCAAACTCAGTTTGTGCATGATTATTTCATTGTAACTATAATTTTAACCTCTCTTAAATGCTGTATCCTAAACTATGTTTACTTAAGGTAAATAGTAGGCTATATGCCCAAATACAGAGTACTTAAGATTTAAAAAAAAAAAAAAAAACGCAATATGTACCGAACCGCAGACCTCAAACCGCAATACGTACCGAACCGCGACTTTTGTGAACCGTGCCACCCCTAACACACACACACATGCTGAAACTACTCAAACAAAATCCTTCCATTTCAAGCCACGCCCAATTTCATTATAAATTCAAAAACAGATACAGATCGTGGCATTGTGTTACACCTCTACGTAACCCGTGGACGTCGGTTAAAAGCATCAGCTCTTTCATCGTCCATCATGCTAAACCTGGAAGTCCATTAATGACACTTCTGTAGTCGTCTTCACGAGTACGTTCACTCTGCAATCACATTCAAATTCATCATCAAGACATGACGTCAAATCACGTCACGTTGCATTTCACGCCATTTGAAAATAATAAGCACAGTATTGGGCCCAGACCTTAGATACACAGACACGGTCAGCACGTCATCATCTACGTATTGATCATAACAAGGATCACTGAAATTACAGTGCAAACGTGACAAGGTGAGAGCTCATAAAATTGGGGGGGAGCTATTGCACACATCAATGATAAAGACAAGTATGATAAAAGAACAGAGGTGTACGAGAGAGAGAGAGAGAGAGAGAGAGAGAGAGAGAGAGAGAAGGCCTGAGCAGCCTGGGCCTGGTAGTGATCATCTTACCTGACCCTGTAGCTCTTGAGTGTTCCTCGTCGTGTTCTGGAGCTCGGTGCTGAGCTGCTGGAGGCGGTTGTGTCCTCTCCGCAGCTCCTGCTGCTTCTCCTGCAGCTCCCTCTGCAGTTCCCACAGCCTCTGCTCCTGGACGTCCAGCTATTGAACGGTAAAAGGAGGCAGGGCGCAGAGGAAGAGAAAAATCAATCCACTACAAAGAGCCTCGCCTCTTCCGAAACCCTCCATGGATGCTAGCCTAACGCAAAAAAAAAAAAAAGACGCCGATCCAATCCATCCTCTGTCCCTCAGCCCTAACGTCCAGGTTTTTCCCCGCGAGTGAAAGCTTCTAGCTGAATAAATAAACAAAAATCAATCCTTCTTAACCCGAATATGAAACAGAGCCATATTGCGTGCAATGTTTGATTTTAGAAAGTAAACACTTTTCCGTCAACAACGCAATCAGGAAATGGAAAAATGTATGATGTTCGAAAAAGTCATTCGATCCTCAGTGAAAAAAAAAAAAGTCATCATTTGGATCAGGAAAGTTAATAAAGGCCTGGAGTGTCGAATCGCAAAATAAATAATTAATCTTGTAATTAACACCGCATTGTCACCACACACAGAGAGAGAGAGAGAGGGAGACAGAGAGGGAGGAGAACAGAGGAGGAGGACACCACTGAGAAGAACGAAGGAAAGAAGGAAGGATGGATGTACGCAGACCCTGTGGTACCAGTCCAGTCCAGTCCAGTCCATCATGACGGCAGCTTGCTCTTTCGTTCCAAGACAAAATAGAAAAACGGAGGCCCTGGAAAGATCCCAAAGATCAATTAACCATCTGCAGTCGTTAAAGGCCTGGGAGTAATCCACGAAATTCGCCGCCATCACCTAACTCGAGCTCGGCTTCTTCACCACCTCCACCACTGACTGTGCTCTTCTGAGGACGAGCGCGGCAAAAGCGCCGTCTCTTTCCCAGGCTCCTCTTTTTTGGCATCCCACTCAAATTCCTGAAGGGTTCAAGAATTCAAAAAATGTGAGGGGAAGAGGAATCTTTCTTTCGTGGTTAATCCTAACAACAAAAACAACAAAAAAAAAAGCCCAGTCTCATCCCTAACGCTCTGGTTTTCGGTGTGTGATGCAAGCCGATAACCCGGCTCTTTCTTTCTTTGCCTTACAATCGCTTGCTCGCTCGCTCGCTCCATTCTCCCCTCCTAAACTGATCAATACTTCATTTAAATCGTGACATTAGCACACTACAAGTAGGGGAAAGAAGGGAAAAAAAAAAAAAAAAACACACAAAGAGTAGCAAAATGCCTCGTCTCATGGTGAACGAAAGAAACGAGAAAGGGATTCCTTTATGGAGAAGAGTGAGAATATTTCTTTTGTTTTGCTCGGACTTAAAAGCGAACGGTGAAATGGATGCAAAGCATTCAGCGTGGTTTTGATTGGAACTCCCCAGCCGCTCCCTGATCAATACTGCATTTGAATCGTGATGGAGGGTCGCCATCACGCCATCAACCTGACGGGGAAATGAAATGCAAACACAGCCGCTGCTGTAATCAACACACGTTTTAAACGTTTATGAACGACCTATTAAGCCTGAGCGAAGGATATGGACCCCTATGCTTGTCTTGACGCTTCAGAGCATAATTGCACAATATAAATGCCCCCTCACGCGTTCGTTTATGCAAGCAATTTACCTCAAGCGCAATCAATACAGTAGGACGTAAAATGGCATTGTGCTCGTGCTCAGTGAGACACAATCTCTCTCACAGACGCACACACACACACACGGAAGAAGAGGAGAATGAAATGCTGCATTTTTATTACTTTTATATCTCAGTGAAACACAGAATAAGGAAACTGAACAGAAGAAAATATACAAATTAAAAAATGAGAATATACTGCGACTGGTTATTAGTAGAGCAGATTTACCTGAGCACTCTGGGAATCGCGGGCCTGATGAGACAAAAGCAGATCTCTCTGGAGCTTCTGGATGCTCGCGTCACGATGCGTCAACTGCATGTTTTTTCCCCCCATGACAAAAATGTCAAAAAAATGAAGCAAAGGAGAGACAGAGAGAAAACCAAATGGAGGAGTTAAAAGAAAAGAGAAGAAAGAATAAGTCATGAGATTGTCTATAGCTGTGCACTCGTAAGCACCTGCCTAATTCCCAAGCAAAGGGCAATTAACTAGCCAGCTAGTTATTGATCAGTTAATAATCATGGTGTGTGTGTGTGGGGTGATGGAGGGGGATGGACAGGACAAGACAGGACAGGACAGGACGTTTCTCTCTCTGGGCCTGTATAACTAGGTACCCCAAGGCATTTGTTTTTCCATGCCACTCTCTCATACAATCGCCCATCAGAAAGACAATGAAAAAACAAACACAATGATGCCTCGTTCATTAAGACAGCTTTACTGGTTTTGAAATTACACTCAGTGCGTTTACATGCACATCCAAATCGAGCTGCTGTCGGTAATCGAGCTAAGGGTCCCAGCAGGGGTGCCAGAGAAATCCAATCCTACATGCACACAAGGAAATCGAGCTATTGTGTGAGGTACATTGTGCACCCGAGCCACAGGTGGCGCTACACGCCCCATCGTGTTGGTACACTTCCGGTTGTCGTCATGAAGAAGAGCTATTCAAGAGTATAAACAAAGTTATCAGTTCCGTGTTCACAAGAAGAACGACGATGAGGACAGCGACATCGAGAGATGTTGTTCCTCCTGACCTCTTCTGCTGCTCGCTACTACTACTGTTGTCATGCCGACCGAGGCTGTCGTGTTTCCCGCTTGTGGTCTCGTCACTCGTCGCTTCCGGAAGGGGCAGTGCTGAAGTAAGTAGCTCGACTACGTAGCTCGATAGGGTTTACATGCACTAAGTAGCTCGGCTACAATCGCATAATCTAGGTCGCGTAGCTCGATTACGAGAAATCCAGTTCGGTTCGATTTCAGCCGAGCTAAGGTGCATCCATGGCATTTAGAACTTCGATTTCAGTCGAGCTACGGCAGAAATTCGATTTTCTCTATGTGCATGTAAACGCACTGACTATTACCAAATATTTAAGATTACACAGTTTCAGACTTGGTTTTTACCCTAGAACAGCCAAAAATGCCAAAAACTGCGTTTTCAAAGATCAGTAAAATCATTAAAAATATATATATATGTTAAAATACCTGTTGCTATGCATTTTCTAACACGCTTTTGCACGTATCTTCAGTCCAAGTTATTATCTGAAGGCTAAATCAAAATATTCTATCCACATTCACTGGATATGAGCAATCACACGCTCTGACTGGCTACTCTACTACCAGGCTATCAGCTCATATACCATGAGTAAACAAAACAAAATGGTGGAGCGTGTTGTTGAACCAACCACGGGCGAAATAAAAACTCTACGCAAAAAAAAAATTAAAATAAAATAAAAAAACCCAAAAATACAAAAAAAAGCAACAGAATATGAAATGAAAGTATTTGATGCTAAGAAAGTATCTTTTTTTATTTTCAAGAATTATTATTATTATAGCATTTTTCACAAATTGCTCCTGTCATTTTGCCTGTTTGTTTACATTCTAAGTGGAAATGGTTTTGTCGGACGTTTTGTATAAAGTTTTTATTTATCGAATTTGCAAAAAAAAAAAAATGTTCAGTTTCTCAAAATCCAGTGACTGTGGATAGAATAAAACAGTTATTCCACTTCATCTCGTCATACATGGATTACAGCCAACTTGGTGCTACGCGCCTCATCGGCTATCAGCTCATGTACGACTTGATTTCGTAGAACAACTGTTAAATATTTGACAATTAAAATTTTAAAAAATAATAATAATAATTTTCTACTCATCAAAACAGCTGGGTTGACAGATTTGTCGATTTTCAAAGGTACATTTTCTTCATATGGGTGCATGTTTGAACTGCTATATGTATATGTATAGGTAATCGTATGGGGCCGAGTAAAATTAAGGATTAATTTCACTCATGATTTCTAAGTTCTTTGATTTTCAAAACTTCGAAATCACGAGTGAAACCGATCCTTAATTTTATGAGGAACTTGTTTATATGTAATATATCGGGCCAAATTCATACTTCGGAAGCCGTTCAAGTTCACAACATTTGTCATTCACGTTTTCTGAACCAATCAGACTATCTTGCACGTTTGAATCAGTTTTTAAAGCGTCTTTCATCATGACACGGCAACACGACACGAGGATTTTGGACAGGATTTCAACATCTTTCAGGATTGATCCCGGATATTTCTCTCGTCTCAGATGCCGATCCAATGTAGCCTGGGCCCGCCCATCCTAAGCGTGACGCAACACGAGGGCCTGTTGCGAGCTTAGTCTGGCCAGGCAAGCTATCTACAGCTCTTCCAAGCTCCCGAAAAATCGGGAACCAATCAACTTTGAGCATCTCCAACGGCCCTGGGTAGAGGCGTGTTCAAGGCACTGACGTAGTAGAACTGCGACCAGAAGCCATAGATTGTTTACAGAATCTATGCTGGAAGCGCTTCATTCACGCTTCCGCATCTATTACGCATAGATGCTGTATTGAAAGCATTCAACGGAAAGTTCTCATTGAAAACGGAGCAAAGAGCAGCCCTGGAGGTATTTATTGAAAGGAAGGACGTTTTCGCCTTGCTCCCGACCGGCTTCGGTAAGAGTTTAATCTACCAGTTAGCCCCGTCGCGTCGCATACGTCAGAGGAAAGAGTGATGTGATTGATTTAAGCTTCGTCACAGCCTTTTCTGGCTTCGACCAGTAGCAAACTGAGGCATTTCAGGGAGGCGGGTCAACCACGGGCTCTGGGAAACGGTTGGGCTTAATATCTTGGCCAGACCAATAGCTTGGAGAGCTTTGAAGTTGCGTTAGCCAGGCTAGATCCAATGCTGCCTGCGTTACTTTAACAGAGTCTGGTTCGTAGTTTTCCCCATTTTCTTTCCTCACTTCTGCATAAAACTGCGATAGCACCTTGTCTAACTCGCAGCATTCATACGCCACTAGAGAGTCGTTTATTTGTGTTTCTGCGGCCCGTTTCTTAAACACGGAAAGCCAAAAATTCGTACTTTTTTTTTTTTGGTGTTTTCATTTTCGCTTGCAGCTTTCAATTGGTTTATCATTTCTTCGTCAAATATAGCGAAACGTGGCACTGCTGAGTCAGCAGAGTCGGCCATTTTGTTGACAAAATTCGCTAGTTTTTGTAACCGTAACCAAGAAACAAAACTAGCCGATAGCATTTCAGAAATACGGCCCCGTGTTAAGGAAAAAAGCCCTCCTTGATTGACCAATCAGAATTGAGTAATTTGGCCCTATGTATTATAAAGCTTAAAGCGCTGATGACACGTTTTTGACATCTTTGGTAATGTTTTATAACATAAAAAGTAATTCCCGATGATCCATATATTAATTCACGAAGGCACCTATTTTACAAGTTACGATGATAAACACGGCTATCTGGGCAAATCTGACGGGGCTGCAGCACCCAGGAGACGAAGGAGGAGGAGGAGCTATATGACGTCAGCGAAAGAACCTTCCTCCTAACTTACCAGTTTGTTGTTGATGCGACAGGTGTTCAGTTTATCATTATTAGTATTTTTATTATACATTATATATATATATATATATATATATATATATATATATATATAGTTATTATGCCTTCGCGTTGTGTTGCCGGCTTTTGCTCCAAAACCCACAAGGATGGGGTAAGTTTATTCAAGTTTCCCAGAGATCCCGAGCTGCATGCGAAGTGGGTGAAGCAAGTCAGGCGCACTCGTGACAAGTGGGAGCCCTCACCAACATCCGTCCTGTGCTCTGAACACTTCGATTTGGATTGTTTTGACACCCTTCCCACCTTAAAAGAATCTCTTGGGTGTTCAGTTCAGCACAAACGTTGCCAGATACTGCTGAAGTTTTCCAGCCCAAAATATGTTCAAAACCCACCAAAATGAACTTGAAACCGCCCAACTGGGTGGGAAACCTCCCAATCTGGCAACACTGCCAGTATTCCGGAGGGGGTCTACTAGTAGCTATGCCGGATCCAAAGACAGCCCTCCTGTCAGAACATGTGTTGTGAAACGACATAAGATAAAGGTACGTAGAGCTATAGATTCTACATGATAATCATAAATGTAATCATAAAGTCGGCGTGATATCAGTCATGTATTTGCTTGTGAAAGCTTGCGGCTTTCATGCAACTGCCGCCTAGCAACGAGAGGCAAAGGGTAAAGAGGGTAGGCTATCATAGATTCTATTCGGAAGAGATCAACACAATTCTAGACTCCCAGAAGAGGAAGAGCTAGCACTAGAGAGTTCACCGGCGTTTTCATGCGCCATTTCCATTGAGTAGAACCAGAGTAGAACAGCCAGTGAACCGCAGCGTGTTCTTCCGCTGACGTCACAACATGGCCGCGAGCCACGGACCCAGTTTTCTTGCGCTGTGCAATTAAAAGTTGGATATTTGCGTAACAACAGCTTCTTTTCACGTAATTATAACAGAAATCTAACATGTTTGCCATGTTGTATAGTTTATTTAAGAAATTGCATAGAGTCATGTTCGTGTCATCAGCCCTTTAAAACATTCCCTTTTTAGAATTTACAATTTTACTGGACAGTAGCTTTGTGAAGATGAAATCTAAAAAAAAAAAAAAAATGATGAATACGCAAATTAACAAAATCTCCTTACTTCCTTTATCACCACCATTCGCTTGTTACTGCTCACAAATTCAATTCACTGGGTAAGTCTTTTGTCTTTCAAATGAATATGGACGTGTGTTTGTATTGTCATGTGACATGACTAATGAAGTGTTAATTGGTATTAAGCAATTATGTGATCAGTAAAGGCAAAAAAGAAGCAGGATCAATATCTGCGTATATGTAATGTACGTATAATTTATTTAAATTATTTATTTCATCCCTATAACATATCCCTTGGCTTACTGTACATAATTTTAAAATTTATAAAGTTACAAATGTGGTATTTTGGGATAATAATATTTCGTTATTTTATGATGTTTCATGAAAGCTGGTGTTGTGGAAAGAAAGGAGTTATTTTTATTGGATGTAATCATTCGTGCAGAGAGAAATTCATATTTTTTCATCCTGGCGAAGCAGCAAGCTCAACACGTGATGTTTATTAATAACTTCTTCTATTATCGCCCGCTGGCGGTCGCGACTACTGATGTTTATTTGCTATACATCAGGACTTCAAAACATGAATCAACCAGAGAGATGTGCAGAAACATCAGCTAGGATTCCATAATATCCATGCAAATTTAAGCTACAAGATTCATGTCAGGGAAATGATATGGTTTTACAACCAGCAAGCGATGATTGACACGATTCTTTGTATATTTGAGAGGAAACATCAACTTCTTTGAGCGTTTTTCTCGCTTGTCATTCCGTTCATGATTCGCGAGGCGTAGTTCTGCATCAGATTATTTGACCTCACACTGATATTTTTTCGAAAACAGACCATTTATAAGCTTTCTATTTATGCAAACGTTCATGGATTTCACATTTATTAAGCCATTTTGTGATTGGAACTAAAGATTTAATTAAATAGCTCAACCACTTGTACTGGGGTGATGGGCATGAGCTTGATCCGAAAATGCATCTGAGGAGACGATCTATTAGTCTGTCGGTGTTTCTGAGCGATTCCGACCAACGGAAATTGAGTGAGAGAGTGGACACACGTAATGATAAAGACTTGGTCTTTGCTTTCATTCAAAATTAAAATAAATATGACTTTTGTGTATGAAAAGAGTGATTTTTCATCAAGTCTCATCAGTGCTGGTCAGCACTTGCCCACATGTGCGGCAGCAGCCCTTGCGATACATATTAAGAGTTGATTTCAATGGACAACATTTATTCTGTGCCACACTGAAGAAATAAGACGGAATGACGCAAAAAACGTTGATGGAGGAGTTAGTTATACAAAATTACTTCCAGTGTGTGGGCTATGGAAAGGTGAAAGCTCGACAAGCAGGTCGATTAACTCCATCCATCGTGGCTTTAATAGTTCATCAAAATATAATTTTTTATTCTATCCACATTCACTGGATATGAGCAATCACGTGCTCTGATTGGCTACCCTACTACTCGGCTATCAGCTCATATACTGTGAGTAGAGAAAAACAAAATGGCGGAGTGTGTTGCTGAACCAACCGAGGACGAAATGAAAACTCGACCCAAAAACAAAATCCCGAAAACTTTTATCAAGTATTTAAAAGAAACAGAAAAAGCTAAAAGAATATAGTGCCCCCCATAGCTCCTGTTTCACACTCCAGCCCAGTTGGTGGCGGTAATGCACCTTTCAGTTGGTTTGCCAACCACCAAAAAAAAAAACCCTAAAGAAGGAGGAACCCCCCCCCCAAAAAAAAAATACAATAAAAGTATTTGATGGTAAGAACGTATCTTTATTTTTCAAGAATTATTATAATAGCATTTTTCACAAATTGCTACTGTTCACATTTTAAGCGGAAATGATTTTGTTGGACGTTTTGTATAAAGTTTTTATTCACTGAATTTGCAAAAAAATAAAAATAAATAAAATAAAATGCTGTGTTTCTCAAAATCCAGTGAATGCGGATGGAATAAAACAGTTATTCCACTCAATCTCGTCATACGTAGCTCATAGCCAACTTGGTGCCATGTACCTCGTCGGCTTTCAGCTCACGTACGACTCGATTTCGTGGAATAACTGTTTAATATATTACTAACAAAGTCCTTACTGTTCCACGCAGTCCTTTCCGATGTCTAACCAAATATTCAGAGAAACTTCTACGACATTTGACCTTTAACAAAAAAAAAAAATCATTCATCTCATCTCATCTCATTATCTGTAGCCGCTTTATCCTGTTCTACAGGGTCGCAGGCGAGCTGGAGCCTATCCCAGCTGACTACGGGCGAAAGGCGGGGTACACCCTGGACAAGTCGCCAGGTCATCACAGGGCTGACACATAGACACAGACAACCATTCACACTCACATTCACATCTACGGTCAATTTCAGGGATGTGATTTGGGGCTGGTGAAATTATCTGAAAATTTTAGGCCGGGGTCTGGGGGCCGCAGGCCCCCAGCTGGTCCAGGGCAGTGCCCTGGTGGGGGGACAAGGGGGGAAGCCCCCCGAAGCTCCTGGGTTTTGGGGTTTTCTGACTTAAAAATTGTGCTAAAATGGCAAGCAAAACACACAAGAAAAAAACTTGTCATGATTAACAAATTCAAGCCAATTTAATGGTCAACATGCAACTCTGACACACTCACTCTCACACACACACTCTCACACACACACACTCTCACTCACACACACACACTCTCACTCACACACACACACACTCTCACTCACACACTCTCACTCACACACTCTCACTCACACACACTCTCACTCACACACACTCTCACTCACACACTCTCACTCACACACACTCTCACTCACACACACTCTCACTCACACACACTCTCACTCACACACTCTCACACACACACTCTCACACACACACTCTCACACACACACACTCACACACACTCTCACTCACACACACTCTCACTCACACACACTCTCACTCACACACACTCTCACTCACACACACTCTCACTCACACACACTCTCACTCACACACACTCTCACTCACACACTCTCACTCACACGCTCACACACTCACACGCTCACACACTCACACACTCTCACTCACACACTCTCACTCACACACTCTCACTCACACACTCTCACTCACACACACTCTCACACACACACACTCTCACTCACACACACTCTCACTCACACACACTCTCACTCACACACACTCTCACTCACACACACTCTCACTCACACACACTCTCACTCACACACACTCTCACTCACACACTCACACACTCACACACTCTCACTCACACACTCTCACTCACACACTCTCACTCACACACTCTCACTCACACACTCTCACTCACACACTCTCACTCACACACACAATCTCACTCACACACACACTCTCACTCACACCCCCCAAAGAACCAGCGCGAGCAGGGCCCGCTAGCCCCACGCCTTGGGACGTAATTCGCCCCGAGGCGAGCCGCAGCGCTCCGCTTAGGTTTCGTTTCTATCCCGGGCTCCAGCCCGACTTTGGACGCTCGTAGCTCGGGCAGGGGAGGTCCCAGTATCCCCAAACTTGACAGCCAGAGACCTCTGCCCTCTCCCCAAAGAACAAAATCGCTGAACAAATGTCTCACAGTCTTACGTCCAACGTCTGTAGCAACCTCTTTCTCCAACCATTCCCAGCGGAACTTGTTTTTCACTATTCTGTCGATTTCTTTAACTCGATTTGCATCTTTACGCTCGATCACGGAGGCTGCCATCTTTCAACTCTTTGTTTGAAGCGAGCTTACGCACAGCTATCTAACAAGCGCGTTCATTGGTTGTTACAGAGCGATGGGCCAATCACGTACCTCGTTTCATCTCAATGACGTAATTGCGTAAATGACGTAATCACGTCAATGAGATGAAACGAGGTACGTGATTGGCCCATCGCTCTGTAACAACCAATGAACGCGCTCGCTTCAAACAAAGAGTTGAAAGATGGCAGCCTCCGTGATCAAGGCATAAAGATGCAAATCCGAGGCTGCCATCTTTCAAACAAAGTCGGAATGAATAGGATACGAATGTGGATTTGAGGGAAAAATCGGAAACATTTTTTTTCCCAAGTTTTGAGGTGAAAAAAGCGGAATTCCGTGAATTCGCGGAAAAATCACATCCCTGCAATTTAGAGTCACCAGTTAACCTAACCTGCATGTCTTTGGACTGTGGGGGAAACCGGAGCACCCGGAGGAAACCCACGCGGACACGGGGAGAACATGCAAACTCCACACAGAAAGGCCCTCGCCGGCCACGGGGCTCGAACCCGGACCTTCTTGCTGTGAGGCAGCAGCGCTAACCACTACACCACCGTGCCGCCATTACTGAAAACTCTTTAAAAATAAATAAAAAATGCATACAAAGCATTCATTTTTGGTTTTAAAGAAAAAAATAGTGGTGGATCATTAATGACTTTTGGTTGTTTTCTGGATGGTGGTCCAATTATTCTTCTAAGTACCAGGATATTTTAGCCTACAAAACCTGGCTGCCTCTGCCAGGCGGGGATTCCTTAAATGGATCTTAGAACTGACCCTCGAGGGCCGCAGCACTGTTGCGTTTAGCTTCCTACCTCAATTAAGACACCGCTTCCACTCACAAGGTTCATTAGGAATTATTATAAGAGACAGTCAACAAATCTCTGAAGGTTTTTCAGAACTTAGACTTGAATTTGATTTGAAATCCTGACACCCTGGTTTAAAGGATCGCATGCTATTTCGGCATCAGTTTAACAGAGGCAAAGAGAAAGCCCATTTGAGAGAGTAATTTGGAGTACGATGCATAAATCTTCTATGCAATTATACTCACTGGCTCATATTAGCTTAGGGCTGCTTTCACGCTTGGCTCGAATACTGGAGTTGCTTGATAACATTAGGCCTTTAGTGAAATTTGGTAATACAATAATGAGGTTTCCATGTATCTAAAAGGCGTCGTCTATTCTACTGATTGTGAAACTTGAAACCGGAAGTGACCCAGCAAACTTAGCCAAACGTATTATCTGATGACCAGCCCTGAAAGCAGATAGCACCTCAGTTTAGTTAAAGCAAACCCTAGACTACAGATAGACTAGCGTCGTGTGAGAAAATAAAAACCCCGGTCTATAAGTGTGTGTAGTGCGCTACCTCACTCTTCAAGAGTTCTAGTCCTCTTGCTGCTGTTTGGTCGCTGGACACCTTAAAGAGCAACAAAATAAGTCAGGAAAATGCTGTGAACAACAAAGTGCTGTGAAAACGGCTGATCTCCTGGGGGGTTTCACACGAAACGGTCTCTACGCAGAATGGTGCCAAAAACAAAAAACACTGAGTGAGTGAGCGACGGTTCTGTGGGTGGAAACAAACGCCTTGTTGATAAGAGAGGTCAGAGGAAAATGGACAGATTGGTTCGAGCTGCCAGGAAGGATATAGCAACTTGTATAAATCACTCTTTACAACTGTGGTGAGCAGAAAAAAACACACACACACACGGAAAGACTCTGACTCAGGAAGCCCCCCCCACACACACACACACACACACATGGAAAGACTCGAACTCAGGAAAGACTCTGACTATGGAACTGCACTATGTGACTTTTGCACCTTTACCTAGCCTAGTAAACTAGACCCACCCACCTAGCGGCCAAAAATATTTTTACCTGCGAGTGGGTCTAGCCTCGCACCATATCAACAAAACACCCCGGGCATCAAATCGTGCCCGCCAATCACAACGCAAGGTTTTTGTTTGGATTCTTTGGGCGGGCTTTTGCAGGAGTGACGACAAGGCTGCGCGACGCTGGAGAAAGCACAACAGGAAAGATGGCTACGGCTAGTGAACAGCGCGCGTTTGACTCCGCTTTGGAATCAGTTTTAGAAGAATTAGACTTGGAGTTTTCGTTGAAACATGAGCAGGAAGAGGCTCTCCGCTCATTCCTTTTCAAGAAGGACGTTTTCGCTGTTTTGCCGACCGGCTATGGCAAAAGTCTGATCTACCAGCTGGCTCCGCTCGTAGCCAAAAGGATGGGGCTAGTTTGTGCAGTACGAAGACTTAATAAACAGCTTTGAAACATTACTTTTTGATTGTTTCTTATTTTCCCGTTATTTTAAATTTAAGGGAAATTATTTCACCAAACACCACTAAATAAAAACTCTAAGGCAGACCTGGGCATTTTCCGGCCCGCGGGCCGCATCCGGCCCTTTGGTTCATTCTGACCGGCCCGCGTAAGGTTAATTAGAAATTACAAAATAAACGTATTTTCTAATTTTACCTCATGCATGGACTGAATGTGCATTGCTTTTATTTTGAAGTTGTGTTCAACAAAAACGCAATGTGCGTGACATGAACATGAAATCCCACGAAACTTAATCCTGCGATAACCACTTCTGTAATTTGTCCAGACCAACCACAAACTTGTACGTCATCCTTCAAACGGTCCAGCCAATCACATAGTGTGACGTCACCAGCAGGCGCCGGAGCCGATCTCCGGCGAAAAGCACCAAATGAGGTGATTAGACTACAAATGTGGGCATCATTATTATAATATGATGTATCTTGCTTGATATTTGGAGTAGAAAGACAATATTGTGATGTCTTTATTGTATTTTGGGGTGAATGTGACTGAAAAAAAAAATGGTACAAACGCTCACATTTTGTTAACCATTGTTTTGGGAAATCTGATTGAATAAATGACATTTTTTGTAAGGCAACCTCATTTTTTCCCATACTCTTACCAGTCTTAGCAGCTTGTAAAAACATGTTATTTATTGCTTTATGTAAAGAAATACAATTAATATTATGCAGAATTTAGTTCAGCCTTTTGGTCCGGCCCGCCACAAAATTTTCTGTTTCTCATGTGGCCCCATGGAAAAAATAATTGCCCACCCCTGCTCTAAGGGCGTATTCACACCTACATTGTTTGGTCCGGACCAAACAAACCAAATTTCCCTTGGTCCGACCTTTTGGGTTGGTCTGAATACAAACCACCGAACTCTGGTCCGGACCAAACAAGTGGACCGAGACCGAGCTGCAAGGTCGGACTCGGTCCGGACCAGAGGAACCCTGGTGCGGATCTTTTGGAGGTGTGAAAGCAGACCGGACCTAATCCGACAGTTTTGCTTTTTTGTACCTCGGGAGCTTCCGTCGTTTGTCGAGCATTATGGGAAACAGAGTCTTGACACTCCACCGCAAAGTGCAAACACTGTTTCGGTTGGCAAGGGAACCTTACAACAGTCGTTCAGTCGTTCAGACCAGTGGTAGGCTAGACTACAGAGTACAAAAAATGAGTAGGGGGTAAACCTGGGCCGAGGAAGAAACGCGTACCCTTGTGGATATATGGGCAGATGTCCACATATCTGAGCTTTTGGAGAGAACACACAAAAATGCCGACGTGTTTGCTGTATTCAGTGAGAAAATGAAGGAGAAGGGGTTCACGCGCTCCCCAGAACAATGTCGGCTAAAAGTGAAGAAACTCCGTCAGACCTACATTAAAATCAGGGACATTCTTTCAAAAAGTGGCGGCACTAGCGACGCAAAAAAGAAATTCATCTATTACGATGGATAAGGCGAATATCCCGACACATACCTCCTCCGTCTTGCGTGAAGAGCCAGAACTGTCACAACATGATGTGCGCTCATCAGCGCTATCCTCCGTAGCCGCCTTGCCCTTTGTCGTCGTCGTTGATAAATTACTTGTACAACAGCATAGTAATCGCACAATTGTGAAAACAGTAAAAACTGGAAAAAACAAAGCTTTGATGACATTAAAAAGAATAACAGCACGGAAAGCCTCCATGACTACTTTTGAACTTAACGCTTTGTGCGCGTGTCGTCTCTGACCAATAGCTGAACGACCTCAGGGCGCGTGGCTTTGTTGACAGATTTTGGTCCGCTTACTAAAATGTACAGTGTGAAAGCGAACCGCACCAAAATGAAAAAATAAAAAAAAAACATTTGGTTCGGACCAAAGCAAGTGAACTCTCGAACTATCCTGGTCTGAATACACCCTCAAAAACAGTTTAAGCAAACCCTTGAAAAAAATAAGTGCATGTTAAGTATGTGGTACAGACTCCAAACTTGTGGTCATCATCTCCAAACTTCTTAATATCTAGAACCTGTTTATTAATTAATACGCATTTTGAAAAATTAGTTATTTCAAGGCCTCCCCCACTGCTTTCTGTCGCTCTGACTACGTCACAGTCACTGTTGCGCTGATTGGTCAGAGCGTTGGCCTATACGCACAGAGACAGTGTGAAAGACAGCGGGTTGTTCCTCCCACCCCCTTCGGAAATGTCTACAAGCGAGGCCAGACTACATATTCACATTTAGTCTGGCTTGCCAGGCTAACCTTTACCTGCACTACCTCACTTTTTTTTTTTTTTACACACCATACACTGTTTCTTGTTGCTGCTGCCCTCCACGGAAAAGACTTCTCTATGGAACTACACATGTGACTTTGCACCTTACCTGAACTCTCTCATAAGAACTGCCTTGGGCCCTGCAATAACACAACTTACCATATGCTGCTACACATTATTATTAACACATTATTATTTAACACATTATTCTACATAATGCTGCTACTGTGATAACCTCAACTGGTCTGCCCTGGACTGTGCTGTACTGGACTGTGCATCTTGTATACTAGTCTTGTTCTTATCTTCCTGTCTTTAGCCTAGATTATTTTTCTAAATGTTAAATGTTTCATGTTTTTTTTTTTAAATCATTACTTTATATTACTTATTGCTTGTTACACCTAGCCTGGGCCCGCCCATCCTAAGCGTGACGCAACACGAGGGCCTGTTGCGAGCTTAGTCTGGCCAGGCAAGCTATCTCCAGCTCTTCCAAGCTCTGGAAAAATCGGGAGCCAATCAACTTTGAGCATCTCCAATGGCCCTGGGTAGAGGCGTGTTCAAGGCAGTGACGTAGTAGAACTGCGACCGGAAGCCATAGATTGTTTACAGAATCATGCTGTATTGAAAGCATTCAACAGGAAGTTCTCATTGAAAACGGAGCAAAGAGCAGCCCTGGAGGTATTTATTGAAAGGAAGGACGTTTTCGCCTTGCTCCCGACCGGCTTCGGTAAGAGTTTAATCTACCAGTTAGCCCCGCTGGTAGCCAAATCAATGGGGCTCAGCGAGAATCCTATCGTCGCGTCACATACGTCAGAGGAAAGAGTGATGTGATTGGTTTAAGCTTCGTCACAGCCTTTTCTGGCTTCGACCAGTAGCAAACTGAGGCATTTCAGGGAGGCGGGTCATCCACGGGCTCTGGGAAACGGTTGGGTTGAATATCTTGGCCAGACCAATAGCTCGTAGAGCTTTGAAGTCGCGTTAGCCAGACTATGTTACACCGTTATTGGTCCTGTCTTGCGCTTTAATGTTTGTCTTGTTAATGTCAGTAATTTCAATTTCCTTGTATGACCTGCGCATATGAAGAAACTGACAGTAAAGCTGACTTGAACTTGAACTTGAAAAGCATCTCAGCATGCAACAGAAAACAGAACAACACATTGGGTTCCACTCCTGCAGCCAAGAAGAGGGATCTTAGAATCAAGAAAAAGTTTCTATTAAAGTGGCCGTGAATAAAAGTACGATGAACGAAGCCCAAAGTTCAGAATCGTTCAGATGTCTACGATTTGAGACAGCTTACTTCATGAGACAGGAAATAAGGGCCCGGTCCCACAGCACCGATAACTATAACTCCAGCTCTGACTCTCCCTCTGCCTGAATTTAGTTCCAGTCTGGAGGAGTCACACCACAAATATAATCCCGGTTGGTGCTGCCACTCAGGGAAATAAATGCGTGCAACTTAGGAATAGTTATGGAAGTTTTTTCCAAGTAGTAGCACATTATTCCGGGTCATACTGTACAGCTTGGACTTCAAAACAACCCGTGTACACACTCCGGTGACTGATAAAATACAGATAGGTCACAGATTATGGAAATATAATAAAAAAGGATACAAAATACGGAGCGGTTACGGATTTGAATACGAATGATGCATCACGGATGCTAATAATTTACAGATTAGTCACGGAGGTTTCAGTATATTACAGATTGGTTACCGATTTCGGGGCGGCACGGTGGTGTAGTGGTTAGCGCTGTCGCCTCACAGCAAGAAGGTCCTGGGTTCGAGCCCCGGGGCCGGCGAGGGCCTTTCTGTGCGGAGTTTGCATGTTCTCCCCGTGTCCGCGTGGGTTTCCTCCGGGTGCTCCGGTTTCCCCCACAGTCCAAAGACATGCAGGTTAGGTTAACTGGTGACTCTAAATTGACCGTAGGTGTGAATGTGAGTGTGAATGGTTGTCTGTGTCTATGTGTCAGCCCTGTGATGACCTGGCAACTTGTCCAGGGTGTACCCCGCCTTTCGCCCGTAGTCAGCTGGGATAGGCTCCAGCTCGCCTGCGACCCTGTAGAACAGGATAAAGCGGCTAGAGATAATGAGATGAGAATGAGGTTACCGATTTCATACAGATGATGCATCACGGATAAAAGTAATTAAGAAGTCTAAAACAATTAAATGTTTGGACTGCCAAAGTCCATAATCTTACCTGCATTTATATGTTTATTAATTTACTATTGATATTTCATGGAAAATCATTACATATCCGTGAATAAAAGAGTCGTGCTTTGTATTATTTTTTTATTTTCCGTGAATCCGTATTCCGTGACTTCATGATGCAACAAGGATGTACAAAGATGCCCGGGGAAAAATAGCACATTCTCAGACGTAAGCAATTATCTGATTGGTCAGATGTTTTATCGGATCAGGTCCAGGCCTGGAAAAAATCGCTCCAGAAGCAATCTCACCGATACGGATAAACCCCGGCCTGGGCTATAGGTATCGTTATCGGTCTGGTGTGAGCACCGACCGCATAAACTGCAGGGAACAGATTTATTTATAGTTATTGGTATTGTGGGACCGGGCCTTAAATCATGCCAAACATTCTAGGCCGTGAGCAATCAGGAAGCGTGACTCGATCTTTACAAAACACACCTGGCTGAAGTATAAGTATTTAATGTTTCGATAATTGGACGACCATTTGGTTTTATACCGGATCTCGTTAAGGCACTCTTTAAAATCTTTCGTTTGATTTGTATGACAAGAAATCCTTTTATTTCGTAAATTTTGCCATGCACACTCCTCAGGTTTCAAGGGCTTGATATATATATTTTAAATCAGAATTCCTTCACTGCGAGCCCTGAGAGTTAAAAGTCCATTAACACAAGGGCAGAGGCCACTTGGTCCCTACGCAATGCTCGCGGCCCTACATTAACATCTTCGGAGAATAGTTAGGTAATACTGATTGCTTTTTGCCCTGCTCACAATGGCAGCTGTCGCCTCAGTCGGTCTCAAGGACGTTTAAAAAGCACATGATCAGGAGATGAGCCTGCAGCATGGCATGTTCGAATTTTGGAAAAAAATTTTTGGAAAGACAGAGGACTCAGAAGTGTCAGTAATACAGCGATGAGCATCTATGTTCCTAGCAAGCAGCACAATGTGAAATAATCTAAAAACAAATCAAGCTCAAGCGCATTGTGTGCTGTTTTTCCTGGCTTTTTTATGAAGTAATACTGATATTCCCAGATCGGTGGTCATGATAATGAAAGGTGCGGTAGGAAAAGGGGAGGGGTGTCTGTCTGTGTGTGTGTGTGTGGACACAGCAAGGCAATTGCTCATTCCAAGCAGCTTCAAACAGCCTCGCCTCATCAGAAGGACACCTTTAATATTCGGACTTTTCACGTCACTCCTGGATAAATCCCTAGCAACCACCATGGCAACACACACCGACTCCGACGTGAAGTGCATGGCAAGATCCACCCACCATGAGAAAAGGGACAAAAGTGAAGGGGGAGACAGATGTGAGAGAAGTATACAAAGGAGATGCACTTCAAAAAAAAAAAAAAAGTAATGCATTTGTGCAAATTGAAGAAAGATAGAAGTTTGATGTATATCAGAGACTGCATGTTAAATACAACATGATGTCCAAGTCTGGGCGTTGACCTCTAATCTGGATCACTAATACCAAAATTACTGAGGATTAGACATCTCATTTTTGAAAAATTATAGATCCCTATCCATTTAAATCCATGTGAGAGTTTGTGGAGAGAAGTAATGACCTCTATGTGAGCCCTGGAAGTATTTGCATTTCACCCCTTTGCATCTGCTTTCCTAGTCTTGGGGACTGTGGCTCAAAAGCTGATGAGTTCAGTCAAACTTCATTAAGTTTATAGCTGAGGCCCAGTACTCCCTGGTGGCAGGGCTCGGAGGAATGAGTGCATCGCCTGGCAGACTGCACTATACTGCTCTATCTCACAGGTGGTGGTGGGGATATAGAGGGGGGCTCCATCCCTGTCACTACTCCCCCTTCCCTCCATCCATAGCTCTCTGTCTCTCTTCTCCTACTCTCTCTTTTTCCCTTGTGAGGATCGGTGGGCCAAAGGGTCTCCAGTCTGTTCATCATTTTGCGATTGAGCTGCAATAAATCCAGGAGAAATACATTTATGAATGCATTCATGTGGCTGGGAAATCCATCTTGGGTCGCCGTCATGTGCGAGAGAGAGAGGATGCAAAAAAAAAAAAAAGGGGGAGGGCTGAGGAAAATTACGTCCGTTGCTGTGATCGGCCATTTTCTCCCTCTGTGGCCATTTGCAGAAGCTCTGTCATAAGCTCATTAAGGCTAGGCTTACAAGAAGACAACAGTTTACTCCTTTCAGCAATTGAATATGGGATAGATCATCACAAGACATGAGTAGTTTGTTTGGTCCTCGCCCCATTTAAGGGACCAAAACAATAGTCGTTTCTAAAACTTGGTTGCGAATCCTTTGCAGCCGATAACTGCCTGGGGGTCTGAAATAGACCCAGAGACATAACCAGACACTAGGTTTCTTCTTTGATGATGCTCTGCCAGGTTTCCCTTCAGCTCAACAGGATTCAGGTCAGGTGATTGACCTGGCCACCGCAGAACATTCCACTTAAAGTGTTGGGCTTCCTTTGGGTCATTGAACATCTGCGGTGTGAAAAGCCGATGGGTTTGGAAGCATTTGGTTGAATCTGAGCAGATACTACAGCTATATACACGTCAGAGTTCAACTTCCTGCTTTCATCATCAATAACTACAAAGGAACCAGTTCTACTGGCAGCCATACATGCCCAGGGCATATGATACGATAAGGTCATACACTTCAGATCATGAGCAGTTCCTTTGGTTCTCCATGCTCGTCTATTCCAAATATCCTGGTACAAGTTGATCTGCTGTTCCAGAACTGTAAGAGGTCCTTTTTTTTGGGGGGGGGGCAATCTCTAATCTGGTCTTCCTGTTTCTGAGGCTTACCAATTGTTTACATCTTGTGGTAAACCTCCTGTATTTACTCTGGTGAAGTCTTCCCCTTGATTGTTGACTATGACACAGATACACGGGGCGACACGGGGTGTAGCGCTTAGCACAGTCGCCTCACAGCAAGAAGGTTCTGGATTCGAGCCCAGTGGCCAATGGGGGCCTTTCTGTGTGGAGTTTGCATATTCTCATATCTGCGTGGGTTTCCTCCGGGTGCTCCGGTTTCCCCCACAGTTCAAAGACATGCAGTTAGGTTCACATGGGGCAGCCTTGGGCTGAAGTGCCCTTGAGCAAGGCACCTAACCCCCAACTGCTCCCTGGGTGCTATAGCATGTCTGCCCACTGCTCTGGACATGTGTGCGCGCTTGTTGCTCACGTGTGCATGCATGTGTATGTTCACTGCTTCATATGGGTTAAATGCATGGAGGAATTTCACTGTGCTTAAGTGTACGTGTGATAAATAAAGTTGCTGCTGTTCTTTTACACCTACGTCTTGGAGGGTGTTCTTCATCTGGCCAACTGCTGTAAAGGGTTTTTCTTCACCAGGGAAAGAATTCTTTGGTCATCCACCACAATTGGTTCCCATAGGCTTTCTGAGATGTTTGGTGTTCCTGAACTCATCCACGCATTCATTCTTTTTAAGAATGGTTGATCTGGCCACAACTAATGTTTCTGCCATCTCTGTGATGGGTTTATTTTGATTTTTCAGCCTAATGATGGCTTGCTTCACAGGCAGCAAGAGCTCCAGTTTTGCCCCTTTTCCACCAAAGCAGTTCCAGGGCTGGTTCGGGGCCAGTGCTTAGTTTGGAACCGGGTTTTCTGTTTCCACTGACAAAGAACTGGCTCTGGGGCCAGAAAAAACGGTTCCAGGCTAGCACCAACTCTCTGCTGGGCCAGAGGAAAGAACCGCTTACGTCAGTGGGGGGGTGGAGTTGTTAAGACCAACAACAATAACAAGACCGCGAAAGATCGCCATTTTTAAGCGACGAGAAGCAGCAGCTGTACAAACGCGAAGTCATCCATTATTATTATTATTGCTGTTGCTACTGCTTCTTCTATGGAATCAATTTTGTGCCAAAATGTTCATACAATACTTTTGAAATATCAAATGAAAACGACAAATCAAAATACAAAAAAAGAACAAAAAGTCAATTTTTTTAGACTGGCAAACAAATTATTCGTGTAATCGTGCAAAATATCAGTCTGTTACTCTTCAGAAACCTTTTATTTTTGTTCCGCGTCTTTCTCAGTTTTGTTTGACGTAATTTATTTTGGTTGCGATTCCAGCTTTCTCGTTTGCGCTCCCTGACTTTTTGCTTGCAGTTTTAGCACAAACTTCACGTGTGGGTGGGCTGTCCAGGAATGCATTCCCATTGGCTAACTTGTGTTTGACTGACAGCTACGCTCAGCCATTCCCTACTCGGATTTTGGCGGACTGTTTGACGAGTGACCGATCCATTGACGGTAAACAAGGATCGAGTGGACTTCAGTGGCGACTATGATACTGAATTAATTCAACAAAGTGTAAATTCAATATCATAGTCGCCACTGAAGTCCACTCGATCCTTGTTTACCGTCAATGGATCGGTCACTCGTCAAACACTCTGCCAAAATCCGAGGAGGGAATGGCTGAGCGTAGCTGTCAGTCAAACACAAGTTACCCAATGGGAATGCATTCCTGGACAGCCCACCCACACGTGAAGTTTGTGCCAAAACTGCAAGCAAAAAGTCAGGGAGCGCAAACGAGAAAGCTGGAATCGCAACCAAAATAAATTACGTCAAACAAAACTGAGAAAGACGCGGAACAAAAATAAAAGGTTTCTGAAGAGTCATAGACTGATATTTTGCACGATTACACGAATAATTTGTTTGCCAGTCTAAAAAAATTGACTTTTTGTTCTTTTTTTGTATTTTGATTTGTCGTTTTCATTTGATATTTCAAAAGTATTGTATGAACATTTTGGCACAAAATTGCTTCCATATTCTTCTGTGTTGTTTTTGCCTCGATATTCGCGCCAAGGTTTATGCAAACGTAGCGACGTAACTGACCTATACAGCGCCGTAACTGACGTATACAATGACGTAACTGACGTATACAGCGACATAATGACGTGGCTTCTCTTAGCACCGCGAGCTATGGAAAAGCAAACTGGTTCTCAGCTGGCTCGCAAGTTGAACGAGTTGTGAACCAGCACCAGCACTGGCCCCGAACCAGCCCTGGAACTGATTTGGTGGAAAAGGGGTATGTGAGACTCCATTTTGAGAGTTAATGGCAACAGATTCCAAATGCAAATGCCACACATGCGATTAACTCAAGATCCTTTATCGGTTTACTTGCAAGTGAAAAAAGAAGGGAATAACAGACATCTGGCTTTGGAACAGCTAAGCAGCCAATTGCCTAAATTACTTTTAGTCCCTTAAAATGGGGGAGACCAAGTATAAAAAGTGTTGCAATTCCTACAGCATTCACCCAATTTGGACATAAATACTCTCAAATCAAAGCAGAAAAAGTTTGCATTTTGAGCTCATATTCATTAATTAGAAAAGAAAAAACTGAAAACTGCAGGCATGGCCATAACGCTGTCATGAGTTCAGTTAAATCCTTAAAAGAGAAATTGGGGGGGGGGGGGGGGGGACTGCTTCATCACATTACCTCAACACTCAGAACTTTATCATTTACAATAATAATATACATTGAACCACTTCCAAATTGTTCTCACCCACGAAGGAAACACACCTCAAACACCTTCTAAAACCTAATTTAAGCATTTTAAGATCATAAATGTGACTCTCTTAGTACAGGAGGGGAGATCTGTGGGCTGTCTGGTGAGTATTTACAATGAATTCAAGGCAGGGCTACTCTGGGAATAGCTCTTAAAGGGCTCTGGTTCCAGCAGATCTGACAGACAAGGCTGCCGAGGCCACCATAAATGGATTTCTTATTTCAATCCCAATATAACTTTCAATCCTGGGTAATAAAAATGCTGGGGTGAGAGGACAGGACAACACACATGCATCTTCTGTGGTATCTCAGGCTAGCATGGGGCTATTACAGAAATTATGATGACAAACACCAGGGCAAGAACCCACGGAAATGCATACACATCAGAGCTTACGTTACCGGGGGTGGGGGAAGTTTCCACCCTTAAGGGTTCTTCGGTTTGACCTTTACAATGTTTCCCTGGAAGCAGAGCCAAAAAATTAAATCTTTAAAATCCAAAATTGTTTGTGGGCCTGGCGAGCTGGAAATACTCAAACACAAACACCTGAGCTGCAGAAAGTGTTGCTCTAGTTATTCAAATTCGAGCTTGTCCACAGCTGACATCTGGAGTCAAGGGATAATAAATCCATAAGAGAGGGAAAAACTGGGTCTGAGTAATTACAGAGGCATTTGTGTGAGAAGTAACCTGGGGTAAGTAGTAGTACTTTAAAGACTGGATAATTGAGCCTCGTACAACCAAGCACATTTACCGGACGTCTACCCTATGCACTCTCATCAACAGGGCGTATAGGGTAAAGGATTCAAGAAACTAATGTTCTTCACTCAGGAAAAAGAGTGCAGTAGCACTGGAGGATGCAGCCCGAGTCCAGCACTGTTCACAAGCTCCATTAATGAGCCGAGGGTCAAGTTGGAACTGTCGGCTTCCCCTGCACTTTGTCTACAGAGCAGGAAGGTAAAATCTCAGCTCTTTCCAGATGACCTGATGCTGCTGGCACCTACCAAACATGGGGTACATCAGCACCTGGACCTCCTGGCATTGCACCCTGTTAAAATGGGACACTGCCCCCAAGTGCACGACTGGCCAAACATATGTAAAGCGTGTTGTGTAGATGCTGCGTCATTACAGCAGAAATCCGGAACATGTTACAGACGGAGTCGTCTGTAGCTGTTAGTGGTGAGAATTTAGTCAGTTTTTTTTAAATTAATTACCAGTTAAAGTCATAACTTCTTGCAAAACTGAAGCCAGGACAGTAAATGTATTTAATGAGGTACAAGTTATTATTTAACGAGTGAAAACATTCATGGCTTTTAATTCACGGAAATTAAGATACTCTGCTCCGAAATCAGGCAACAGACTGTTAACGTTCATACTACAAAATCAGCAGAGACGCAACAGAATTTTTGGTGTATTTAAAAGTTGCAGACACCATGGTTCTACATCAGACATACAGTACGTCTGTGAAGGTTCTCAGTCGTCAAGAAGGCAACTGGACTTGCTTGAAATTCTTGAAGACGTTTCACCTCTCATCCGAAAGGCTTCTTCAGTTCTGTCTGACTAGTAGGGAGTTCCAGATATTTACCCTCTAGTAGACCAAAAGCAACCCTAAGGAGAGTCATTGAGGTCACATGGGTCGTTGACCCTCTCATGCCCCTTTTCCACCAAAGCAGTTCCAGGGCTGGTTCGGGGCCAGTGCTTAGTTTGGAACCGGGTTTTCTGTTTCCACTGACAAAGAACTGGCTCTGGGCCAGAAAAACCGGTTCCAGGCTAGCACCAACTCTCTGCTGGGCCAGAGGAAAGAACTGCTTACGTCAGCGGTGGGGCGGAGTTGTTAAGACCAATAACAAGACCGCGAAAGATCACCATTTTTAAGCGACGAGAAGCAGCAGCTGTACGAACGCGAAGTCATCCATTATTATTATTGTTGTTGCTGCTGCATCTTCCATGTTGGTCGCGCCAAGGTTTATGCAAACGTAGCGACGTAACTGATGTATACAGCGACGTAATGACGTGGCTTCCCTTAGCACCGCGAGCTATGGAAAAGCAAACTGGTTCTCAGCTGGCTCGCAAGTTGAACGAGTTGTGAACCAGCACCAGCACTGGCCCCGAACCAGCCCTGGAACTGATTTGGTGGAAAAGGGGTAACAGTCATCCTGCAGGTGTTGGAGGATAAATACCTGGAGCTCCCCACTCATCAGATAGAACTGAAGAAGCCTTTCGGATGAGAGGTGAAACGTCTTCAAGAATTTCAAGCAAGTCCAGTTGCCTTCTTTAGCACCTACGGTTTACGTCAGACATAGTGTCGTAGTACTCGAGACCTGGCTCAAGACCATTTTTTTAAGGTCTTGATCTCGTCTCGAAATTGAACGCGTTTTTACTCGGTCTTATCTCGGACGCATTAGACTCTCGACTTTATTTCAAGACCAGTCCAGACCACAACTGTGGGGGTTGCACTAAATTGCCTGTGCATTGTCTGATTTATTTGTTAACACTGTTACTATGATTGGATGTAAAACTTCCTGCTTCAAATGCAACCAATAACGTGACTCACTGCCAATTCAGAGTTTCCATTACGGTTAATGGCCGTCACCCCTCCCATATCCCCTTCACACACACTGGTCTGGTCCTGGTCTCGACCCCTCAAAGTCTTGGTCTCGATACATTCTGGTCTTGATCATGACTTGGTCTCAGTTCAGGTGGTCTCGACGACAAAACTAGTCATCAAACTTGACTCTATTGGTGATTCGCCAATCGTCCCAAGCCTAATCACCAATAACTTGGGCAGTACTCTGAATTATAGTTTAGGTTGCAATTCAGCTGACAAAGAACTCCGTCTTTAGATACCTGTAATGAGGGTTAGCTTTAAAGACAATCTTATTTAATCTTTTCACTGCTGTGAGTCTTTTAGCCAAGCTGGAACATGGCCATCTACAGGCCAATCAGAAGAATCTGGCATTTCTAGGGGCAGCACTAAATCAAATTAGCTGATTCGATGTTAATTCTGAGCAGCGTTTCATTAAAACGGGAAAAAAGATCATCGATGCTGAGGACTCGTGTCCTTTGGAATAATCTAATAAGGCCACATTTTGTTGGTTTTAATCATGTTTAAGCAGTGGGAAAGGGGGAGTTGTGACTGAAGGCATAGATCTCTTCAGGTCAGGGTTGACTACTGTCCTTCAATCAGGAACATGTCCTTCATTAACTAAATACATTTATTATGTTTTAATGTCCAAATTGTACATTTCCTAATGTGCAAAAATGCCTGAGGCTGCTCTGTATTGGCAAAGACTTCAATCGATTGCTTGCGGTATGTTTACAGTGCAACCTGGGATGGCAGCCATAGTTTTGCAAATGCAGATATTTTTGCTTTCAGAGGCTCTTCTGAGCATAATTTTGCTTGTGCAGACATTTACGATGTGTATTTATGCATTTTATGCGCATTCATGGCGTGTAAATTATTTATATTGTGCTGTAAATGTGAAGGTAGCTGAAACAGAAACGTCTATGAGCACATTAAATTTGCAGAAACTCATCAGATTTTTTTTTTTTTTTGGTTGTTGTTCACACCTCAAAATAGGGGGACAAAGGCACTCAAACAAAATCATTCACTGTTTACTAGCAGAGTGACGGCTTGAACTGAGACAACAAGCCTGATATCAAGCTTTCCATCTCCGTGAGCATTTGTAAGTGTCTGGGTTCTTGATTATCTCCCTGACTTTCTAGCACCTTCTGCCACCACATGCTGCAATGTATTAAATGAAATGAGGTGGCTGTCCGGGTCATCCTACATTCCTTTCCGCGTCTCTCCATCCCTCGCTTCTTCCCTCCGCCTGCCTGCTGCTAATCAGTGACCGAAAGCCCTGTGCACCGCATATATTAGCATTCATCTCCGCTCCTCAGCCTCCTCCCATTCCTCACCACCAACAAACAAAAGGTTACACCTTTCTCTCTCCTTGTCTTTTCTCTCCGTCTCACTCTTTCGCATGTCTTTGTGCTTTCTCGTGTTGCGTTTGAGGACTTCCGCTCTCTTATCTGGCACAAACAGGCGAGTCGAATGCCTTAACGTGGGCAGCCAGTGTGGCAGCCAGTGAAGACCAGCAGATAAATCATAGATGAGCCAGCGTGAGCGCTGTTAACATAATCCCTGCATTCTCACCTCGCCGACGCTACGAGCTGCTAACTCCCGTGTTGTTCATCAAATATTGAAGCATGTATAATTAGACGAGGCTGAGTGTATGCTGCATGGATGAGAGTTGGTATATGAGGGATGCATGATATACTGCATTACATGCTGATGCAAAGATCTGTGCTTTTAATCAGAGCAGTGTGTGCGTGGCGCCATGGGGGGGGGGGGGGGGGGGTTATTGAAGAATTTGTGTGCGAGCGATAAAGGGAGATCACGTGTGTATTAACGACCGTCAGTATAAAACGCTGATGTACAGCATATTGCTTTCACTGTTCCTCCACTCGCCTCCTTTGTGATCACCAGGCAATTACTGGAAAGTAAAAAAAAAAAAAAAGCGGAGCATCACTTCGTTCTTGTCCTCCCTAACTTTAATTGCTTAATGCATCCTTTACTGTCGCCCCACTCCCACCACGCAGTGGCTGCTTCTCGGTAATTAAACCCAAACCTGCAAGCGAAGAAACGGCATGAACCACTGCACACAGTCCACATACAGACACAAACATCTCTTTATGTTAACATTATCTGATTCTGCTTTCCAGTCACATTAACTTTTTTTTTTAAATGTACCTTTCTTCTTAAAACCCTAGACTGTCAGGTGATCTCCACAATTCCAAGATGGTGGAACTCTTATCTGCATTAATTCCTTTAATTTGAGGCTGGACTTCTTTGTATAAAATACAAGCAACACTGTGGCTTGCAAGAAAGAGGGCTTTATGTTCATGTTGTCGCAACAAATGAAAATGGCTGCCTGGTGCTGCAAAAAAAAAAAAAAGTTTGCGCTGAAGTCAGGAGACTGCAAGTTCCAACCCGAAAGATGCCACAGCCATCTCTTAAGTATCCAAGAGGGTGGAAAGAAGAGCATTACTGTGTGCTTTTGTCCTCGGTCAATCAAAGTGACATAAGTCTATTGTAGATATACAACCCCGATTCCAAAAAAGTTGGGACAAAGTATACAAATTGTAAATAAAAACAGAATGCAATAATTTACAAATCTCAAAAACTGATGTTGTATTCACAATAGAACATAGACAACATATTAAATGTCGAAAGTGAGACATTTTGAAATTTCATGCCAAATATTGGCTCATTTGAAATTTCATGACAGCAACACATCTCAAAAAAGTTGGGACAGGAGCAATAAGAGGCTGGAAAAGTTAAAGGTACAAAAAAGGAACAGCTGGAGGACCAAATTGCAACTCATTAGGTCAATTGGCAATAGGTCATTAACATGACTGGGTATAAAAAGAGCATCTTGGAGTGGCAGCGGCTCTCAGAAGTAAAGATGGGAAGAGGATCACCAATCCCCCTAATTCTGCGCCGACAAATAGCGGAGCAATATCAGAAAGGAGTTCGACAGTGTAAAATTGCAAAGAGTTTGAACATATCATCATCTACAGTGCATAATATCATCAAAAGATTCAGAGAATCTGGAAGAATCTCTGTGCGTAAGGGTCAAGGCCAGAAAACCATACTGGGTGCCCGTGATCTTCGGGCCCTTAGACGGCACTGCATCACATACAGGCATGCTTCTGTATTGGAAATCACAAAATGGGCTCAGGAATATTTCCAGAGAACATTATCTGTGAACACAATTCACCGTGCCATCCGCCGTTGCCAGCTAAAACTCTATAGTTCAAAGAAGAAGCCGTATCTAAACACGATCCAGAAGCGCAGACGTCTTCTCTGGGCCAAGGCTCATTTAAAATGGACTGTGGCAAAGTGGAAAACTGTTCTGTGGTCAGACGAATCAAAATTTGAAGTTCTTTATGGAAATCAGGGACGCCGTGTCATTCGGACTAAAGAGGAGAAGGACGACCCAAGTTGTTATCGGCGCTCAGTTCAGAAGCCTGCATCTCTGATGGTATGGGGTTGCATTAGTGCGTGTGGCATGGGCAGCTTACACATCTGGAAAGACACCATCAATGCTGAAAGGTATATCCAGGTTCTAGAGCAACATATGCTCCCATCCAGACGACGTCTCTTTCAGGGAAGACCTTGCATTTTCCAACACGACAATGCCAAACCACATACTGCATCAATTACAGCATCATGGCTGCGTAGAAGGGTCCAGGTACTGAACTGGCCAGCCTGCAGTCCAGATCTTTCACCCATAGAAAACATTTGGCGCATCATAAAACGGAAGATACGACAAAAAAGACCCAAGACAGTTGAGCAACTAGAATCCTACATTAGACAAGAATGGGTTAACATTCCTATCCCTAAACTTGAGCAACTTGTCTCCTCAGTCCCCAGACGTTTACAGACTGTTGTAAAGAGAAAAGGGGATGTCTCACAGTGGGAAACATGGCCTTGTCCCAACTTTTTTGAGATGTGGTGTTGTCATGAAATTTAAAATCACCTAATTTTTTTTCTTTAAATGATACATTTTCTCAGTTTAAACATTTGATATGTCATCTATGTTCTATTCTGAATAAAATATGGAATTTTGAAACTTCCACATCATTGCATTCAGTTTTTATTTACAAATTGTACTTTGTCCCAACTTTTTTGGAATCAGGGTTGGATGAGAGTTCATGTATGCGGAGGACGGCGGATAGCGCTTTCCACTGATTGTCCAGCAGCAGTGAAGTTCAAAAAGATTTGGTGGCTCAGGTATCTTGGAGGAAGCATGTGCTTGCCTAAACCTTCCCTGGCTGGTGGTGGTTATGTAACATGTAAGAGCTAGGTCTTGGGTGGGAACTGACAAAATTGACAGAAAATGGGGGAGGTCAAGGTCCAGATGCTTAATGCAAATAACCTTTTCTATCATTTTTGTGTTTCAGAAACAGACCAAACATCCTAATTTGTCCCAAACAGAAAAATAATGTTGCCGTTGGCTAGGTTTTGATCACGTACTGCTCACAGGTGTAGGGACGGATTGCTATGCCCGTAACCATAGTAACCCTTTCACAGTACAGTTTGAACACGCCAATCTCTGTATGAGACGCCATGTTCTATCTCCACCCATTCTTCTGACTCCCTGTAACGGTATTGGATACAGAGGATACCGGATACCAAATACAGTGACATCACGACTGCTTTAAACCAGCGGCGGAACCACAATTCTGGCGGTGGATTCCACACATGAAAGAGAGAAGCCGTGCATTGGTGCTACAGAAGGACAGAGAACAAAAAAACAGCTACTGATACCAGACGTTAGCCAAAAGTTCAACGTATCTGACCTTCGCAGAGTTGTAATAATAACTGAACCGGTTAGTTACTGCAGCCCACGCAGTGTTTCAAAGAGAAAAGGCGACCGGATCCCTTTTCTCTTTTTCAACGTCGACAAATTATAAACAAGATTCCTTCTAGATCACTGGACGACCGACAGGACACTGAGGATCTTCAGCTGACGAGCTGTAAGGAACAAAACTGTCTTCTTCCTGGATCTGTGTTCCGAGCCATCTTCGGATAACAAAGGCTCACTTTCAATCGCTAACGAGAGCAATCACCCCAAGTAAGGCTAGCATCTGGGCAATCTCATCTCATTATCTGTAGCCGCTTTATCCTGTTCTACAGGGTCGCAGGCAAGCTGGAGCCTATCCCAGCCGACTACGGGCGAAAGGCGGGGTACACCCTGGACAAGTCGCCAGGTCATCACAGGGCTGACACATAGACACAGACAACCATTCACACTCACATTCACACCTACGGTCAATTTAGAGTCACCAGTTAACCTAACCTGCATGTCTTTGGACTGTGGGGGAAACCGGAGCACCCGGAGGAAACCCACGCGGACACGGGGAGAACATGCAAACTCCGCACAGAAAGGCCCTCGCCGGCCACGGGGCTCGAACCCAGACCTTCTTGCTGTGAAGCGACAGCGCTAACCACTACACCACCGTGCCGCCATCTGAGCAATCGTTAGTTTTACTTGTAGCTAGTTAATGTGAAGAGTTGTTTATTTGAATTCATTGATGATTTAAATGTACGCATTTTGATTCACATGAAAGTCGGTCTTAGACTGCGTGTTGTTTGATTTACTTTGTTTACTATCTGTATTTAGATTGTGCATGCCCTCTCTCTCTCTCTCAACTCCCGCCGTCGCACAACACCCCTCAACATTGGGTTTCCAGGAGTAGCTATGGTTGAGTAGAAGTTTGGCTTTGAGGCCTAGCACAAAGGCTCGTGCATTCCATTCACAGCCTCACTCCCCTCCTCCTTGTCGTGCGGATGCACACGCCCTCTCTCCCTAGCTCCTCCTCATCTCGTTAGTGCGCAGCTGCACACACGCACGTACACGCCTACACTCTCACACACACTCTCGTGTAGACACACCTAAACACGTGATTTCCTTCTCACATTTTAACATCCACTCGCCCCTACACTGTAAACTTGTATATAGCTTATTACTTCTGATCACCGTTAGTGCCTTAGTTATCAACATATACAGTGCTGAGCGTAAATGAGTACACCCCCTTTGAAAAGTAACATTTTGAACAATGTCTCAATGAACACAAACAATTTCCAAAATGTTGACAAGACAAAGTTTAATATAACATCTGTTTAACTTATAACGTGAAAGTAAGGTTAATAATATAACTTAGATTACACATTTTTCAGTTTTACTCAAATTAGGGTGGTGCAAAAATGAGTGCACCCCACAACAAAAACTACTACATCTAGTACTTTGTATGGCCTCCATGATTTTTAATGACAGCACCAAGTCTTCTAGGCATGGAATGAACAAGTTGGTGACATTTTGCAACATCAATCTTTTTCCATTCTTCAACAATGACCTCTTTTAGTGACTGGATGCTGGATGGAGAGTGATGCTCAACTTGTCTCTTCAGAATTCCCCATAGGTGTTCGATTGAGTTCAGATCAGGAGACATACTTGGCCACTGAATCACCTTCACCCTGTTCTTCTTCAGAAATCCAACAGTGGCCTTAGATGTGTGTTTAGTCATGTTGGAAAAGTGCACGACGACCAAGGGCACGGAGCGATGGTAGCATCTTCTCTTTCAGTATAGAGCAATACATCTGTGAATTCATGCCATCAATGAAATGCAGCTCCCCGACACCAGCAGCACTCATGCAGCCCCACATAAGGACACTGCCACCACCATGTTTCACTGTAGGCACCAGGCAGTTTTCTTTGTATTCCTCACCTTTGTGACGCCATACAGTTTTGAAGCCATCCATTCCAAAAACATTTATCTTGGTCTCATCACTCCAGAGTATAGAGTCCCAGTAGTCTTCATCTTTGTCAGCATGGGCCCTGGCAAACTCTAGGCGGGCTTTTTTGTGCCTGGGCTTTAGGAGAGGCTTCTTTCGTGGACGGCATCCATGCATGCCATTCCTCTGCAGCGTACGCCGTATTGTTTCACGGGAAATAGTCACCCCAGTTTGGCTTTCTACTTCTTTAGATAACTGCAGTGAACTTGCATGCCGATTTTCTTCAACCCTTCTCATCAGGAGATGCTCCTGTCGAGGTGTTAACTTCCGTGGACGACCTGGACGTCTCTGTGAGATGGTTGCAGTTCCATCTTCCTTAAATTTTTGTACCACTTTTGCTACAGTATTCTGACTGATAAGTAAAACTTTGCTGATCTTCTTGTAGCCTTCACCTTTGTGGTGTAAAGAAATTATTTTCTTTGGGGAATTCTGAAGAGACAAGTTGAGCATCACTCTCCATCCAGCATCCAGTCACTAAAAGAGGTCATTGTTGAAGAATGGAAAAAGATTGATGTCGCAAAATGTCTCCAACTTGTTCATTCCATGCCTAGAAGACTTGGTGCGGTCATTAAAAATCATGGAGGCCATACAAAGTACTAGATGTAGTAGTTTTTGTTGTGGGGTGTACTCAATTTTGCACCACTCTAATTTGAGTAAAACTGAAAAATGTGTAATCTAAGTTATATTATTAACCTTATTTTCACGTTATAAGTTAAACAGATGTTATATTAAACTTTGTCTCGTCAACATTTTGGAAATTGTCTTCATTGAGATATTGTTTAAAATGTTACTTTTCAAAGGGGGTGCACTCATTTACGCTCAGCACTGTACACTACTGATTCTTATTGACACATATTGTATCACCATTTATATTGAATTATTCCTTGGCTGCTATTGTTGCTATATCTGATCAGTATTAGTTTGCTAATTCATGTCAGCTATTTCAATAAATGGTACCTTTGGAATAAACTGCGTCCTGTTTTAGGGCTGCGTATCTAAACGTAACATCAGGTACAGGTACCGGTACAGAGGTTTAGGTACAGGTCCGGACCTGTACCTGTACAATTTGACAAATTCTTCTGAACTTCAATAATGACAGAAACATTAATAAACTGTTGACAACTTGTCAGTATCTTTATTCAAAGAAAACCGAACATACCGGTAAATAGGTTTCCTACCTCACTTCTCAGTCACCCTGTAGTTAACTTGGGACAAAAAGTCATAAGTTGTCTCACAGCGAGAAGTGACTACACTAGAGTACTACAGACTACGCGCAGTCCGCGGCCTTTAACTTACGCGGCAAAATTACACAAAGCAACAAAGGCCGCCAATGCCAGCAAAGGAAAAATGGCTGACCTGCTTTTGAGTCTTTTTGACCAATCAGAACGCTGGATCAGCCAAGCTCTCGCAATGTCTCGTGAGACTGTGCCGAGAGGATCTGAAATCAAAGATGGCTCTGATTTCAAGTTTCAGCGCGGCATCTTGTGTCTTTTCCAGTGCTAAATTTTCGTCTTTGTGGTAGGATTTACGCATCTTCAGTCACAAAATAAGCAGATACTTGGTGTAAATTTATATCGGTACAGTACCGGTACTTCATGATCCGGTATCTTGGACCTGTACCGAATCGATTTTCACAGTACAGTACCGGTACACAGTACCGGTACGCAGCCCTATCCTGTTTATTGCTACAATATTCACTGAATGCCAACCTCTGCCAAGTATTCTAATTGCCTTCACCCATTTGGTGGTTATGTGAATGTTATAAATCGAGAGTAAACGTATTACATTAGAGCTACCATACTCACTAAACTATCGCAACATCAAGTTATTCCAGTGATTTTAACAGTTTAGCTATAAACTATTAGACACTTGAAGTAATGATTAATGAATTTATGACATTGATTCCTTTTTATATGAGACTGGTTTGATAAGCCTATTGCACCTACACAGGTTTGAACTGCAGTTCATAATGCACTGATACAAGAAGAAGAAAAAGAAATCGTACTATTAGATAGTCACATAAAGACAAGCACGCATGCCATTCTCGTCCTGACAACAGCTCCAAGAGGAACCGTTATGAACTGGTAGCCAGGAGTCCGCGCCGGAACGGCCAAGTGCAGTAAAAATTCCTCTTCTTTAATTAACTTTTATGGCTGACAAAGAGGACACGCCGACACCTGTCCTATGCTGGGCTGCAGTTTATTACACTCTCACCACTCATCATATACGCCAAGGAGTGTGTAGTGCTCCAGTGTGTGTATGTGAAGACTGTGTGGGTGGGGGGGGGGGGGGGGGGATATATACAAGAGCTGCAGCCGTACTGCAGGTCTTTCTTACTTCCTCTCGCATTGTCGCTTTGATAACGAACCCCAGTGTTTCATGTCCACTTTCAGAAAAGAACTCACTGTGTGTGTCCCTCATCACATCACATCACATCACTCTGCTTCTCAATCAAATGAGTCAAACGTTCATTACATCACTACGAACATGCTCCTCAAACCAGACGGACTTCTCGGTCTTCACAGGTACGGGCTTGTCTACAATTACTTCACACAAAGCCCCAGGTCATTTCCAGCTGAAAGATTCTCGCTACTCGGTATGGACTGTAATTAGCGCTGCTCAGTTAGCGCCCAGCTATCTCCTGCTTCAGCAACAAAAGGAAGCTTGATTTGATCAAGATGTGAAACACGAGCCTGCTGGCTGTGGCGGATATTAGTCTACGGATGGTGCTGTTCTGGGGTTTTATGTAAGGTGGGGGGCATCTAGAGAGAAAGACTCAGGTGTTTATTTCATCTACAGTCTACAAGGAAAAAAAAAAAAAAGAGAAAAAAATCCGTGACCTGTTGTCTCGTAACAAAGGACAGTGGATTAGAAGTTGTGAGACGGATTCTCGGTGGAGTGAGTGCTTCTCTGAAAGCAGCGCATGTTTTTCTCCGAAGCGGTGTTTATTTAGCCATTTTCTAGACTAGAGATTAAAAAAAGCCGATTTGGTAACGTGTCATGTATTTCTACGTCTAAAGCTCTTTTCGTTGAAAGCCTCAACTCGAGTGTAAAGACGGCTCAAGTAAAACAACGTCTTAAAGGAAATACCTCGCAAATAAACACATTGAGCTAAAAGTCGGTCTTTAGGTCTGTCCTTTATAAAAAGGCTGAATGTTGAATTTGTTCTTAATCATGCAACCACTCAAGTGATGAAAACAGATGGGACTATTTTTTGTCAGGGAGGCCGCCATGACTCCATCGTGCGTGATGTAATTTTCCGCGATCACAGCGGAGGTGTATAAGCGCGTGCTATACGAGACTATGGTCTAGTGTGACTTCTCGGTCAATTTGTTTGCATTTCTCAACAAAAATTATTTAAAAAAAAAAACACCTGCTTATCTTCTATCCGTATGACGCGCGACACGGTGTGCTGTCGGTGTTTTGTGGTGAAACAAAGTCGGGATCGCGTCTGGCTTCAGTTGTCGTTTCTGCCTCGTGTCTCGCTTCTTCCCAGTGATTTTTTTCATACGAGTCCTCCACAAACCCACAATCTTCTGTACAACGCTCACTGCACAATTTGCTGCTTTTTCCAAGTTTTCTCACTTTACTTGATGAAGCCACTCGGCCAAACGTCTCGGATCCAGGACGGAATGAAGATGATGTGCGGAAACCTACGTCACGCAGCGCCAATCTCGTTTTCATCTCCTAAAAATGTCATCTACGTATTTGAATAATCCAGTACGGTCGCGCCCGGGGAAATGGCCCGACGGACTGATGTTACAACTTTAACATGTTTTTAAAGCTAAAGTCCGCTTAATATTGTTTGGCATCTGGAACATCTTGTATTCATGTACAGTATAACGATGACATTTCATAACCCTGTAATTTCAAAATTTCCTGGTTAATCGCTTTAACGCTATTCGGTTATGTAACTGTGCGATCTTCCTTTTTCCTTTTCTTACATAGCCCAAACCCCAACGTCCTTGCAAAAGTGACCATAACACGACTCGGAATCAACAAAATCCGTGACTCTCTTGGAGTCACTGGATTCAAAGTGAAATGTTTAGTGAATCAGTATAAAATACATGTGCACAAAACTAAAGGTTGGACTAAAAAGCTTTTTTCCAGTGGGTGAATTCCTGGCCTTTAAATCTCTCCTGACTTGCAGAGGACAGTTTGGAGGGTTTGTACATTGTTAAGCTGAGACGAGTCCATGCGAGTCTGACACAGCGTGGCTACGCAGGGAGAGGACGAGCTATTGACTTCCTTTATTGATTTTGACAAAGGAGTGTAGTATTTCAAGAAATCACACCAACTTTTAATCCAAGGTGTTGATTGCATGTTGTTGAAATCAGAGCTGAGCAGCTGCAGAGGCTTAGGATATACCGACAGACCTAAAGCTCACCACACCTCACTTCACTTCACACACCACCGGTGAAAACAGTCATCCATCCCAAAAAGCAGAGGGAGAAAAAAAAAAAAAGTGGATCACTCGTAGGAGTGATTATCCGGCCCCTGGAACGGCAAATAAATCCAATTTATCCTGAGAGATGATTTATGCCGGGCTGCGGCCTCATTATTCTGCTGCTACACACCCACCCTCCATCCCTCCCTTCGGCACCCTTTTCCAGAACCTTCCATCAGGCCTCTGGAGTTTCACCCTAACTTTCAGAAACACAAGCCATGCTCTCTGAGGGGTTTTATGGGATCCTGATGTGGTGTGATTAAGAATGGAAAAAAGTGCTTAACTACGTTATTAGTGCAGAGGGCGTGATTAAAAGTGTCCTCGGCGATGAGGTTTTAAAGCGACACGGCTCTTGGCCTGGCCTGATTGATGGCCTGGGATGAGTGATTAGACGTGGAGGGGGTTACTGCAGTAATCTGCTCTTCCTTTTTTTTTCTGCAGGAGCTTGGTGTCTCTTCTCCTTTTTCCTCTCCTCCTGCCTGCTATAAACTAGTTTACTGTAGCATGGCAAGCTTTACGGCCGCGGAAGCTGAAGGAGGGGAAAAACTAAGAGAGAGACAGAAGATGTGTGTGCATGTCTTTAATTCTGCGGCGCGGCGAACACCGAGGCTCATTACCGCAGCCTGTCTTTCTCTCTCGCACACAGAAATGCGACGGTTCTTTGGAAATGAATTCTGTTGTCACCCGGCGTCAACCCACAGGAGGATTGGAGGAGTGGTTGCTTGAGCGTGACTATCCGTCTCACGTCTTCTTCCACCGCCACTCTGTCCATTTTGCTGCAGGGAGATATGGCACCGTGTCGAGCTGATGAATAATAAAACAGGACTGGTTTGCTTGGAGGGGAAAAAAAAAAGAGGGGAAAGAGAGAAAAAAAAAAAACACACCACCACAGTATCCTGACAAACACACACATACACACACTGCATTAGAGAAACAACAGCCCACAATAACACCATAAATAGAAAGACAAATCTGAAGGCAGACTGGAATAAAGACCATTTTTTTAAAAAGTGCAGAGGATGATGTATGGATGTGTGTGTGTGTGTGTGTGTGTGTGTGCGCGCGCAACTCCAGCCATGACAGCACAGAAGTATGTAAAAGAAAGCAAGGTAAAGCTCCAGGGTTTATAGTGTGTAATATACCGACCTGTGATTCATGAAAGACCAGCGAGAAAGCTTAATGATAAACTGTTCTTCAACTGACAAACGGAGGTAAAGCAACAGAAGGAAATCTATTTCTCATGCCATCGCAACTGTTCCACAAACCAAACGTGCTGAAATTAGACACACCAGACAACATGCTATGGAACGCTCCAGTTATTCGTCCAAATTTAGATCCATCTCTACACCGGTCATCTGTTTCTCATCTCATGAAAAGTAGGGAAAGTTCTCTGGAGGTTGTGGGGGTGGTGACACACTAGTCTCGCACGCGTCGTAATCTACGATCATGTCTGATGTCACAATAACTAAGAGAGTAGTTTAAAAATATTCCGCTTGGAGAGCTTCTCCGTGTTCCGAGACAACTGCATGTTCCCAAGTGGTTTTGCTGGTGTTCTGGTGCCTTTGTTCCTTTCTTCTAGCACAGAAGTCAACGTAACTATTCACAGACGCACTATTACCGCTGGAAATGGAATTGCGCCACACAAGGCAGTCTTGTATCATTTCCTCCCATGAAGATAGTGGAAAATCAAAAGGCAGAAAGATCACATCTTAAAAACGTAGCTTTGGATGACGAATCCAAACATGGCCAGTCCACTGGAGTCTTTGAGCTCTGAGCACTGTATCCATATCTGACATACCAGTAAGTTCTAGAATCTTTGTCTTCCCATGATACCCCGAGTATTGATCTTGAACAACGGGAGCGGAAAGCATTTAGGCGATGTTCCTGATGATGGTAGGTCACCCAGGTTTCACTACAGTACAAGAGAATGCTGAGTATAGAACTTTTCATTGTTAAGAGGTTGACTTCAAAGATGCTTGGGCATAATGACCGAATGTGGTGATCTTAACATGCCCGGAACAAGTGTTCATCTCAGGACCTCCAAATATCTTCAAGTCCAACGGAACGCAGAGGCGCGATAGTTGGGATGAAAGGTGGCGGCCCTGCAGAATGTTGAGAGCTAACTTCTGCTGCCCAGTTAAAGTTGGTTTTGCTGTAACACCAGTATTGCATGTGATGAGAAGGTGGTAGGGTGATGCCAGGCCCCCCTGAGGCAAGTTGTAACGGGCTACAGGTTACCAGCAGGAAGGAGATATACCGGTAGGTGCAAATCTACCTCCACCAGACCTGACATTCCACACTAGTAATAACTAATAAAATCACAAACAATGGAGTATTTTTAAAAGGTTTTTAAGCTCTATAAGCTTTACTAATTATTTTTTCCTGTTTCCGGTTGAGAGTACGTCGTGTGCGTTCTGGCTGCCGCTTCTCACCAGAGCTTTTTTATTTTATTTCTTTTTCTATTTTTTTTCTGTGTGTTTGTGTAGTTTGATGTTTGTTTGAGTGTTTTGTCCGCCGGTTGTGGTGTAGCTCCGGACCCAGTTTCGGGCATCGGTTCCCTCCAGGCCTTGGTTCGCCGTGGGTGATGCCTGCGCTCCCAGCTGTGGACTGCAGTGAGCTCGTTGCTCATTTTGCATCGTGGTTGTCCAGCGCTCTGCGTGATGTTCCGAGCGATGTTGCTCGGTGGTGTCGCGGTGGCTGTGCAGGCGGTTTGGGACACACCAGCGCTCTGCATGGCGGAACTTCTCTGCTCGCTTTGTGGATCCATTGGCGTGGTGTTCGAGCGATGTTGCTGACGGCGTCACGGCGGCGGTGCTGGAGATGTAGGACTCGTTTTCGTGCGCCTTTTGGTGGGACTGTGGCTGCTACACCACGGGAATTACATCCTGACCCCTACTTGGTGGACTTTTTACTTTTTATTTATTTATTTTTTCTTTCCTTGTCTATAATTACAAAGCGTCCTTGGGTTTTTTGAAAGGCGCTATATAAATTTAACTTATTATTATTATTGTGTCGTGGCCAACCAAATGGAACTTCCTATTGTACTCAATGAGAAGGTTATGAGACACTACTACTACTACTACTGCGACTAAAGACTGTCCTATGATCTGGTAGAAAAGCCATTCTAGATATCTAGGATGCACTATATAACCAGAAGTTTGTAGACACCTGACCCAAACTGTTGCCACAAAGCTGGAAGCACACAATTGTATAGAACATCTTTCTTTGCTGCAAACATTACAATGTTCTTTCACTGGAATGAAGAGGCCCAAACCTGTTCCAGCATGACAACTTCCCTCTGCATAAAGCGAACTCCATGAAGACGTGGTCTGCCAAGTTTGGAGTGGAAGAACTTGAGTGTCCTAACCTCAACCCCAATGAACACCTGTGGGATGAACTGCACCCCAGGCCTCCTCCTTTAACATCAGAGTCTGACCTTACAAATGCTCTCGTAGCTGAATGAACACAAATCCCCACAGCCACGCTCCAAAATTTAGTGGAAAGCCCACTAAATCCCAGAAGAGTGGAGATTATTATAACTGGACGGACATGTAGGTGTGATCATCAGGTGTTCACAAACTTTTGGCTGTATAGAGTATCTTGCAAGAAGGAGAATCAAATTCAGCACAGGTATTCAGAAACATTATGGCTCACTTGGCAATGAAAACAAACAGGATGAGGGATTTCTTAGTACGCAGCGAGTCTTCCGATTGTCTGGAGAACCAGGACACGTTAATGGGCATGCCACATCAGGGTCGCACTAAGACGTAAGAAATCTTGCTACGAGGTGATCGAGAACATTTTAGAAGAAGGAAACGAAAGTAGAACGATCACACAGATTAGAAAGTCATGAGAGACGAAATGTCTGATAAGAATGAGGGAGTAATAAAAAGAAATTTAATTTAATTAGCTTTTGCCACAGGAAGATCTATATACATATGTACATACATCATGGCATGGGAAACCACAACAGCTTGCACCAATTACAGTGGCCCCATTGTACCGAATCTGCATGTCTTTAAACTGTGGGGGAAACTGGAGCACCCGGAGGAAACCCACGCGGACACGGGGCGAACATGCAAACTCCACACAGAAAGGCCCCTGTCGGCTGTGAGGTTCGAATCCGGAACCTTCTTGCTGTGAGACGACAGTACTAACCACTACACCACCGTGCCGAGCAAATTAGCTCCTTACGTACATCAAACTCTTACGCATTCCATCTCGGATCCCGTGAGGTGTCAAACTGGGATGGGAATGAGAGAGAGGAGCGAGAGCTGCCGCAGATACCTCATCAAAATACAAATCACGTTTTCAGCCTGACCACAAACCAGTCACATGCTTGCACATTCCCACCTCAAATCTAAGTAGGACTCTGTAAGCCTCAATTTTCACCCACTACAACAGATGTTTCAGGGGGCAAACAGATCACTGCAGTGGAGGAGGAACCAAAGGAATGAGAGATGAAACAAATGAATGTGAGACTGAGCCTCCAAGGGTCTTCCACCCATTTGCAGGACACGCAGATTCCCTGACTGTCTACGTGGCCAGACAAATGGGTTTGACTCAACACTCAACAGCAGTGTTGTAGTCGAGTCACTAGACCTCGAGTCCGAGTCCAGTCTTGAGTCCTCAGTGGTCAAATCCAAGTCATTAAAGAAAATTTCGAGTCGAGTTCACTCCAAGAACAAGACTCCACCCGCACCATTTGACGGTGGCTGTTGCTGCCTTTATGTGAAAGCATCTCTGCTACTGTGTTGGACTAATGTTCCTGCTCGACTGCCCCATTTTAGTTAACAGGCTACAGATAAAAAGCTTGTTCATCGCTCAGCAAGCCCCGCCCACTATCAACAGGGCAAATAACATGAGAGAGGGAGAGGGTTAACACTAGCTAGTTCATCGCTCAGCAAGCAAGCCCCGCCCACTATCAACAGAGCAATGAACATAGCGGGTCACTTCCTTCTCTGGGTGGAGTCTTTCCAAATGACAATTGAAGTTCGAGGTCGTCCCCGTCGTCTCCTCGATAGTTCTGTTACATATGGAACACACAGCAGTGCATTTTTCCCCACTGCACGAGAAGTCTGTATAAGCAAAGCAGACAATCCTAGGGGCGTCTCTCCAGGCATTTTAGCGCCATTAATGTTGGTTTCTTCCTAAACATGAGGTATGAACAGGTGACTGTGCATTCTCTTGCATGAAATTAGTATAAAAATTAACGTTGATATAAATATCTCTCATCTCATTATCTCTAGCCGCTTTATCCTGTTCTACAGGGTCGCAGGCAAGCTGGATCCTATCCCAGCTGACTACGGGTGAAAGGTGGGGTACACCCTGGACAAGTCGCCAGGTCATCACAGGGCTGACACATAGACACAGACAACCATTCACACTCACATTCACACCTACGCTCAATTTAGAGTCACCAGTTAACCTAACCTGCATGTCTTTGGACTGTGGGGGAAACCGGAGCACCCGGAGGAAACCCACGCGGACACGGGGAGAACACGCAAACTCCGCACAGAAAGGCCCTCGCCGGCCACGGGGATCGAACCCGGACCTTCTTGCTGTGAGGCGACAGCGCTAACCACTACACCACCGTGCCGCCCTAGATATAAATATCTTCTGGCAAATTGTTATGGCATGTTACAAAAAATTAAGAAAGAAAAATCTGAGTCCTCATCTCCGATTTACGAGTCCGAATGCAGTTAATGCACGACTCCAAGTCCAAGTCAAGTCATGAGTTCTTGAAATTAGGGCACGAGTCGGACTCGAGTCCTACAAGCCAGTGTATAACCCCAGCTCATATCTACTCCGTTGATTGACTCGAGCTTCTTCACTTAAAGCCATTTTAAGACAGGACAGGTGCTTATCGTGATCTGGTCCGTTCCACTTTGCTAAGAGATCGCATCCGCTATCTAAAGGTGCCAGAAGATGAGATTAGTTTGAGTTGAAGTGTCTAGATGATAATCTTAGTGATGTCAACATTAATGTTGCAGGTTCGCTCCTCCCTTTGTCAAGTCATTCAAGCAAGACTTATTTAATCTCCCATTTCCCTTCCTCAGGCATGAAATGTACAGCTGGCAGAGTTCTGCTTTGTTCTTGAAGAACAAAGCGAACGTCTGCCAACATCCTGACAGGGAGGAAGCAATGCTCAGGAGGTCTCAAATGAACATCAGCCTGATTCATAAAACCTTTTTCTTAATCACATACGTGCACTACAAATAAAAACATCTAAAATGGAGGGCAAGTGAGGCTTGTCAGTTTGTGCAGGGAATCATCTGCATTGCAGCAGTACAGAGCGACAGTCAAGGAGATGGTAAATACACGTGAAAAAAAGAAAAAACACTTTAGAAATGCAACAAAGGAAATATTTTCTGGAAAACCACCCAAGCATATTTCAACAGCTTTGGACCCTTTGGGTTCAAAGTGTGACGTTTATGGGTGCCATCAGCACAGCAGTGTGCAAGGCAAAGCTGCTCTTAAGTGCTGTCCGACTCTCAGAAACCGTATTCGTGGACTGAATTGTGTTTTGCGCAACACAAATCTCCTTTCCTTAGTTCCTAGATACAACTCTGGACAAGATGTCACCCCTGGGGTTTAGTCATGCACGAGAACATCAGAAATTACAGAGAAGGGATGACTATTACACTCTCGCGCTCCTGTTCTATTACAGTGGCTCGGCTTCAGCCTCACACACACAAATATATCGCATTCACAAGCTGAGGGATCTTAAGTCTTCACTTTCGGCAAAAACGACACATGGAGGAGATCCTCACACAACTATCAGAGTCATAAAAGTGCCTTCAAACTGCCATCAAAGTCTAATGGCTCTTACGGCTTTCTAACTGCAAATCACTGACCGTAGAGACACAAGAACACAAATACACACTCTGGCGTTCAATTTGTCAGCATGCGCATTGGGCACAGTGCCGTATTCTGAGACAATGTTCACCTAACCCAGCGTTTTGTTGTTGTTTTTTTTACACCTCAAGAGCTGAGCTCTTCAGGACTCAAATAAGAAGAGGAGGAGAAAAGCAAGGCACAATTGCTTCAGATGAGGAGGCTTATTCACAAAGGAAAAGACATTTTTTTTGAAAAATCCACTCTTGAAATTTGTCAATGCAAAACCAAAGGAACATGCCAGATCATCAAACACCTCAAGAATATCATGAGTGTACACTTGTGTTCAAAATAATAGCAGTCCGACACGACTAACCAGATCAATCACTGTTTTTGGTGGAAATTATATTACTACATGGTGAATAATTTACCAGTAGGTGTAGTAGAGTCATAGAAAACCAACAGACCCAACATTCATGATATGCATGCTCCCGAGTCTGTGTAATCGAATAATTAAGTGAAAGGGACGTGTTCAAAATAATAGCAGTGTGGAGTTTAATTAGTGAGATCATTCATTCTGTGAAAAAACAGATGTCAGTCAGGTGGCCCTAATTTAAGGATGAAGCCGGCACATGTTGTACATCCATTTCTCTCTGAAAACCTGAGAAACATGGGTCGTTCCAGACATTGTTCAGAAGAACAGCGTGCTTTGATTAAAACATTGATTGGAGAGGTAAAACGTATACTGTAAAGAAGTGCAGAAAATGATGGGCTGCTCGGCTAAAATGATCTCCAGTGCTTTAAAATGGACAGCAAAGCCAGAGAGACGTGGAAGAAAACAGAAGACTACCATTCGAATGGATCGAAGATTAGCCAGAATGGCAAAGACTCAGCCAATGATCAGCTCCAGGGTGATCAAAGACGGTCTGAAGTTACCTGTGAGTACTGTGACAATTAGAAGATGCCTGTGTGAAGCTAATCTATCGGCAAGAAGCTCCCGCAAAGTTCCACTGTTAAAAAAAAAAAAAGACGTGCTGAAGAGGACACAATTTGCCAAAGAACACATCGACTGGCCTAAAGAGAAATGGAAAAACATTTTGTGGACTGATGAAAGTGAAATTGTTCTTTTTGGGTCCAAGAGCCGCAGACAGTTTTTCAGACGACCCCCAAACACTGAATTCAAGCCACAGTACACTCTGAAGACAGTGAAGCATGGTGGTGCAAGCATCATGATATGGGAATGTTTCTCTTACTGTGGTGTCGGGCCCATTTATCGCATACCAGGGATCATGGATCAGTTTGCATATATCAAAATACTTGGAGGTCATGTTGCCTTATGCTGAAGAGGAAATGCCCTTGAAATGGGTGTTTCAACAAGACAACGACCCCAAACACACCAGTAAGCGAGCAGCATCAGGGTTCAAGACCAACAAAATGAAAGCTATGGAGTGGCCAGCCCAATCCCCGGACCTTAATCCGATAGAAAACTTGTGGGGTGACATCAAAAATGCTGTTTCTGAGGCAAAACCAAGAAATGCAGAGGAATTGTGGAATGTTGTCAAATCATCCTGGGCTGGAATACCTGTTCACAGGTGCCAGAAGTTCTCAGAAACCGTGGTTATACAACTAAATATTAGTTTAGTGATTCACAGGAATACTAAATCCTTGAGATTTTTTCAGTTTATACAGTAAATATTTGGAGTTTGTAATGAAAAATGCAGACACTGCTATTTTTTTGAACAGCCCAATGTTCATTTTTCTTCATTTTCTGTAAAGTAATTAAAATATTGATACATTTTTCTTCATGTTTTGATGTAGAATATAATGTACATTGTTCCCAATGCATGGAAATAAAAACTATTATAAGGATTGTGAGCTTTACTCACGTTTTTAAACACACTGCTATTATTTTGAACACAACTGTATGTGTGGAATTGAATGATAAAAGTACCAAACAAGGTCAAAATAAGAAATGACAAACAAAAAGATGAGACGACTGCTTAAGGCTTATCCAAAATCTCTGCTTGCAGTGCGGTTTGTAGTGCTGGAGCATTAGATTCAAGAGCAGTGCAGGGCTTTTAGCCTCATCACCAGGAGATCACAAGTTCGAATCCTTATGATGCTCAAGAGAGCGAAAAAAAAAAAAAACCCTCTCAAGAGCCAATTGTGGTCTGTCTGCAAGCTCATGTATGTGGAAGAGGGCGGACAGCTCTTTCCTCCAAGTGTGTTACACTGCCCTGTGCTGCATGAGCTGCAATTCGAAAACACGTGGACGTGTCGAGGAGGAAATACATGTTTGCTTCATGCTCCTTGGTTGGAAGTTATCGTGTGATCGAGGAGATTTATCTAATGGGCGGGAACTGGCAAGACCAAATTGGAGAGATGAGAAAAAAAGGGGGAAAAAAATCTAAGAACAAATAAGAAATTACAGACCCCCAAGTAACAACTTGGTCAACATCCGTGATAAACAGATTCAAGACTTAGTGTTTATTGTCATATGCAGAGTAAGGACATGTCCTCTTGCACAATGAAATTCTTAGCTTGCTGTCCACTATGAATGCCAATTACAAATAAATAAATAGGCAGAAGTAGTAACACAAAGTAAAGCAGTGTTTCCCACACATTGACGAAACTATGGCGGCCTGCCATAGTCTAATTTGGGCCGCCATAGTCTCAGTCCGCGCCCGCCCACACGCACGCACGGCGACACTGGCGCACCCGGTCTGACATTGCGTGCGTTGCCTATCTGAGACAGCGTGAGGAGACAACTCTGATTAGCTACATCCTGTCTGCATCTACATGTTAAGGTAAGTTTATACAACTTTATGTAGCCTTTGACACGATTGAGAAGGTGACATTTAGGCTACGCTATTGTGCTTTATAGGCGCATGGAGAGCGCATTGATCACACCCTCCAGGATTTCGCGATGTTGCCATTTGCAACTTCAACGCAAATTCAACCAATCCCCGAGAATTCAGGGCGGTGTTGTAATTATATCCAATCACCGCAACTTTCCCGCAAATTTGACCAATCGTTGGCGTCGTCTTGAGGTGACGTCGACAAACTACTTTCCACCTTACTTCCTCCGTTCAAGAGAAGCAGCATGTGCCGCGCAGTGTTGCCAGATTGGGCGGTTTCCCGCCCAATTGGGCAGTTTTAAGTGCATTTTGGCGGGGTTTGAACATATTTTGGGCTGTAAAACGTCAGCAGTATCTGGCAACATATTTTTTTACTTAATACAAGAAATTAATGGATGCCAACGTTTTTGCCAAAATGGTATTTTATTTTCCATTGTTTAGGCAGCTTCAGCATCATAACTGTGAGATTCTGTTCAAATTGTTTTTTTTTCTTCTATGAAGCCTGAGCCATTTATTTTATTAGTTTATAATTATTGTTTAATTTAGTCTTCAGGAGAGACTGCCTGCACACAGTACTAGTATTAATAGTTTTTTTTTCTTACATGAAAGCTGAGGCATTTATATTATATTTTAAGGTAACTTCATGTTGTGCTGTGAGGTTCTCTGCACTTTAACTTTTGAACCAACAGGTGCATTTGGAGAAGTAAAGCCTATTTATCTGCATTTTTGTAGTCCTGGGAATCTTTTATATTGGTAAAGTTGTTTATAGGACCATTTCTCAGTGCCTTTGTTTTTTTAATCAATAGTTTTTCAGTAATAACTTAATATTTAACATATCACTCAATTTTAAACAACCCCCGCACACCCCTGCAATTCAACCGGACATGCCCCCCCCCAATGGGCTGCCCCCATAGTCTCCAAAATTTCTGTGGGAAACACTGTAAAGGCAATATAGTGCAAAAATAAAAGCATACTGTAGAAAAGCAAGAAAACACCCAGTATAGTACAAAATAAAGGTAAATGTAATGCAAAATAGGTGGTGTAATACAAAAATAAGGCAATGACCAGACGTAGCAGCAGAAGGGCACATGTTCATTGAAGCAATAAGTAAGCATCAGCATGGCTGTAATCCGTGGTTGGTTGAAGAGAGCAACTGGACTTGCTTGAAGATTCTTGAAAACGTTTCGCCTCTCATCCGAAAGGCTTCCTCAGTTCTGTCTGACTAATAGGGAGTATCCAGTATTTCTCCTCTCATGGATCATCATAGAATCCGAATCAGAATGCTGATGGCTGCATTGTAGGTGGCTGATAAAAGATGTCATAGACACCCACCTCTGTTCAGTGATGGTCGTTCCAGGTTGACAAAAATGAACGATCCTCTCTGGCTAAGATGTCTGCCAGTTTTCTGGAAGTCCTCTCATACTCCCGCACCAGTCGAAGGGATCTCATCCCAAAGTGCGTAGAAACATATCTGTGACGAATCTCAGGGTGTATTCAGACCAGGATAGTTCGATAGTTCACTTGCTTTGGTCTGAACCAAATGTTTTTTTTAATTTTTTCATTTTGGTGCGGTTCGCTTTCACACTGTACATTTTAGTAAGCGGACCAAAATCTGTCAACAAAGCCACGCGCCCTGAGGTCGTTCAGCTATTGGTCAGAGACGACACGCGCACAAAGCGTTAAGTTCAAAAGTAGTCATGGAGGCTTTCCGTGCTGTTATTCTTTTTAATGTCATCAAAGCTATATGTTTTTTCCAGTTTTTACTGTTTTCACAATTGTGCGATTACTATGCTGTTGTACAGGTAATTTATCAACGACGACGACAAAGGGCAAGGCAGCTACGGAGGATAGCGCTGATGAGCGCACATCATGTTGTGACAGTTCTGGCTCTTCACGCAATAGATGAATTTCTTTTTTGCGTCGCTAGTACCGCCGCTTTTTGAAAGAATGTCCCTGATTTTAATGTAGGTCTGACGGAGTTTCTTCACTTTTAGCCGACATTGTTCTGGGGAGCGCGTGAACCCCTTCTTCATTTTCTCACTGAATACAGCAAACACGTCGGCATTTTTGTGTGTTCTCTCCAAAAGCTCAGATATGTGGACATCTGCCCATATATCCACAAGGGTACGCGTTTCTTCCTCGGCCCACGTTTGCCCCCTACTCATTTTTTGTACTCTGTAGTCTAGCCTACCACTGGTCTGAATGACTGAACGACTGTTGTAAGGTTCCCTTGCCAACCGAAACAGTGTTTGCACTTTGCGGTGGAGTGTCAAGACTCTGTTTCCCATAATGCTCGACAAACGACGGAAGCTCCCGAGGTACAAAAAAGCAAAAACTGTCGTATTAGGTCCAGTCTGCTTTCACACCTCCAAAAGATCCGCACCAGGGTTCCTTTGGTCCGGACCGAGTCCGACCTTGCAGCTCGGTCTCGGTCCGCTTGTTTGGTCCGGACCAGAGTTTGGTGGTTTGTATTCAGACCAACCCAAAAGGTCCGGACCAAGGGAAATTTGGTTCGTTTGGTCCGGTCCAAACAACGTAGGTATGAATACGCCATCAGTTATCCAGGTACATAGTAATCCGTGGTTGGTTGAAGAGAGCAACTGGACTTGCTTGAAGATTCTTGAAAACGTTTCGCCTCTCATCCTAAAGGCTTCCTCAGTTCTGTCTTCCAGAAAACTGGCAGACATCTTAGCCAGAGAGGATCGTTCATTTTTGTCAACCTGGAACGACCATCATTGAACAGAGGTGGGTGTCTATTGGCCCTTTTCCACTACCCTTTTTCAGCTCACTTCAGCTCACTTCAGCCCGACACGGCTCGCGTTTCGACTACCAAAAACCAGCACGACTCAGCTCGCTTCAGCCCTGCTTAGCCCCTAAAACTCGCACCAGTTTGGAGTGGGGCTGAAGCGAGCCAAAGCGAGCCGAGTGAGGTTGGGGGCGTGAGGAGACACTCCCCTGTGCACTGATTGGTGAGGAGGAGTGTCCTCACACTCCCACACACGCCCCGCGAGCACGCTGGGATCTGTAAACACCGCAAACCCGGAAGGAGAAGAATTACGAATTACGAGAATTTCTGAAGCCTTATGCGCCTCGCCTCATCTATACGCTCTTGCCAGTATCTGTCCGCGTTGTCGGTGACAACAAGCCACAGCACCAAGACCAGCAACACTAACGACTCCATGTCCTTCATGTTTATTGTTTACTATTCGGGTCGTGAGACTACCGCTTAAAAGATCACTGATGTCACTGTTTGCGCTGCTTAACGACATCACCTGACGTCCACCCACTTTCGCTAACTCCACCCAATGTGTCCACCCACTTCCAGCCAGCACGGTTCAGCGTGGTTGTAGTCGAAATGCAACTCCAACAGCCCCGCTCAGCCTGACTCAGCACGGCACGGCTCAGCCCGACTCAGCCGCGTTGGTAGTGGAAAAGCGGCATTTGACATCTTTTATCAGCCACCTACAATGCAGCCATCAGCATTCTGATTCGGATTCTATGATGATCCATGAGAGGATAAATACTGGATACTCCCTATTAGTCAGACAGAACTGAGGAAGCCTTTCGGATGAGAGACGAAACGTTTTCAAGAATCTTCAAGCAAGTCCAGTTGCTCTCTTCAACCAACCACGGATTACTATGTACCTGGATGACTGAGATTCGTCACAGATATATCAGCATGGCTGGAATTCGGCTTTAGGCACGAGGTCGTGAGTAATCCACAGCCAAACCGATAACTGATGCTTGGTATAAACGTAAGATTATGGCTTTTGTACAACAGTTCTAAAAACAAGAAATTAATACTGACCGAGTGATATTTCAGACTGAATACAGCTAACTATTTTTGCTGTCAATGAAAATAGTTTACAGAAATGCTACGGCTGAAGAGTGCTGAGTGTTGCAAAAGACTGAGACTGTATTAAGTATAGTAACGGTTTCAGTGTAAGGGCCCGGTCCCACAACTACTGTATAACTCTGACTCTCCCTCTGCCTGAATTTAGTTCCAGTCTGGAGGAGTCACACCACAACTATAATCCCGGTTGGTGCTGCCACTCAGGGAAATAAACGCATGCAACTTAGGAATGGTCATGGAAGGTTTTTCCAAGTAGTAGCGCATTATTCCGGGTCATACTGTACAGCTTGGACTTCAAACCAACCCATGCACACACTCCGGGGGTTGATAAAATATGGACAGGTCACGGATTACGGAAATATAATAAAAAAAAGGATACAGATATGGGCGGCACGGTGGTGTAGTGGTTAGCGCTGTCGCCTCACAGCAAGAAGGTTCCGGGTTCGAACCCAGCGGCCGGTGAGGGCCTTTCTGTGTGGAGTTTGCATGTTCTCCCCGTGTCTGCATGGGTTTCCTCCGGGTGCTCCGGTTTCCCCCACAGTCCAAAGACATGCAGTTAGGTTAACGTGGGGCGGCCTTGGGCTGAGGTGCCCTTGAGCGAGGTACCGAACCCCTGACTGCTCCCCGGGCGCTCTGGTGTGGCTGCCCACTGCTCTGTGTGCGTGTGTTCACTGCTTCAGATGGGTTAAATGCAGAGGATGAATTTCACTGTGGTTGAAGTGTGCATGTGACAAATAAAGGTTTCTTCTTCTTCTTAAAAATACGGAGTGCTTACGGATTTTAATCCAGATGCATCACGGATGCTAATAATTTACAGATCAGTCACGGACGTTTCAGTATATTACAGGTTAGTTACCGATTTCATACAGATGATGCATCACGGATAAAAAAAAATTAAAAAGTCTAAAACAATTAAAATGTTTGGACTGCCGAAGGTCATAATTAAAATATCTTACCTGCATTTATATGTTTACTTTATTAATTTACTATTGCTATTTCACGGGAAAAAAAAAATAAAATAAAAAAATCACATACCTGTGAATAAAAGATCCGTGCTTTGTATTAGATTTTTCATTTCCCGTGACTTCATGATGCAACAAGAATGTACAAAGATGCCTGGGGGAAAACAGCACGTGCTCAGACATCACCCACATGTAAACAATTATCTGATTGGTCAGATGTTTTATCAGATCAGATCCAGGTCTGGAAAAAAAAATAAAAAATCACCCCAGAAGCAATCTCACCGATACGGATAAACCCCGGCCTGGGCTATAGGTACACTGCAAAAAATAAAAATCTTAGGAAGTTTATTTGTCTATTTTCAAGTCAAAACATCTAGCCACCCTTATTATAAGACATAACTGCCCAACAAGCAAAACCTCATTTAGCTAGAAAGGCTAGTTTTTAGACAGTCCATCTTGAAAATCTTGTATAGACCCCTTCGCAGTAAACGTCATTCATACGTAAACGGAAATTGCGCGCGCAGCCTGGACCCAAAAAAGACTCAGAAATGCCTAGTTATGTTTTCGGGTGTCAGAATCGTAGCAGTGATGGGGTTAAAATGTTCAGAATTCCAGCAGGATCTCACCCATTCCAAAAAAATCACCGACGTCTATGGCTACAAGCCATCAAACGTGTAGACTGGGATGAAAGCACCATCAAAAACGCGCGGGTTTGCAGCGCCCACTTCATCACAGGTAAGATCAGGCTATTTATTAAATCTTTCTTTTTTATTCTTTCTAGTCTTCGTTTATTGATGTAGCAAAATACTTTGGTAACGTTTGTCTGATTAGCTGGGTCATAGCTACACAATGTAATGAATATTGTTAGCATGTTAACTTAGCTTTGCGTGCAATTGTGTTTGTCGGAGAGGTCTCGCTTGACTCAAGCAGTCCAGATTTTGTGCCATCATTATTTGTGTATGCCGAAAATCACAATTTTAAAGCAAGGATGGAAAGGTAAAATTGTGTGCCCTCACTCTAAATGCCAACTTACGCTGACTGCTCTAACCTAGCTCCCGCCCCGTTCAGTTTCATTTCTGCTCTCTGCCTCTCGCTTTTTACGCAGCTCTGATTTCTCTTAGCTGCACTCTTTACACTATCATTCCTTTCATGCCATCACCTCCTGCAAATTGCTGTTTAGTGTTGGGATTTGCTGTTGTAGCTAAAGCCACATTGCCATCACATCACTGGCATAATTTGATTAAAACAAAATGAATATGAATGTCCCATTGTTAATCACGTTGTACATGCCCGCACATAACAATCATATGCGTCTAAAGACTTGTAGGCACGAAGTTTTTCGTGGGTGTACACTGAAGTCTTGTCAATAAGGTACGAGTATATATCTGGCCATTGTATACCAGGGAACTTATGGCCCTTTTCCACTACCCTTTTTCAGCTCACTTCAGCTCACTTCAGCCCGACACGGCTCGCGTTTCGACTACCTTAGAGCAGCACGACTCAGCTCGCTTCAGCCCTGCTTAGCACCCAAAACTCGCACGGTTTTGGAGTGGGGCTGAAGCGAGCCAAACCGAGCCGAGTGGGGCTAGGGGCGTGAGCAGACACTCCCCTGTGCACTGATTGGTGAGGAGGAGTGTCCTCACATGCCCACACACGCCCCGCGAGCACGCTGGGATCTGTAAACACCGTAAACCCGGAAGAAGAAGAATTACGAATTACGAGAATTTCTGAAGCCTTATGCGCCTCGCCTCATCTATACGCTCTTGCCAGTATCTGTTGGCGTTGTCGGTGACAACAAGCCACAGCACCAAGACCAGCAACACTAACGACTCCATGTCCTCCATGTTTATTGTTTACTATCCGGGTCGTGAGACTACCGCTTAAAAGATCACTGATGTCACTGTTTGCGCCGCCTAACGACATCACGTGACGTCCACCCACTTTTGCTAACTCCACCCAATGTGTCCACCCACTTCCAGCCAGCACGGTTCAGCGCGGTTGTAGTCGAAATGCAACTCCAACAGCCCCACTCAGCTCGACTCAGCCCAACTCAGCACGGCACGGCTCAGCCCAACTCAGCCACGTTGGTAGTGGAAAAGCGGCATTACTAACATCGTCCGTCCACTCTTTAATTAAATACGGATCCGGTAGGCGATGTCCACTTGTTAGAGTTAACTTATTTATGTAGCATTCTCGATCTTGTAACAACAATTGTTTTGCATAATCTGACAGCTCATAATGCCGGTCTATGGGCAGCGCCATTGTTTCTGGGTCCAGGCTGCGCGCGCATCCTGGCAACGCTCGGTTAGTTTGCAAACATGCGAAGGGGTGTATAGACAAAATGTCTTGAAAAAGTCTTATTTGGAGCACCTTTGAAAATAAAACAAGTTTTTTTTTAAAACAAGTAAGTACATTTTGGACATTTGTCAAATGCGGTTCATCTTGTTTCAAGAAAAAAAAAAAGTATGCTTGTTTTGGGAATAAATGAACTTTACTGAAATCTTTGAATCTTTCATTACAATTCAACTCCACCTTACAGATCCTAAGTTTACTGCGACTGTTTTCTCAGTCATTCAGAGTGAGCTCCTTCTAGATGCTGTACAGACTCTAGACCAGACAAGTGCCTTCAAAAAGGCTATGAGTGAGTGGAGGGCGTTTTAGTGACGTCTTTTTGGAATGCTGTGAGTTAAGTTCAGTGGGTTTTTTTTTTGTTTGTTTGGGGGTTTTTTTTGTGCCTGATCTTGTAAACCCTTCGTACACATGAATAGTCAGTGCCCCCAAAATGCACTGTTGCTTTGGCGTTGTGTAAGCACTGTAAGTCAAAATGCGTAGACTTTTTTTTTTTTGGTGCCTGAGGTCCTGGGGAAGTGGAATCTTAAGAGATGCTTTAATGTTGAAACGGGAAAAAAATAAACTTGTTGCAATACTACACGTGTCGTCAACTTGATTCAAGATAGTCTCTGGTCTCATATCTAGAGTATTTTACTAATTACAGGTCACAAAAGCAGAATCTTTTAAGCTAGCAATGCTTAGTTGTAGAATTTAACAATCCTAATATTAGTATATTTATCTTAAATTCAGTTTTTACTGCTAAGACTTTGTCATGAATTTAAGTGAAATACCCTTAAAATGAAATAAATAAAAATGACTTGAATGGCTAAATGTAAGTACGATCTTGTTATAAGAACTATTTTGATTATTTTGACTTCATCAGATCTCGCATAATAAGTTCCCCAATCTTATTTTGGAATTATTTCATCTAAAAACAGGTTAGATTTTTCATCTTACTTTTAAAAAAATCTGACCAAGTCAAATTTGACTAGTTCCATTGGCAGATTTTTTTCCACCTGATTCAAGCAAATATGCTTTGTTTTAATATTTTTTATTTCTTATTTTTGAAAGGCCATTTTTTGCAGTGCATCGTTATCGGTCTGGCGTGAGCACCGACCACATAAACTGCAGGGGACTGATTTATTTATAGTTATCATTATAGTTGTAGTTATTGGTATTATGGGACCGTGCCTTAAACTACTGCAAGAACTAGAATTTTTTTACAGTATTTTTTTTTTTTTTACAAGTGGAGTGATACACAAAATAATGTAGTGAACCATGATGCAGGGATACAAACGGTGAAATCCCAGTGCTGTTATATTTAATAATCAGCAAAAAGACATGCAGAACACAGCATGCACAGGTGTTTCCAAAATATGTGAAAAAACAGTCCGAAAATCTGTTCACTTTTTTTTTTTAAAAAGCTTCATTTTCAGTGACTCCATGTGGATGTTGGCTTGTGATGAAATGCATTTCGTGTTGGTGTATTTTTGTAGAACCGAATAAAAGCTTTCGTGAGAATTAGTCTGTACAAAATGCAGCCACGGGCTGCCAGCTGTGAGAAACAGAAATGCAGGGAGCGAGCGAGAGTGACCCAGGAATGCAAATCGACTAGATGATTTTCACTTACTGAGAGAGGTGCCTGAGTGTGTTTGCATGAATTTGCACAAACAGGGGTGTGAGATGGTGTTCGTTTCACAGTGCATGAAATGAAATGCGAGCGCCAACCTTACGGGTGTGTGTGTGTCCTTGTTAGTGAGGGCACAGTGGGAATAAAGGACTGAGCTAATAACTTATTGGTCAAGCTTTCACACACACACACACACACACGTACATGCTTGCATAGAGAAGGATATACCGTATACACAACCGTACATGTTCATGTCCCCCTGCCCCCTGAAAACATTCGCAGAATTTGCTTTAATAATTTAACCAGATATTTTCCTGACCAAAACACAGAGCAGGGAAGTTCAAAAACAGATGGGCATTTGTGAACATGTGTGCTTACAGTCCCTGGAGTGTGGTACATGAATCAAAAAGAAAAATATGATTTTTTTTTTTTTTAAACGTGAAGCTCCTTCAGACTCGACGGTATTAACTGCCCTATAACTAAGAGAACTCCTGAATAAACTTCTCAAGGCCTGAAGCTGCATGTAAGTTCAGATAAAAGCAGTGCTGATCACACAGGAGGTGTGAGGAACGTGTTCTATGCTGGTTCACCGCTGCACATGAATCACATATTGCTGCAAGTTCAGGTTCTGCTCTTCTTTGATTTGAATTTTTCTTCTGCATGAGCTCCAAGAGTCCTACCTGACTAGCATGCCATATAAAACCGTAGACTGCCGAGATAACTTAAATAAAAGGTTGTATTTAACATTTAAAGCTATACTGCCTTTCAGATTTTGGTCATAAAAAGAATTTTTCACTGATGCCCAATAATTTTTTTTGTTTTTTTAGTGGACCGAAAGCTACCGAATTCGAATCACAGACTTCCGATTTTATTACTTTTTTCCCCTGAATTTAGAGCCACGTGGCCGTAAATTCTCCACCATTTTTGACCTCATCCAAGATACTACGTCATGCACGACGTGGTCGGCTTTCCCCATTCGCGCGAGGCAAATTTGAAACAGGAGACAAAAATGGCGGAGGCGAGTGTGCGAATGAAACGTGAAAGACCGACTACAGTAACAGAAAGCGAGAAGAAAAGACGTTATGTTGCGAAGGAAAGAAAACGCAGGACCAAACTAATAAATATCAGCAGTGAGCGAGCAGCTTGGTGTGATCAGCTGTTCGGTTAGCGACAGAATGATGCAACTGTCAGTACACGGTCAAGGGTAAACCTGTAGATGGCAGTAATGCAACACTGGATGTCAGCTGCCGTAAAACCCGAAAGATGACGACGACGACTCAGGTAAGCGTGCGCATACGCACACGGACATCCTCTGTCTGCTTGACTGCACGAAGCGAGCGATTTCATGCACATTATTTGCTCGGGATTCCCCTCAAATTAAATAACTTCCCAGCCACAGAATGGCCTGGTTTTATTTTTAGATGTTACAGAAATAAACATGTATATCACAAGGACCAAATTTCAGAGGGAACTGAACTTCACCGATTTTATGAAATCAAAATGCCGTCTTGCTTTAAGGTTCTTGAGAGAAAACGAGACCTCAGGAGGTCTGAAGTAAAGTCAGCTATGCTTGTTTTGCATTTGTTGAACACAACTTGAATCTTCTTACGCTGTATGTAAATAGATACTGTACGTTAATCAAATGTTTCCGGTCAAAACTTAAAATGAGTGCTTGTCCAAATCAGAGCAAAATTTATACTTTTGTTTTCAACAAATCGCAAAGGAGGAAATTGGTCATGGGGGACAAAAAGCTACACCAACTGTAGAGAAGGAGCTGGTACAAAAAGGAGTTGATCAACAGGTAAAAATACAGTGGTGCTTGAAAGTTTGTGAACCCTTTAGAATTTTCTAGATTTGTGCATAAATATGACCCAAAACATCATCAGATTTTCACACAAGTCCTAAAAGTAGATAAAAAGAACCCAGTTAAACAAATGAGACAAAAATATTATACTTGGTCATTTATTTATTGAGGAAAATGATCCAATATTACACATCTGTGAGTGGCAAAAGTATGTGAACCTCTAGGATTAGCAGTTAATTTGAAGGTGAAATTAGAGTCAGGTGTTTTCAATCAATGGGATGACAATCAGGTGTGAGTGGGCACCCTGTTTTATTTAAGGAACAGGGATCTATCAAAGTCTGATCTTCACAACACATGTTTGTGGAAGTGTATCATGGCACGAACAAAGGAGATTTCTGAGGACCTCAGAAAAAGCGTTGTTGATGCTCATCAGGCTGGAAAAGGTTACAAAACCATCTCTAAAGAGTTTGGACTCCACCAATCCACAGCCAGACAGATCGTGTACAAATGGAGGAAATTCAAGACCATTGTTACCCTCCGCAGGAGTGGTCGGCCAACAAAGATCACTCCAAGAGCAAGGCGTGTAATAGTCAGCGAGGTCACAAAGGACCCCAGAGTAACTTCTAAGCAACTGAAGGCCCCTCTCACATTGGCTAATGTTAATGTTCACGAGTCCACCATCAGGAGAACACTGAACAACAATGGTGTGCATGGCAGGGTTGCAAGGAGAAAGCCACTGCTCTCCAAAAAGAACATTGCTGCTCGTCTGCAGTTTGCTAAAGATCACGTGGACAAGCCAGAAGGCTATTGGAAAAATGTTTTGTGGACGGATGAGACCAAAATAGAAATTTTTGGCTTAAATGAGAAGCGTTATGTTTGGAGAAAGGAAAACGCTGCATTCCAGCATAAGAACCTTATCCCATCTGTGAAACATGGTGGTGGTAGTATCATGGTTTGGGCCTGTTTTGCTGCATCTGGGCCAGGACGGCTTGCCATCATTGATGGAACAATGAATTCTGAATTATGCCAGCGAATTCTAAAGGAAAATGTCAGGACATCTGTCCATGAACTGAATCTCAAGAGAAGGTGGATCATGCAGCAAGACAACGACCCTGAGCACACAAGTCATTCTACCAAAGAATGGTTAAAGAAGAATAAAGTTAATGTTTTGGAATGGCCAAGTCAAAGTCCTGACCTTAATCCAATGGAAATGTTGTGGAAGGACCTGAAGCGAGCAGTTCATGTGAGGAAACCCATCAACATCCCAGAATTGAAGCTGTTCTGTACGGAGGAACGGGCTAAAATTCCTCCAAGCCGGTGTGCAGGACTGATCAACAGTTACCGCAAACGTTTAGCAGCAGTTATTGCTGCACAAGGGGGTCACACCAGATACTGAAAGCAAAGGTTCACATACTTTTGCCACTCACAGATGTGTAATATTGGATCATTTTCCTCAATAAATAAATGACCAAGTATAATATTTTTGTCTCATTTGTTTAACTGGGTTCTTTTTATCTACTTTTAGGACTTGTGTGAAAATCTGATGATGTTTTAGGTCATATTTATGCAGAAATATAGAAAATTCTAAAGGGTTCACAAACTTTCAAGCATCACTGTAGTTTGTGTGTGGCTCACAGGTTTTTTTGTTTGTTTGTTTGTTCCCATAATTTTGAGAACACTTGGTACTACAGCTCTGTCCTTTGGATCAGCTTAGCAGCTTACATCTACCAAAACAAACCGCATGTTTGATTCAATCAAATCAATCACAGCTTTATTTTATCTTTGATATGTACAATGAGTCAAAGACTCATAACAAATACATTCGAACTAATAAAAGATCTAAATTAAAAATATTTTTTTAAAAAAACCAAAACATTAAACTACTACTATAATAGATAAATATCAAATATATATCACATCAAGGTGGTCTTATATCAGACATGGTATTAGAATTAAAAATCAAAAACGTAAAAATGCCATCAAGTTGAGAATATAACAATGCTGTTTAACTCTATCGATCACCAAATATTGCATTTGCGCAATGTGCCATTCGTAAGATTTATTTTCTTTATAGCACGTTTAAACTTGATTAGAGAATCAAGGTGTCTCAGTTCTGTTGGGAGATTGTTCCACATACGAGTCACCAGACAGACGAATGATCTGGGAGTCCATTTGCTGTTAGATGTTGGTTGTGCTAGTCGGAGGTTGCCCGCTCTTAAATTATAACGGCTTTGTTGTATTTGAAAGAGTTCTTTTATGTAGTTCAGGCCACAGGTAGAGACTAAGGCTACATCCACACAACAACTAGCCTGGGCCTGCCCATCCTAAGTGTGACGCAACACGAGGGCCTGTTGCGAGCTTAGTCTGGCAAGTAGGGATGGGAATCTTCATAATCAAAGCGATACGATACGCATCTCGATACACTGCCAACGATTCGATACATTCAAGATTAATGAAATTGCCAGTGCTAAGATGCGATACGATTCTCCCGCATGCTGCGATACGGTGCGATACAGTACGATTTAATTCTAATACAATGCGGTCCAGTGCGATACGATGCGATTCGATACGATGCAATGCAGAAGAAAAGTGCACCATGGAATACAGAGTAGTTCAAGTTATGGCACTTGAAGCATTAAAGCTGTGCCTTTTATTTTGAAACACAGGAAGTACAACATAAAGTGCTTACAGGTCTCTCTGGAACGGCAGAGTTTACATATGGCCGTTGTCTTGTCCAGCTCTCCCCCTCGCTTGTAGAACCCGAAATCTTTCCATACGTTAGACTTGAAACCCACCACCGAATGAACAATGTCTGTTTTGTCTTCCTCCATGTTAACCGCTATCTGGCTGACTTTCCGCCTCTATCCTATTCGAAAGCTAGGTTGGACCCGCCTATTCGCGCGAGACTTGAGCCGAGACTTGAGTAGGAGAGAGATAGAGAGATGAAACCCAGAAATACCAGACCCTTTTCTAAACTGTTATGTTATAATTTATTCATTATATGTATTAAATTAAGATATTAATCGGTTTATATCGATGCAGACAGTTTAGATACGATGCATCTCGAGTTTATGTGCGGTTTTTTCCGATGCGACGTTTGCAAATCGATGCAACTGCATCTTAACAGGTCGTATCGATTTTCCGATGTGCATCGGTGAATCTTCCCAAGCCTACTGGCAAGGCAAGCCATCTCCAGCTCTTCCAAGCTCCGGAAAAATCGGGAGCCAATCAACTTTGAGCATCTCCAACAGCCCTGGGTAGAGGCGTGTTCAAGGCAGTGACGTAGTAGAACTGCGACCGGAAGCCATAGATTGTTTACAGAATCTATGCCGGAAGCGCTTCATTCACTAGAAACATTACAAACATGGAGCAGCGGCAAGCCTTTGACACAGCGGTAGATGCTGTATTGAAAGCATTCAACGGGAAGTTCTCATTGAAAACGGAGCGAAGAGCAGCCCTGGAGGTATTTATCTTCTTCCTGTTACTCAAGCAGTTTCCGTCGCGTCACATACGTCAGAGGAAAGAGCGATGTGATTGGTTTAAGCTTCGTCACAGCCTTTTCTGGCTTCGACCAGTAGCAAACTGAGGCATTTCAGGGAGGCGGGTCAACCACGCCTTTGGGAAACGGTTGGGCTTAATATCTTTGCCAGACCAAATGCTCGCAGAGCTTTGAAGTCGCGTTAGCCAGACTACACGACAACGGCAACGAGATTTTTTTTTTTTTTTAAATATCGTGTCCACATGGGCAACGGATCAGTAAAATATCAGGTTCATATGGCAACGCAACGCTTGCTGAAAATGATGCAATACACATGCCACACCTCTACGTGCGCTGTAAGACGGTCCCATCAGAGACACCAGAACAATAGAAGAAGTAGACGCATGCGCATAAACCCCTTCTTCTGTAGCATCAGCCACAAAGTTCTGATTATTACTCAGTAGCGTAAAATAGTATCTATTGTCTAAGACACTTATTTATATTTCATATTAAAACGTCTATGTACGGTAAATTATTACATAGAAAGCCTGGCCAGGCGCTGAATGTTCTTCTGCCTTCACTTTAAGAGAAATTCAGGGCAAGCATGAGCCTAGGTTCTTCCCTGTCACTGTCACATGCGCACACCTTCTCACTCCCTGTCCTATGGCTACAGTCCCTTTAAATCACGTGCTCGTTTTTTGAATGGAGACGCGGAAAGAGGAATGAACGGGGGTAGATGGAAGCCGGTACGCCAACATTCTGACATCCTCCAGAATTCTTTAATGGTCCGGAATAAATTGAATGCTACACGTTGATGGATTACTTTGTTCTTCTACGCCCTTTTTGAGGAATGTATTGTCGGACTTAAACCAACATCTGAAGAGGTGAGATCGCTCCTTTTTTTTCCCTATTTTTGCTGGTGGGATTGTCATGTGGTTGTGATGTCATCGTAAACAAATCCGTTCTACTCATCCAGACAACTTCGCAATGGCGCCGTTGCCAGATTTTTCCACTCTGGAAACCGTTCTCAAAAGATTTCGCTTTGGGGCACCCAAAACACCGGTGCCGTGTGGACGCCAGGCCAAAATGACAAGCAATTTTATCAGATTCACCTGAATCCGTTGCCGTGTGGACAGGGCCTAAGGCTTAATACACCAAGGACAAGGAATGGCATGACCATCTGTGCTCAAGTGTCTATAGATTGGCCGTGTCTAAAGCATCTTTATATGAACAGTCATAAGGCAGTTTGACGATAGATCCAAGACCAAAACAACCGGCTTTCTCAAGTTTATCACGGACACCGTTACTAATACCCAGTAGTAACGTACACTACCGTTCAAAAGTTTGGGGTCACTTTGAAATGTCCTTATTTTTGAAAGAAAAGCACTGTTCTTTTCAATGAAGATCACTTTAAACTAATCAGAACTACACGCTATACATTGCTAATGTGGTAAATGACTATTCTAGCTGCAAACGTCTGGTTTTTGGTGCAATATCTCCATAGGTGTATAGAGGCCCATTTCCAGCAACTCTCACTCCAGTGTTCTAATGGTACAATGTGTTTGCTCATTGCCTCAGAAGGCTAATGGATGATTAGAAAACCCTTGTACAATCATGTTAGCACAGCTGAAAACAGTTGAGCTCTTTAGAGAAGCTATAAAACTGACCTTCCTTTGAGCAGATTGAGTTTCTGGAGCATCACATTTGTGGGGTCGATTAAATGCTCAAAATGGCCAGAAAAATGTCTCGACTATATTTTCTATTCATTTTACAACTTATGGTGGGAAATAAAAGTGTGACTTTTCATGGAAAACACAAAATTGTCTGGGTGACCCCAAACTTTTGAACGGTAGTGTAATACAGGATTCGAAATGTGGTAAGATGAAAGCCATAGCTTCACTGCAGTTTGATGATCATATATATTTTTTTTAAATTCGTTTGATGGTGGAAAGTTTAGCGTATACTTTAAATATGTTCTTAATAGGAAGATTTATAGACAAGGCAGACAACAGACAATTCACTTCCTGCAGCGAGTCGATTCGGAGTCGAATCTTTTTCTCGCTGGATCGAGACCACATCGCTTCCATGTTCTCAGACCCACGTGTGATCGGTGTGTTCCGATCTGCCTAAAGAACTGCACCGAGAGCAAGAACACGCCTGGGTGCAACATTCCACGCCAAATTCATTCATAAATAATTCATCAGCAGGATCACCACCATAATACGGAACTTTATTCACACAAACAATCAAAATCCCAGTGTTTACCTTCAACTAAAGTTAATGACATCACTGATGAAAAGTCAACTGTCCGTATCTCGGTTCATGATTTAGCGTTTGGTCTCATCTCAATGAATACGAGAAGAAGAAATGAGATGGCGATAATAATCATGTAAAATTAATAAAATGCTGCGGCTTAAAAAGGGCTGGGCATGTTTGGGACGTAGAGGACAGGGTTGAATAAAGGGGAGGGGAGTTTAAAAAAAAAGAAAAGAGAAGGACGGGAGCGAAATGGCGGGGGAGATGTAAGTGCACGATTTCCTCGGTGGCGCTGCCACACGTCAAAGCTGCACTGAATCAAAGCAAGCTCTTTTTGATGAATATAAAGCAGAGAGAGTCCTGCTGAGAAGCACTCTCGCTCTAATCACGCACCCACGGCCAGAAAGATGCCCCCCTCCTCCTTTTCCCAAATGAAAATGAAAGCAGAAGGGGGAACAGGGGGTGAGAGAGCGAAAGAGAGAGAGAGAGGACGCAGAGCACACACAAAACAACAAAGGCTTACTTTAGAACAGCAATAAACATTCAGTCCCTCCTGAGATTTCAGACCAGTGGGGTGGTGTGGAGGGGGTGGGCACAGTGCAGTGAACACACCATGAACACATTTTTAGCCCTAAACAGACAACGCACACCCTCCAGCTCATTCGCTCGACAACAAAACACAGACAGCGTCTCTTTAAATAACAGCCATAGCGTGTACACACACACACACACACACACACACACAGCAAGCAGTGAAACAAAGAAGGGTTCGAGAGCATTGTGCAAAATTGTTCTAGCAGTATCGATGGACAGAGCTTTGCTCTAAAGAAGCTTCATCACAATTATCTGACCAAAAAAAAAAAAAAATAATATATATATATATATATATATATATATATATATATATATATATATATATATATATATATATGACAACTACAATATAATATAGAATATTATTTTGAGAATGTGAGAACTGATGTCCACAAGGAGCGTCTTTAAAAGAAAAAAAATACATCTATATATAATTCATATGAGCTCTGGAACTAATTTTAAACCTTTTTCAACTGGATATTCATATTTTTGTCAATTTTCCAACCAACAAAGCAAGCATGCAAAAATAAATAAGACAATTGTCATCATCATCAGACACTAATTCAATGTCCAACAAAAAACAGCAACACTTTTTTTTTTTCCATAAGAGCCATTCCTCTTCCCTTACGCCATTAGTTCAGCATTTCAATTAGCTCAAACTCTTTCAAACGCTGGGTCAAAGGCACAACAGCCCTTAACCGGGGAATCTGTGTGTGGTTTTCTCCGAGTGTGTCCAGGTGTTTCCGGGCTCCTCTTCATCTCCTCCATATGCTGAATACACGTGCCACACTACATTGTTCAGCCTGAGCACTTCACCTCCATCTTGAGAGTTCATACCCTCGCGCCCTGCGATCACCAACAACGTAATCAGATGTTCGTCTCCGAGCCGATGTCAATAATTACTCCGTGACGTCACGCGACGTTGAACGTGTGCCTGTCCAACAAGAACCCAACAACTTTCGGAGAAGAACTGCGTTTGAACAATTTTCATAACAAAGAAGAAAAGACCATTAAACTCCATGTGGAAATGTACCAACTTTTTTTTGTTGGTTTGTTTTTACATAAAACTTTTCCTGCCTGGCTCATGAAAAATGACTAATTTCTTTGACTTTTTGGTGCATGTGCTGCAGCCCATCTTCATATTTATAAGACGGTTTACAGACCCCTTCGCATGTTTGCAAACAAACCGAGCGGTGCCAGGATGCGCACGCAGCCTGGACCCAGAAACAATGGCGCTGCCCATAGACCGGCATTATGAGCTGTCAGATTATGCCAAACAATTGTCGTTACAAGATCGAGAATGCTACATAAATAAGTTAACTCTAACAAGTGGACATCGCCTACCGGATCCGCATTTAATTAAAGAGTGGACGGACGATGTTAGTAAGTTTCCTGGCCAGATATATACTCGTACCTTATTGACAAGACTTCAGTGTACACCCACGAAAAACTTCGTGCCTACAAGTCTTTAGACGCATAGGATTATGTTATGTGCGGCATGTACAACTTGATTAACAATGGGACATTTATATTCATTTTGTTTTAATCAAATTATGCCAGTGATGTGATGGCAATGTGGCTTTAGCTACAACAGCAAATACCAACACTAAACAGCAATTTGCAGGAGGTGATGGCATGAAAGGAATGATAGTGTAAAGAGTGCAGCTAAGAGAAATCAGAGCTGCGTAAAAAGCGAGAGGCAGAGAGCAGAAATGAAACTGAACGGGGCGGGAGCTAGGGTAGAGCAGTCAACGTAAGTTGGCATTTAGAGTGAGGGCACACAATTTTACCTTTCCATCCTTGCTTTAAAATTGTGATTTTCGGCATACACAAATAATGGCAGCACAAAATCTGGACTGCTTGAGTCAAGCGAGACCTCTCCTACAAACACAATTGCACGCAAAGCTAAGTTAACATGCTAACAATATTCATTACATTGTGTAGCTATGACCCAGCTAATCAGACAAACGTTACCAAAGTATTTTGCTACGTCAATAAACGAAGACTAGAAAGAATAAAAAAGAAAGATTTAATAAATAGCCTGATCTTACCTGTGATGAAGTGGGCGCTGCAAACCCGCGCATTTTTGATAGTGCTTTCATCCCAGTCTACACGTTTTGATGGCTTGTAGTCATAGACGTCGGCGATTTTTTTGGAATGGCTGAGATCCTGCTGGAATTCTGAACATTTTAACCCCATCACTGCTACGATTCTGACACCCGAAAACACAACAACTAGGCGTTTCTGAGTCTTTTTTGGGTCCAGGCTGCGCGCGCAATTTCCGCTTTCGTATGAATGACGTTTACTGCGAAGGGGTCTATATTCAGGTCCTTTTGATCATGAAAAAGTGGTGAAATATCTAGAAATGGCACCAATCAGCAAATTAAAAAAAAAAAAAAAGGTATCTGAGAAAAAAAAAATCTGAGGGGGAAAAAAAGGTATTCGATGTGTTCCTCTAAAAAACAGGGTTTTTTTTTTAAATCTGCAATTTTGCGCAAGTTTTTTTTTCAGCGTTGTAGCTACTTTTTTCTTTTTTAAAAAAAAGCAATTCACTTAAAATTCATTTTAGGGCTGTGTCACAATCATGGTTGCCTTTTTGAATAACACCAACCATGGGCGCCGCCAGGGGGGGAAAGGTTAGAACAATTCTAGGGGCCCAGCACTGCCATGGGGCCCTTTAAGGGGCTGATGATATGCTTTTAATAAGACTTTTGAAATAACAATGCAATATTCCATCTGGTAAAATGAGCTAATTGAACAAGGTTGTCTATTTCTTGAGTTCTTCAACATATTGTCATTTAACCCTCCCCCTTTTGCGAAATGGTACGGTCCAGTTCTGGTAGAAGCGCGATGCGTTAAATCTGTGTGCTGATCAGTGCAACGCTACTTGCTGCTGTGTTGCAGTGCAGCAGCCAGCCAGCCAGCAGTGGAGTGCGTACAGTCTATGATCGCTAAATATGAAGAGTGGCTGTCAAAAACGTAAAGAAAGGCAGCTGAAAGCTGAGAGGGACCGGAGAGGCAGGCAACTGGTCACTCCGTTTTTCCCAAAGAAAGGTAGCTATCGCTCACGTGTGTGTTCAAAATATTAGCGAATGGTAAATGAACAGTATGAACGTGGTTGGATTAGCCTATCAAGAGAACACTTTTACAGTTTGTACAGTGACATTTTTTCCATTTTAATAACTGAACTGAATTGTGTGATAAACAAGATGAAATATTACGTTATGCTGGTGCTAATAACCAGTTTCATAACTAATGGGGTGGCCTAAATATGCACAGATTCAGCCTCAGGGGGACCTCCGCCCTACCAAACCACTGAACCCCCCTTTGGAGAAGGAGGTAAGCAGCAATACAACCCATAAATGCTTTAGGATTGAAGTTGTTAATGAGCGAGCGCCATATACAGTTTGCTAGATTAAAGTGTTGCTAATAACGGACACCAGTCAAGTGTTTGACATGGTTACGTGTGTGGAATGTTCACACGTTCTAAACCATTGGTTTCAAATTGAGGAGCTGTAAACGCACCAGAATTAGTCACTGACCAGTTTTCATCTAGTCCCTGGTAGGTTAATACATAAAATGTAATAAAGTCACAAACTCAAGGTCCATGGGCTATCAAAAGCCAAATAATGACAATAGTGCAATTGTGACGAGGGTGGGCAAAGTTGGGGGGCCCAAAATTCTAATCTTTCATGGGGCCCAAAATTTCTGGCGGTGCCCCTGACACCAACTAACTCCTTCAACTAGATCCAGTACATATACACTTGACTTTCTTCTACCTTATTTTACAGGGACACACCTAGAACCCGACCTACAGCACTAATGTCTCTAGAAGTTCTTATAATCAGAACGTCAAGGACGTAGTCGCTCATCTGGCCTGCCATCAAAACAACCATGACGACCAAAACATCAAACAGAACTGAAACGTGACAATGTGAGAGAGGACCAACCTCCATGACAAAATGTTTACAACAGGAAAACCAACAAAGGACTAAATGTTGTTCCCCGAGGGAAGATCGACCCAAAACATCGATCAGAACTGAATTCACATGATAAATGAGGGAGGAGATACAATTCTAGACAGAAGAAAATCTGTTAAGTCGACCTAATTACTAATTTGTTAGTAAAATACTGACAATACAATGACCACGTTTTGTGCAGAAGGACTAGTTCTTTCAAACGAAATCCAGTGAGAACTGAGGGAGGAGACACGATTTAACTGATAATCAACAAAGTTGTCAACAAACTGTTTACAACAGGAAAATCAACAAACAAACGACCAAGTTGTGTTTCCCTCAAGTGTATATCGATCAGAACTGAAATCGGATGAGAAATGAGAGAGGAGATAAAATTTTAGTGAGAGGCCTGGAAAATTCATTAAATTGGCCTAATTACTAACTCATTAGCAAAAAAATCTGAAAACAATGACCACGTTTTCTGCGTAGTGATGAGTTCTTTCAAACAAAACAATCGGCAAGGAAGTCTGTGGAGAACCGACAGAGGAGATACGATTTAACTGAATTATGGACGACGGACGCCACATCATGGCAACAGCTCATCGGGCTTCTGGCCAGATGAGTTAAACATGTTTAAGAGTAAAACGCAGGCTCAGTTTTGACCTTGCGTTCATTTCATTTAATTCTACTTTAATTATTACACTTAGATTTTACTGGTTAAATTCAGAATTGCATTTTGTAGCACTAACTAGGTTTTACTTTGGGATGTATACCGTATTTTCATTCACAGTAGAAAGATATTTAAGTGGAAGTTACATTTTTTGTAAACTAAGCACCTCTGACAGGATCCTTCATCCGTCAAAAATGCCTTCTCCAGAAATCACTCGCCATACAATGAGGTTGTAAATGATTTCTGAACAAAAAATATTTGTCCCCGAGTTGGACAGACGGCTCGGGGCAGCGTCAGCAGTGATGCGGACACTAAACCTGTCTGTTGTGGTAAAGAGAGAGCTGAGCCAAAAGGCAAAGCTCTCAATTTACTGTTCCGTGTACGTTCCCACTCTCACCTATGGTCACGAGCTGTAGGTAGTGACCGAAAGAATGAGATCGCGGATACAAGCGGTAGAAATGAGTTTTCTCTGCAGGGTGGCTGGGCTCTCCCTTAGAGACAGGGGGAGAAGCTCGGTCATTCGGGAGAGACTCGGAGTAGAACCGCTGTTCCTCCACATCGAAAGGAGTCAGTTGAGGTGGTTCGGGCACCTTGTTAGGATGCCCCCTGGACGCCCCCCAGGGGAGGTTCTCTGGGCATGCCCTACCGGGAAGAAACCCCGGGGCAGACCCAGGACATGCTGGAGAGATTACATCTCTCGGCTGGCCTGGAAATGCCTCGGTATCCCCCCGGAAGAGCTGGTGGAGGTGACCAGGGAGAGGGAAGTCTGGGCTGCTCCGCTTCAGCTGCCACACTGCAAAAAATGATACCTTAGCAAGTGAAAATATCTTGAACAGTTGAAACGATCTACCATTTCCTATTAGATGAATACAAGACACCAATTCTGAGATCATTAAACCTAGTTCTAGATCACAACCAACTTATTCAAGTAAAATCATCTGTCCATGAAGCAAGATAATTTCACTAGTATTAAGTAATTTTCTCCTCAAATTCAGTTTTCTTCATTGTACCCCCGCAACCTGGACCCGGAGGAGCGGCCGAAAATGAATGAATGGATGGATGGATGGATGGATGGATATTTATTTGTCCCTTTTGAAGCATACTGTTGTTGCACAGTAAAAAAAACAAACAAACAAACAAACAAAAAAACAGGACTTGAAACAGATGTGCGACACTTTTGCAGCGGAGCTTCACATGTGGTTGAAATGTGAGTCTGTCAAAAAGTGTCCTCTCTCTCCGGAAAACCACAAGGATCATCAGTCATCGCTTCAGTTGTTATTACAGTCACCACCATGTACACACAATGCTGCACAGTATGTACAATTTGAACATTTGTCCTTAATGCCTCGGTCACAACCGGCCGTACGTGCTCCTACGGCCGGTCTACGTGCAAAAAAACGCAAGAAACACACGGAGGGCGCGCGTGTGACGTGCTGATTTTCGAGCTGTAGACTGGCCGCAGAGGTTCTATGTCCTGTCAAACAAACTCTACGGGCGCTTACGTTTTTTTCATGTTGCAAGACAAACTTACAGCCAACATGCGTCTTTCTCCATGAACAAAAAAAACACAGCGATTTGGGAAACGCCAAAAATCACACGGCCAAAAAATCGTACGTCTGGTTGTGACCTAGGCTTAACATGTGTCACATCCATTTCAACAGTTTTTCACTTTATATCCCTTACTCTTGTGGATTTTGAGAAAGTTGGTCAATTTTTGAAATACACTATACGCCTCTTCTCACCACAGTAACACGCCCAGTACATGACCTGTAGCTTGGAAATTCTGTGCAGCTCATTTCCATCTCAAAAGGTCATTTTTGGCAGCAGAGAAATACAAAAATATGAGGTTTGATTTTTGGACTACTGTGGACCTGAAAAATTTACCCTGATTGTAAAACAGCTTTTTACAGCTTAGTAGGTTTTTTTGGGGGGAATACCAGATGGGTTTCGATTTTGGTTGATGCTCAAGGGTCCAATTAGAGTGTTGGAAGAGAAAAAGTGGCACTGCGTTATGTCGAGAATTATCGATTGACGCCAACTCCAACTTCCTTTTTCAAAAATAAAACAAATCTGCTAATACACTCATACACGGGTTAAACCCTTTCACGGATCCAACTGCAATCCAGCCTCATCTTAAAACTAATACGGCAATTACATAATAGTAGACCCTTCACAATAGCACAATTTATCAGATTTGTCCAATTTGCTTCATCAGTGAACCCGCTGCCAAATCTGAGAACATGCCAAGCTTCTCGGATCACAATCAGTCCGAAATGAACATGTGGCACATCTGCTGTTGGAGCAAGTTTCACAGCCAGGCAGACCTCCAGCTTCACGCTGCCTGATCACCAAGCACCAATCCTCATCCTGATCAGCATTACATCTCTCAGACGTTTCTGTTCAAAAACCTGTGTAACCTCACATGCAGTTCTGATTTCCTTGAAAGCTTCTGTAGTAATAAGGTTTCATCAGCAGCAGCAGCATGCAGTCCGTCGAAACGACAACTACCGTTTCATTTAGGTCTAGTAAGGGGAAGTTTGTCCCGCCAACTCTGCTTGCTCCCAGCCAGTTGTTGCCAATGTTTAATATCAATGTCTAGTTCTTTTCAAATTACGTTTGACCCTGTCTTCAAACCTTAGCCTTGGTCTTCCCTTGCTTCTGGTGCCACCATCCAGTTGTGAATAGAGGAGCTGCCGAGGTAGTCTTGTCCCTTCCATCCTTTCAACATGTCTGAACCATCTAAGATTCTTTTGCATCAGGATCTCTTCCCTTGGTCAACTAGGTCATCATATTCTGCCAGTCGGGTTTCACTCAGAATTGTGCTGTATCTGTTTAATTCCATTGCTACCAGATCAGTTTGCAGTTCTGATTTATTTGAGCCATCATGGTCTAAAAGTGTTCTGACCTTCCATGTTCAGATGTCTTCTACAGCTTTCTAACAAATTTTTCACTGGCCCTTGGAGTGGAAGGTGGCCATCACAATCCTTGTTTACCCGGGCGACGATTGAGCAGGTACGGTTCTTTATCTTCCTCTTTACCATTTCATGAAACTGCCTGCAAATGGATTAAAGTAAGTACTACTAGATTTTGCATTACCAGAAGCACTCTCTCGGTAAGACAATAGTGTGGGCCAGTGGGCAAGGACTAGCCGAGACAAACTGGCACTATTGTGACTGCCCGGTATATGCAGTGGATATAAAAAGTGTACACACCCTATTAAAATGATAGGTTTTCGTGATGTAAAAAAATGAGACCACGATAAATCATTTCAAAACTTTTCCCACCTTTAATGTGACCTATAACCTGTACAATTCAATTGAAAAACAAACATCTGTCAGGGGGAAAAAACATACAATAAGCTGATTGCATAAGTGTGCACACCCTTAAACTAATACTTTGTTGAAGCACCTTTTGATTTAATTACAGCATTCAGTCTTTTTGGGTTCACACCTGCCATCAATTAAAATGACTCTGATTAACCCCAAATAAAGTTCAGACATTTACTCAGTTGCATCCTCCAGTAAAAGCCAGGGTTCACAGAGAGCTTATAAAGCATCAAAGGGATCTCATTGTTGAAAGGTATCAGTCAGGAGAAGGGTACACAAACATTTCCACGGCATTAGATATACCATGGAGCACAGTGAAGACCGTCATCAACAAGTGGAGAAAACATGGGACAACAGTGACGTTACCAAGAACTGAACGTCTCTCCAAAACTGATGAAAAGACGAGACGAAAACTGGTCACAACACTGAAGGAGCTGCAGGAATTTCTGGCAAGTACTGGTTGTGTACTACATGTGACAACAATCTCCCGTATTCTATGTCTGGACTATGAGGTAGGGTCAAAGAGAAACATCCAGGCCTGGCTAAATTTTGCGAAAAAAATTAAATAAATAAAAACATCAACTCTCCGAAAAGCATGTGGGAAAATGTGTTACGGTCTGATGAAACCAAGGTTGAACTTTTTGGCCACAATTCCAAAAGGTATGTTTGGCGCAAAAACAACACTGCGCATCACCAAAAGAACCCCATACCCACGGTGAAGCATGGTGGTGGCAGCATCATGTTTTGGGGTTGTTTTTCTTCAGCTGGAACAGGGGCTTTAGTCAAGGTGGAGGGAATTATCAACAGTTCGAAACACCAGTCAATTTTGGCCCAAAACCTTCAGGTGTCTGCTAGAAAGCTGAAGATGAATTTCATCTTTCAGCACAACAATGACCCCAAAAAAGTTTTGGAACGGCCCAGCCAGAGCCCCGACTTAAATCCAATTGAAAATCTGTGGGGTGGCCTGAAGAGGGCTGTGCACAAGAGACGCCCTCGCAGTCTGATAGGTCTGAAGCGCTTTTGCAAGGAAGAGTCGGCAAATATTGCCAAGTCTAGATGTGGCAGGCTGATCGACTCCGACCCAAAAAGACTGAACGCTGTAATTAAATCAAAAGGTGCTTCAACAAAGTATTAGTTTAAGGGTGTGCACACTTACGCAACCAGCTTATTGTACATTTTTAATTTGTGTTTTTCTCCCGAACAGATTTGTTTTTCAATTGAATTGTACAGGTTATAGGTCACATTAAAGGTGGGAAAAGTTTTGAAATTATTTATCATGGTCTCTCTTTTTTTTTTTACACATCAGAAAAACCTCTCATTTTAACAGGGTGTACACTTCTTATATCCACTGTAGATCTGTTAATCTCCGCCCATTAAGGTGATGCCACTGAGCACCTGGTACTGGATTGGTCAATAGACCTTTGACAGATTTTGATTTTCGTTCTGCTGGGTGTCCAGTGTCACCCTCCTCACAAGGCAAGCCAAGCCAAGTGGGGTTGCCGTTTTAGTCGCCAGCGACCCGACCATGCACAGGTTGTACTGGTTTACCAGTAGCAGTATCAGGTGCACTGAACTGACCTGACATACAAATAAGGTTTAGAAGGAGGGTATAAGGAATGCTGCTTTATCATCACTAATATAATTAATAATGAATGCATGGGTGCAAGTATAACATTTTCAAAAACCTGAAAAGTCTGACAAGGTCAGACGTGCATGGCGCAGCCATGTGGGGGGGTTTACAAAGGGAGGTGAGCCCCCCTTAGGGCTTGAAAAAAATTTAAATTACAAGTTAAAATGGTTGTTTCTCATGCAAATCTCATGCAAACATTGATAATATTAATAGTTATATGATTTGCATATTCACATCAAATGTTTAATACATTTCATCAATTCATCTGAAATAATATTTCAAGTACAAGGCCTGATATTTCAAAACATCTAGCAACTAATTTAAATGTTGAAACAACCATTTTTAAATATGCTTTTGCTGTGATACCTTTTTTTACAATATATACACTGGAATAGCGGTGTTGATTTGGTTGAACAATGTGCTACGTGCGTGAAACATGATGCCACACATGTATAACACCGTGAAACAACGGGCTAGTCAGGACCGCTCGTCGGTGAGCGGCGTATAAATTGAAAGAGGTTTGTGGCGAAGACGAGATGAAAAGATTTGTCTCGTGCAGAGACTGTACCGCGGTAACCCGGTAATACGCTGAGAGTAGAGCCAATGATTTTCCATTTCAAAATCTGGCTTTTTCCGTTTCGGACAATGAAAAATTCCGTTTCACAATTTCAGTTCAAAATTGTTCTGTTTGGCTCCAATTTAGTAATTCTGGCTGGCATAATTTTACTTGGGTTTCAAAGTATTGCATCTCTAGACACAAATGGTCCTTTGCATGATGAAGTCATTCATGAAAAAAAATATAATAAAACAATTACACTGACAGGAAGCTGATAAATTGCATTAATAAAAAAAATTAAAGTGGGATCACAGATTGAGACAACTCAAAATATTTTACTTGACATACTGAGAACAGATAAATCAAGAAACTAGGATCACCGTTAACTAAAAACCCATCTCATATATAATATATGCAATATAATAGCATATATAATCTCAATATAATATTGAGTACTGATAAATTAATAGGGATAAATTAATATTCAGTAATACTTACTGAGCCTGTAATGACAATACTCATAAATGACTGTTTAAAAATATTACTCTATATCCATCTTTTTTAGTACACCACAAACTCATGAAACAATGTTTCCTAACAAAACATAGAACACACTCTCAGACTAGAACACACTCTCAAACAGACTAGAATAGTTTAACTTTGATTGTAATGACAGTCCTGAATATTCTCAGTCTGAATATGCTCGATATCACCATTATGATCGAGCATCATAAGTTGTTTAGTGTTGGTCTCCGTGAGACTGAATCTTCTGTCATTTAGAAGAGGTTTATACATGGAAAAGGAGCGCTCAACGTCCACACTCGCCACTGGCAACCATATGGCGTCCTTGGCCACCAGAGCATTCGTTTCTTTTTCGCGGTTGCCATTCTGGTTGCGACACGGGGAGCGAATCTGTAAACAAGCAGATCATTGGCTGGCTAAGTGTGCCACAAGCCAATCACAATCGCCGACAAAGCTGCCTTGACCGGAAAGGCATGTCTGCTCGGGCGTTAGCAGCAGTTACGCAGAAGCCTTCTGCGGCAGTTACACTTTGACACGCAAGCAATGTTTCACTATAAGAATTCCGTAATTTCCGTCCGTTTTCCGCAATCGCGGAAAATCATTGGCCCTATGAGAGTGAGACAGTGAGAGGGCCACCCCATACCCCCCCCCCCCCCCCCCAAAAAAAAATCTTAACGGATTTACACGATTTAGAAAAATGACTTTTTCAGAACCGAAAAAAAAAAAAACGGAGCTTCCGGCACATGCCGGAAAACTTGCACCCATGTGAATGTATTACAATTAATCTGTGATGATGATTAGTTGTATTTTTTTATTCCAACAGTAGTAATTAATCTGGGCGGCACGGTGGTGTAGTGGTTAGCGCTGTCGCCTCACAGCAAGAAGGTCCGGGTTCGAGCCCCGTGGCCGGCGAGGGCCTTTCTGTGCGGAGTTTGCATGTTCTCCCCGTGTCCGCGTGGGTTTCCTCCGGGTACTCCGGTTTCCCCCACAGTCCAAAGACATGCAGGTTAGGTTAACTGGTGACTCTAAATTGAGCGTAGGTGTGAATGTGAGTGTGAATGGTTATCTGTGTCTATGTGTCAGCCCTGTGATGACCTGGCGACTTGTCCAGGGTGTACCCCGCCTTTCGCCCGTAGTCAGCTGGGATAGGATCCAGCTCGCCTGCGACCCTGTAGAAGGATAAAGCGGCTAGAGATAATGAGATGAGATGAGTAATTAACCTAGCCTAACTATTAGGATAATAACCTACCATCATAAAACTTAAGTCAAAGATCCCATGAATCTTATACACATGTGCATGTTACCGTATATTCCTTCCTTTTAATACATTTTCATATTATTTTATACATTTTTCCAGGAAGTTAAAGCTGGCTGATGTCCTCAGATTCCATATCTGTAGTCTTCTGCTGCTGTAGCTCATCCACCTCAAGCTGTGATGCATTATCTGTTCTGAGATATTTTTCTGCTCACCACAGTTGTAAAGAGTGATTATTTGAGTTACTATAGACTTCCTGTCAGCTCGGATCAGTCTGGTCATTCTCCTCTGATCTCTCTCTTCAACAGCGAGGTGTTTCAGCCTGCAGACTCTCCACACACACAGGATGTTTTCTGTTACACTCACCGGCCACTTTAATAGATCCCTGTTCTTGGCTGCAGGACTGGAACCCAATGTGTTGTTCTGCTGTTGCATGCTGAGATGCTTTTCTGCTCACCATGGTTGTAAAGAGTGATTATACGAGTTCCTTCCTGGCAGCTCAAACTGCTCAACCTGGCCATTTTCCTCTGACCTCTCTTATCAACAAGGCGTTCGTTTCCACCTACAGAACTGTCGCTCGCTCACTCGGTGTTTTTTGTTTTTCGCACCATTCTGTGTAAACTCTCGAGACTGCTGTGTGAGAAATCCCCAGGAGATCAGCAGTTTCTGAAATACTCAAACCAGCCCATCTGGCACTAAAAACCACGTCACTTTCTCTTTCTGATGTCTGACGTGAACATGAAGCTACCTAAAACTCTTGATTTGATGCACTGCGCTGCTGCCGTGTGATTGGCTGATTAGATAACTTCATATATGAGCAGGTGTACAGGTGTTCCTATATCTATATCCATCTCTCTCTTTCTATAGGCAGACAGATTGTTCTTAAAGTTTCTTCGGAAGTATCTTCTTCCTCTGTAAAATGATTACGATAGGAATTTTAATCACATTTTCAGCGTGTTACTTTAAGTGGGCTGCCACAGGAAATGAGCGGATGTCTTCTTTCACTTTAGCACTCAACCGTACTCAGTGTAGAACAGGAATTCTCTACCTGCGTCTCCATAACATTACAGCCGATAAATTACATTTCCTTAGAACATTTACGAGCAAATTCACTGTGGTACATGTAACGCAAAAAGTAAGTACATTATGTCTTTAAAAAGGAAAAACGCTCTGGGACTCCCTTACTGAAACCTTAGCACATGTAATGTTTCAAACACACACACACACACACACACACACACACCAAGATACTGCTTGCTGCTGCTACTCACATCTCTGTGTAACACGCTGTTGCTCGTTCTGCTCTCTCTGGCCTCGTGTCTGAGCTGAGCGACGGTCTGTGCCGAGCTCTGTAACTGAACACACACCGATTCTGCAGGTCATTTAAAGCAGCGGTCCCCAACCTTTTTTGCGTCACGGACCGGTTTGATGTCAGACAATATTTTCACGGACCAGCCTTTAAGGTGTGGTGGATAAACTGTGGTATTTTCTAAATATAGTAATAAACGTGAATCCACTGTGTACTCGTATGCAACTTTATTAGCAGCATCCTCGTAACATCGCGTCAGCAACATAACATGAGTAATGTCCTCTCTCCAACATTCTTGGTCGCTGAGATGAGCGTCTTGACATGCGTCAAGAGCAGAGCATGTGAACGGAGCGGACGAATTTTGAAAAGAGCGCGGAGCGGGATTTTTTTTTTTCAAGGATGGGAAGGATGGAGCGAGGCAATGGCCCGCTCCAGTTTCGCCCCGTTACCGCTCACATCACGAGTCTGAAGCATGCCCAACGTGGCTCAGAATGAACGACAGCGGTGTTTGTTTGCCACCTGCGCTCCACCTGCTCATGATGCGTTTAGAGGCGGCTCGGAAAAACGCGTTTCCACGTGTTAAAAATTAATTAAGTGGTTGTAATGGCTGTAAAAAGTGCGGGGGACAGAGGGCAGAGATACGGGAAGTGCTCCGCGTCCGCTACGCGCATGCGTGCACATATTTTTTGAGCGAGCGTGGAGTGGAGCGGGATGCAATCTTGGTGGAGCGCTGAGCGGTAACGGGCGAAGCGGCATGGTGCGATATTGAGCGGGGAGCGAGCGGAGCGACCACCTCCGTGAGCGAGGACCGAAATTCTCGCCGCTCCACTCCGCTCACATGCTCTGGTCAAGCGTGAGTTATAGACGGATGTAACGGAGAGAATCCGGTCATTTTTCAAAATCAAACATCGTTCAGACTTAGATAATGAATGAAACGGAAATAGTGCAGGTTATTTATTCTTTGTGTGGCCCGGTACCAAATGACCCACGGACCGGTACCGGTCCGCGGCCCGGGGGTTGGGGACCGCTGATTTAAAGTAACCTGATGAAAGTGAGTGAGTTTTTTTAATCATTTGCTCTTACGGTAGCTATAAATAGCTGCTTCCTCACCAACCTCTCACATTTTTACTCACTTGAACTTAATATATGGAAAAACATTTGTGTCAAAAAAAAGAAAAAAAATTTAAATATTAATCTGTTACAGTTGTGGTCAGAAGTTTACATACACTGACATGACTGTCATGGCAATATCAGGCTTTCAGTGATTTCTTCGAACTGCTCTTTTTCTGTGGCAGAATGACTGTACAGCATACATCTTTAATAGGGAAAAAAAGAAATTGGTGTACAAGTTTTAATTTATTTCATGTTTTCTGAAATCAACACAGGGTCAAAAATAAACATACACCCACTTAGACTGAGTGGTGCTGAAAGTTCCAAAATATCTTAACTTACCAGTACCAAGGCCTCTGAACTTCCTGCTAGTGTCAGTGATTGACTAAAGCTGGTACCGTAGCTTCTCTGCGTACAACATAAAAAAGGGTTTGTTTGACAGCTAATTGGATTGACCAACACACAGTACAGTGGGAAAGTCCAAGGAGCTCAGTGCAGATCTGTGAAAGAGGATCAGAGATTTACCCACTCAGGAATGTCTCTTGGAGCCATGTATATACAAATACAGATTCCAAGATCATCAGCTCAAATAACTGTATGCAAGAACAAGGTTATAGGGAGGTGGAGCCACTTTACTGAGCCACTTCGCTGGAAGAAGACTCAAACTGTTCCCGTCAGCTGAGAGGAAATACGTTTGGATGGTCAGGAACAACCCAGGAACCACCAAGGAACAGACCTGCCATGAACTGGAAGCTGCTGGCACACTGTCTACAGTCAAGTGACTTTTACATCACCACAGACTGAGAGGCTGCTGTCCAAGAAAGAAGCTCCTGCTCCAAAATAAACACCTTCAAGCTCGACTAAAGTTTGCAGCTGATCACATGGACAAAGCCTTCTGAAGGAAAGTCTGATGGTCAGATGAGACAAAGATTGAGTTGATTGGCCACAATGACCAGAGGAACAGAGGAGCACTGTCCAGCATGGTGGTGGCAGCATCATCCTCAGGGGCTGGTTTGCTGCCAGTGGAACAATGAAGGAGGACAACCTCAGAATTCTTCAACATAACCTCAAACCATCAGAAACTTGGAACCAATCAGGTGTTCCTATAACACAATGACCCCAAACACACATCATAGCTGTCGTGGAGGATAAAGCAGGCGTACATTAAGCTTAAAACAAGTCTTGACCTCAACCTTATCAAAAACATATGGGCTGTGTTTAAAAGTCGGATCCGTACCAGGAAACACACAAATTTAATCAGACTCTACTAATTCTGCAAAGAGCAGCGGGCAATTATCCAACCAGAATTCTGCCAGAAGCTTGTTGATGGCTACCAAAAGTGTCTGGTCGGGGTGAAACTTGGTGTGCTCTCTGTATGTTTTTGACCTTGTGATGATTTCAGAAAATACAAAATAAATTAAAACTTGTGAACCAAATTCTTGTTACAGTTACGGTGTTTTGTGAAGTTTATCAGCTCAGGAAAGTCTTCAGGACAGATGAGTTTATGCTCAGGGTCTCGATAAAATTATAAATTGTGGTTAACACAAGTGAGAACAGGAACTAACTTGTCTCTTGGACATTCCACAACATTAAATCTAACCATAAAGTGTTCAAGCTCATAACTTGCCATTAGTTAATAAATGAAACATTGTGCTTGTTGGCAAATCGCGTCGCGTTGTGCTGCATCACACCACCCCCATGTGCACCATTTTCATATACCGTACCTGCACAGTTTGTTGTTTTTCTTTACTTAGTATATATTGCGTACTTCTATACAGGTCCTTCTCAAAAAATTAGCATATTGTGATAAAGTTCATTATTTTCTGTAATGTACTCATAAACATTAGACTTTAATATATTTTAGATTCATTACACACAACTGAAGTAGTTCAAGCCTTTTATTTTTTAATATTGATGATTTTGGCAAAAAAGTAAAGGAAAACCAAAAATCCCTATCTCAATAAATTAGCATATTTCATCTGACCAATAAAAAATGTGTTTTTAATACAAAAAAAGTCAACCTTCAAATAATTATGTTCAGTTATGCACTCAATACTTGGTCGGGAATCCTTTGGCAGAAATGACTGCTTCAATGCGACGTGGCATGGAGGCGATCAGCCTGTGGCACTGCTGAGGTGTTATGGAGGCCCAGGATGCTTCGATAGCGGCCTTAAGCTCATCCACAGTGTTGGGTCTGGTGTCTCTCAACTTCCTCTTCACAATACCCCACAGATTCTCTATGGGGTTGAGGTCAGGAGAGTTGGCAGGCCAATTGAGCACAGTAATACCATGGTCAGTAAACCATTTACCAGTGGTTTTGGCACTGTGAGCAGGTGCCAGGTTGTGCTGAAAAATGAAATCTTCATCTCCATAAAGCTTTTCAGCAGATGGAAGCATGAAGTGCTCCAAAATCTCCTGATAGCTAGCTGCATTGACCCTGCCTTTGATAAAACACAGTGGACCAACACCAGCAGCTGACATGGCACCCCAAATCATCACAGACTGTGGAAACTTCATACTGGGCTTCAAACACCTTGGATTCTGTGCCTCTCCACTCTTCCTCCAGACTCCAGAACCGTGATTTCCAAATTAAATGCAAAATGTACTTTCATCTGAAAAGAGGACTTTGGACCACTGAGCAACAGTCCATTTCTTTCTCTCCTTAGCCCAGATAAGACACTTCTGACATTGTCTCTGGCTCAGAAGTAGCTTGATATTAGGAATGCGAAAGTTGTATCCCCTTTCTTGAAGATGTCTGTTCGTGATGGGTCTTGATACACTGACACCAGCCTCAGTCCACTCCTTGTGAAGCTCTCCCAAGTTCTTGAATCAACTTTTCTTGACAATCCTCTCAAGACTGCGGCCATCCCTGTTGCTTGTGCACCTTTTCCAGCCACCCTTTTCAGCAATGACCTTTTGTGGCTTACCCTCTTTGTGGAGGGCATCAGTGATCATCTTCTGGACAACAGTCAAGTCAGCAGTCTTCCCCATGATTGTGGTTGTGTGTACTGAACTAGCTCGAGAGATGCACTGTGTTCATACTGTTTTACTCAAACTCGAAATGAAATATTCTAATATTTTGAGATGGGTTTTTTTTTATGCTTTTGTACTGTATGCCATACTGATTAAAATTAAAATAGAAAAATGCTTGAAACATTTTAGTTTATGTGTAATGAGTCTATAATATATAACATTTTCACTTTCTTAAATAACTGATGGAAAATATTGAACTTTTTCACAATATGCTAATTTTCTGAGAAGGACCTGTATACAGGCATGACACAATGTCGAAGGTATAACTTTTTCAGATTTTCTTTAATCACTGTAAACTGTCGCTCCTCTTTTCTACAACCGTATCTGAACACATTACCTCCTGTGTGAGCTCCTTGACCCTTGTTTCGAGCTGGACAAGCTGCTGAAACTGCCTGAGTTTGTCCTGGTCCTTCAGGGACATCTCCTGGTGGAGCTCTGTGATCGTGTCCTGTAGCTCCTGTATCTGAGCTTCGTGCTCTTCCACCTGCCATGTAATGGACATCATCATCATAAGCACTGTACACACACGCAGAATGAGTTAAGATCACAATTCGCTCGTAAAATTTGCACTGAAAACAAATTAGGGCCACAAAATAACACTTCTGGAACGTCACTTTAATAAACGCATTTGATGCCTGTTAGGTTTATATAAGTATTATTCTTGACCAAGAAGGCAGTAATTTATTTGTGACAAAATTAAGGATTAATTTCTGTCAGTTAAAATGACCTTATGTCTCGGCTGGACATTGTTTGGGAACATTTTGTTTATTTTGATATGAAATGTGTATTGTTGATCAGAGATGTGTTTAGATGGCGACAGGGTCTGCGACGATATCACACACACCCACAATGGCCTTTGATATCACACACAACCACAGCTGCACAAAGAGTTAAGACTTTATATTTTTAAGATCCTTTGTTGTTTTGGACTGTTGCATATACTATGGCAGTGATTTAGATTTAATTGTTAGATCTAAGATGCATTCAATGATTTAAGTTAGTTTTATAGTTTTAAGTTAGTTTTATAATTACAGAATATAATTTAGGATTGTTAAAGACATATTCTTATTTGTTATTTTGCTTATGATTGTCTTACTACATATTGATGAAATCAAGATGTAATTTGCTGACTTAGCACACATTCATGTGTTAAGAAATTATGATTTTAATATTTTAGCTTTTTCATCTTTTAGCTTTTAGATTCTTCAAACTATTCCTGTTTAAATTGGCATTAATTTCTGACTTCGTAGACTAGACATATCTTTGTTGAAAAATTCCATCACCATCTTAAGTACATATTGCCCTATGTTATATCTGACCTGAAGGGGTGTACGTAAGCAATGACCTTTAAAATCTGTTTGTACCTTGCTATCATGTCATATCATCAGAAATATGTCGTTATGTTATGATTTACACACACACACACACACACATATACATCTGAACATTCCATCAGAACAGTGATGTAATTAAAATGTGACTTGCTCACACACACACAGACACAGATATCAAAATGATGTCACTCACTCACACCCCCCCATAGAGACACACATACACACATTCATGCACACACACACACACAGATATCAAACAGTGATGTCATTTACATACAGATAACACTCGTATATAAAAACCCTCTGTATTCTTGTCCAATTGGGGGAAACTTGCGAATAAAGATGTGAACTACATTGGGGTTCCTGTCTTTCTTTGCGACTAACCCCCCCAGAGCTCTGGGTGGTACGAGGGCGGGGGTCCCGAGAAGTAAGTTGACCGTTTCCAACTGGGTGAACCCCAACAATGCCACAGCGCTGTTAAATTCTGATTGGTCGGAAAGTGATTCATTTTCTATAACAGCAGCTCTGAAAGTAGCGCAGCTCCAAATCACAGGGTTTATTAATACACTCATTTCTCCAGGAGATGTTTAAACATTTACAGAACGAATCTCTCGTTTCAGCATCATGGGAAAGTCTGTGCTTTACTGTTGGGTAAACTGACTTTTTTTTTTTTTTAATATTGGCTTCAAAACTAAGAGAAAAGAAAGCACTAACAGAATGAAGTTTATCGCTGCTATAATATCAATGAGATCAGAACTAGTTTTGTAGATGCTTCACAACACTAAACGCAACCAGTAGTGCATCTCAAACAATTAGAATATCGTGAAAAAAGGGTGGGTTTTTTTGGTAATTTAATTCAAAAAGGTAAACTTTTATATGCTCTATATTCATTACACGTAAAGTGAAATATTTCAAGCCTTTTTTGGTTTTAATTTTGATTATGGCTTACAGCTCACGAAAATCAGAAATCCAGTATCTCAAGATATTAGAATATTTCCTAAAATCAGTCAAAAAGGGATTTACAATACAGAAATGTCCAACTTCTGAAAACTATGTAGATTTATACACTCAATACTTGGTTGGGGCTCCTTTACCACAAATTACTGCATCAATGCGGTGTGGCATGAAGGCGATCAGCCTGTGGCACTGTTGAGGTGTTACTGAAGCCCAGGCTGCTTTGATAGCAGCTTTCTGTATTTTTGGGTCAGGTGTTTCTCATCTTCCTCTTGACAGTAGTCCACAGATTCTTTATGGGGTTCAGGTCAGGCGAATTGGCTGGCCAATCAAGCACAGTAATATCATGGTCAGCAAACCATTTGGTAGTAGTTTTGGCACTGTGGGCAGGTGCTAAGTCCTGCTGGAAAAGGAAATCAGCATCTACATAAAGCTCGTCAGCAGATGGAAGCATGAAGTGCTCCAAAATCTCCTGGTAGATGGCTGCGTTGACTTTGGACTCGATAAAACACAGTGGACCAATACCAGCAGATGACATGGCACCCGAAATCATCATAGACTGCGGAAACTTCAAACTCCTTGGATTTTGTGCCTCTCCACAGGCTTTAGGATCTTGAATTTGAAATGAAATGCAAAAAATTTACTTTCATCTGAAAAGAGGACTTTGGACCACTGAGCAACAATTCAGTTCTTTCCCTCCTTAGCCCAGGTAAGATACTTCTGACGTTGTCTCTGGTTCAGGAGTGGCCTGATGACAAGAATGTGACAGTTGTAGCCCCTTTCCTGAAGACGTCTCTGCGTGGTGGCTCTTGATGCACTGACACCAGCCTCAGTCCACTCCTTGTGATGCTCTCCCAAGTTCTTGAACTGACTTTTCTTGACAATCCTCTCAAGGCTGCATTCATCCCTGTTGCTTGTGCACCTTTTCCAGCCAGCCTTTTCAGCAATGATCTTCTGTGGCTTACCCTCCTTGTGGAAGGTGTCGATAATTGTCTTCTGGACAATTGTCAAGTCAGTAGTCTTCCACATGGTTGTGGTTGCGTGTACTGAACTAGACCGAGAGATACATGGTATTTATACTGTTTTACTCAAAATGAAACACACTCATATTTTGAGGCTTTTTTTTGCAGTGTGGGGCATAGTTATGAAAATTAAAATAGAAAAAGAAACATTTTCGTTTATGTGTAATGAGTCTAGAATATATTTTCACTTTCTTAAATAACTGATTGAAAATATTGAACTTTTTCACAATATTGTAATTGTTTGAGATACGCTAGTATAAACAAAAATATAGTTTATTATAAATAAAAAAAGGTTTTTTGGCAAACTGCTGTAGTATAAGAGAAATAAAACACTTCAGGGAATGATTTTGTTGGAAAATGTACAACTTAAGTCCACCACATCATACTGTATTACTGAATTTAATACACATTATGCTCTTGCTTACATAATATCCAAAAAGGGGAATCCCACGTGAAAAGGCACAGTATTCAGATACACTAACTGAGCTTTAATTCCACAGTACACGCGCACACACTTGGTCAGGTAACATGAAACGGCGATACATCCAAGGCAGATATGAGACACTCCTGACAGAAGTCGCATTTATGTGGACATACTCATCAGGGCGAGACTGCTCCGGAGCTGCTCGTGTGTGAACTGGAGTGATCGTGTCAATCCATTTTCTATAGCTAAATTGGCCTCTGTGATGGCGGGTCACGGTGGAAGAGAGAGCGAGGTCAATCTCACAGGAGCAGCCGTAGCACATCACGCTAAGAGCTACTCGATACAAATTGTTAGGAGTCAATTCTCAAACTTACCAAAACAACCTGGCCATTTTCCGAATGAAGGTATCTGCTGGCACTTTGAAAGACTTTCAAGATGCTACTTCAGATGGGATTCGAAACCTACCGTTCAGTAATCATGGGATAAATTAAAACACTGAGAAAGAATTTGTGGTTAAGGAAAAATAGTTTATTTTAAAATTATCTTGCATATAAATAACATCAGTAAGCAGTGTTAAAAAATTATAATTCTGTAAGGGTGCAAAACTTCCACACAATTTTGATTCTTAAGCAACTTTGTTCAAAATCTGGAATATGCCGACCATTAATTTGCGAATGATAATGGTGTAGAGAAGAACTACAGTACGTGTGAAGTATAAGAGTTACTAGCCTATTAAAATATTTACGTACACATCTGTTTAAAAATGACATATTTATACACGTTATCCCTCCCTTTTTGATCATGTATAATTGAGAATGCTCGATTTATTAGGATTGCCTTTTAAATCGATGCACCGATCCAAATCATCCGGTCTTCACTATCCACCGAGTCTTTATCGGATAGATGAAGTTCTAAGGCTCCTTTAGACTTCAATTTTCATCACTATAACAGAAATGTCCACAAGCGCCAGAGACCGGTGGTTTTCTCTGCCTACACAGACGGTCTGCGACGGCTACTCAATCCCAGGAAAAAATAATAACTTGTCTTTCAATGTTCGAGTGATTTATATCATATCCACTGCCCATAATTTGCTGCAAATCCAATTATTCCACCAGGAAACTGTCTTCGATTTGGATTTTGGCATGACTGGAAGTGACGCCATTTTTGTTGATCGATTCTCGTGCTCTGATTGGCTGAGCAGGACCACATGACCATGCTGTAGCGTATGTAGTCATGTTACAGAGCCAGGCAGCATACTACAGAGGGTAACCGAGAAAGCCAGGTACACAAACACCTGGAGGGAAATTTCATACATATTTTGCAAATATTTTCCAGGGAAATGGTTAGTAATTTATTAGTTAAGAATGCACCAGAATTACCATAAGGCTTGTAAATTTCAAAATTTTCTGGGAGCGGGCATGCCCCCCAGACCTAGCATTTGCATGCCTTTGGCGCACCATGCAAATTCCAGAGCTGCACCTACTACTGTTTTTTTTTTTTTAGCTGGCTACTTAAGATTTTATGGAGAACCCTGATATAATGGTGTCGCAAAAATCATGAAAGTTAAAACTGGTGTTACTGCACCTTTCAAAACACAACTGCGCTCTTACAAGGCTCTCCACGTCAATCCCATGCTTATTTGTTTCAACCAGGGCCGGTTCTGGAGGGGTAGCAACGGTAGCATTTGCACCCGGGACTGGTGTGGAGAGGGGCCCCAAAAAATAAGATAAAATAAAAAATAAAGAGTTCTCTCTGTTCCTGAATAAGTGCATTACTGAGTGTCTGTGAGCAAAGGAGAGCCTGAACGTTGCAACCTCCCTATTGGCTGTTTATTGGTTGTTTGTAAAAATGTATCAATTGTTGCCCTTCCCACGGGAATCATCGCGGACTCGAGAGACGAGACCTGACGAGTTAGTTCGTTGGTAGCAGAACAAAATGTCTGGACAGTAAATCGGGTTTTCAGAAAAGGAAAGAAAATAAACGTAGGGTCGAAAATACAAAAAAGGAGGCAGAAAATGCAAAACGAGTATTGGCTTAGTAGAGGACCAGAAGAAATCGAGGACACAGGGACTATCTCCGCAACACGTGTTGTACAAGACATATTTAAGATCAACGATGTCCCAGGAAAGACTGTCTGCATTGGCTGTATTGTCAATCGAAAACCAAACTGCAAGACAAGTGGATTACAAAGACATCACCAGATTTGCGACAGCCAAGACACGACGCATACAGTTTTAAGGTAGGACAAATGGTTACTTTTTAAGGCAGCCCGCCGTGGCTGCAGGCTTATTTATTATAGCCCATTTAGTTAAAATAGTTGATGTAAAATGTTTATAGTTATAGTTATGTGATGGTTGTCCTGATTTAGACTGGTGTGTGTGTGTGTGTGTGTTGTTTTTTTTTTTTTTTTTTTGGGGGGGGGGGGGTTGCGCGATGTTGCACCCGGGTCCAGATTAAGGCAGAACCGGCCCTGGTTTCAACCACTGTCTGTTTGGTATAATACTCTCTTCATGCTCAATTAAAAGTTCTTGAAACTTCTTTTGGTTCACTCCTACACTTAAAAAAAAAAAAAAATCAGGAAAAAATAAATTAATTTTTAGTAGAAAATTAGAAAATTCTGGCAAGCAGAGAGAACAAATAGTATTTTACCCCAAAACTGGTGGAGTATAGATACAGTCAGGGTCTAGTCATAGTTTGGGAGGCGGACTCAGCTCCTGGGAAAGCCATACTGTCGATGGGGAAAGCATGGTTTTTAAACTCCAAAAGGGGTCACGTCTTACATAGAGGGCTTGCTGTCAGTTGAAAGAGAAAGACACCTCCAAAAACTGGAGGGAGTTGGATTGTCCGTATTTGATAAAAGACTATGTAAATGATCCAAACCAAATGGCCCGGAGTATCATTCCCGGACATTTTTTGCTATTTAGTTGAATTTCCTGGTATGGCACACTTACAACCCCGATTCCAAAAAAGTTGGGACAAAGTACAAATTGTAAATAAAAACGGAATGCAATAATTTACAAATCTCAAAAACTGATATTGTATTCACAATAGAACATAGAGAACATATCAAATGTCGAAAGTGAGACATTTTGAAATTTCATGCCAAATATTGGCTCATTTGAAATTTCATGACAGCAACACATCTCAAAAAAGTTGGGACGGGGCAATAAGAGGCTGGAAAAGTTAAAGGTACAAAAAAGGAACAGCTGGAGGACCAAATTGCAACTCATTAGGTCAATTGGCAATAGGTCATTAACATGACTGGATATAAAAAGAGCATCTTAGAGTGGCAGCGGCTCTCAGAAGTAAAGATGGGAAGAGGATCACCAATCCCCCTAATTCTGCGCCGACAAATAGTGGAGCAATATCAGAAAGGAGTTCGACAGTGTAAAATTGCAAAGAGTTTGAACACATCACCATCTACAGTGCATATCCTCATCAAAAGATTCAGAGAATCTGGAAGAATCTCTGTGCGTAAGGGTCAAGGCCGGAAAACCATACTGGGTGCCCGTGATCTTCGGGCCCTTAGACGGCACTGCATCACATACAGGCATGCTTCTGTATTGGAAATCACAAAATGGGCTCAGGAATATTTCCAGAGAACATTATCTGTGAACACAATTCACCATGCCGTCTGCTGTTGCCAGCTAAAACTCTATAGTTCAAAGAAGCAGCCGTATCTAAACATGATCCAGAAGCGCAGACGTCTTCTCTGGGCCAAGGCTCATTTAAAATGGACTGTGGCAAAGTGGAAAACTGTTCTGTGGTCAGACGAATCAAAATTTGAAGTTCTTTATGGAAATCAGGAACGCCGTGTCATTCGGACTAAAGAGGAGAAGGACGACCCGAGTTGTTATCAGCACTCAGTTCAGAAGCCTGCATCTCTGATGGTATGGGGTTGCATTAGTGCGTGTGGCATGGGCAGCTTACACATCTGGAAAGACACCATCAATGCTGAAAGGTATATCCAGGTTCTAGAGCAACATATGCTCCCATCCAGACGACGTCTCTTTCAGGGAAGACCTTGCATTTTCCAACATGACAATGCCAAACCACATACTGCATCAATTACAGCATCATGGCTGCGTAGAAGAAGGGTCCGGGTACTGAACTGGCCAGCCTGCAGTCCAGATCTTTCACCCATAGAAAACATTTGGCGCATCATAAAACGGAAGATACGACAAAAAAGACCTAAGACAGTTGAGCAACTAGAATCCTACATTAGACAAGAATGGGTTAACATTCCTATCCCTAAACTTGAGCAACTTGTCTCCTCAGTCCCCAGACGTTTACAGACTGTTGTAAAGAGAAAAGGGGATGTCTCAGTGGTAAACATGGCCTTGTCCCAACTTTTTTGAGATGTGGTGTTGTCATGAAATTTAAAATCACCTAATTTTTCTCTTTAAATGATACATTTTCTCAGTTTAAACATTTGATGTGTCATCTATGTTCTATTCTGAATAAAATATGGAATTTTGAAACTTCCACATCATTGCATTCCGTTTTTATTTACAATTTGTACTTTGTCCCAACTTTTTTGGAATCGGGGTTGTACACTATTTGCCATATTCAGGCTACCAAAGGCATGATTAAGTAAACTAACCATAATTTATATTATTAAGTAAATTAATCATAATAACATCACCTTGTAGCCATGTATGCAATGATGAAATGGATAAGCATGTTTTAATGAATTCCATTCATCCATATACAGTTTTGAGACAGCAATGGTGCGAATGTTACTAGCCGTGTTTTGACGATATGCTGATCACACAGGCATTTACACGCAGTGCAGCCTAAATAACTGGGCCACAGGGAGCTGGACTGAGGGTTTTAGCACAAGAGCAACACTGCACACGTTCACGTTTCCATCCTGCTTTCCAGCGGTCTTAAATTTTTTGGCTGTTGAAGTTCGTGTTTCTCTATTAGGGAACAGTGAAGGTGTGCAGTCCGGTTGAGTTATCGCATCCTTTTTTTTTTTAAACCTACAGGAAGACGGTTTAAAACACGGTAATGAACAGGGGAGCTCAGGCAGTACATTTTAAATGGAGGGAGCTTGGAAGCAGGGCTTTGAACCGGTTCAAGGAACGAAAACCGGGAACTTTTTCTATTTCACATGGAACAGAAACGAAACCAGAAACTTTATTATTTTTTATGTTCCGGAACAGAAACGCTTATTAAAAATAATGGTAACCGGTTAATACCGGTTTTTATTTTGTTCCTCAAAGTTTCCGTAGCCTACAAATAAAAAAGCCATTCTCCTCCTGCGCAAGTTTCTATGACCCGCTGGGGTTCACTTCCTGTGTGACGTTCGCTGACTGAATGGAGAGAGCGGGAAGGTGGACTACTATCATGTCTCCACGTGATGATAAGTGAGTAAGTGCATTACTGAGTGTCTGAGCAAAGAAGAGCCTGAACGTTGCAACCTCCCTATTGGCTGTTTGTAAAAATGTATCAATTGTTGCCCTTCCCACGGGAATCATCGCGGACTCGAGAGACGAGACCTGACGAGTTAGTTCGTTGGTAGCAGAACAAAATGTCTGGACACAAATCGGGTTTTCAGAAAAGGAAAGAAAATAAACGGAGGGTTGAAAATACAAAAAAGGAGGCAGAAAATGCAAAACGAGTTTTAAGGTAGGACAAATGGTTACTTTTTAAGGCAGCCCGCCGTGGCTGCAGGCTTTCAGTTGTGTCATTGAATGGTTACTTTTCTGAGGCAGCCCGCCGTGGCTGCCTGCAGGCTTATTTATTATAGCCCATTTAGTTAAAATAGTTGATATAAAATGTTTATAGTTATGTGATGGTTGTCCTGATTTAGACTGGTGTGGTTTTTTTTATTTTGGGGGGGGGGGGGGGGGGGGGGGGTTGCGCGATGTTGCACCCGGGTCCAGATTAGGGCAGAACCAGCCCTGGCTACATTTCAGGTGTAGTTTGTTTTATGTATGTATGTACTTGCATAGATGTGTACTTGGTCTTCCAATATGGCGCCTAACAAAATCTCGTGGCGCGGTGACGTCATGCGGTAGCCCTCTATAGGGCCTGACTAGCCTTTGGTAACACACTAAACGAATTATCTTTCATTTTTGGCACTTTTTCTGTTTGTGTAGATGGGAAGACATACTGAGAATCCAAATCGCCAACATTTGAAATAATAATTGTTTTGAATTATTTCTTGTCTTATTTAATGAAGGTTGTAATAGAATTAGCCTACATTTGGCTTAAGCTGGATGAGACAGAGACATAACTTTATAGCCATTTGTTAAACAGCTGACAGGGAATGTAATTAACTGTTCCGGGAACGAAATTTTTTTTGTTCTAACAGGTTCGGGAACGTCTATTTAATGGTGGAACCCAAAACCGGAAACGTTAAAATTCCGTTTCTGTTCGGAACGAACCAATAGGAAAAAAATTCTGGTTCAAAGCCCTGCTTGGAAGCGCTACCATTGTCACGTTGTTGCTATAAAATGTGCTACGAAATTACTGAGGTTGGTAAGCTTATGCTAATCATGGCAGTTCACTTGACTTGGAACAATTAATTAAAAATTCATGGCACTCCTGAAACAATCTAACAAAGCAAACTTGGTTAGTATCACTTGTAATGAAGTGCCATCCATCCATTATCCATAACCGCTTATCCTGTACAGCTGGAGCCTATCCCAGCTGACTATGGGCGAGAGGCGGGGTACACCCTGGATAAGTCACCAGGTCATCGCAGGACTGAAACATAGGCTACATCCACACGACAACAGCAACGAGATTCTATTAAAAAAAATAATCGCGTCCACATGGGCAACGGATCAGTAAAATATCAGGTACATATGGCAACGCAACGCTTGCTGAAAACGATGCAATACACATGCCACACCTCTAGGGGCGCTGTAAGATGGTCCCATCGGAGACACCAGAACAAAAGAAGAAGTAGACGCATGCGCATAAACCCCTTCTTCTACCCGGTGTGAAGCACTGTCAGGAACAAACACACAACAACAACAAGATGGCTGCGACTATCTTGCCTTCTGTGTGTACAAATTAGTTTTATTAGTGTGCATAGTTTTATATAACTTAATTTTCTTATTGTGTGTGAACAGACCTCCTGTGGGTTCACCACCCACAGAGGTAGCAGTAGGGGTTTGGTGCAGTGTGGATTGGGTGGCAGTCGAAGGCAGGGGCCTCGACGACCTGACCCCCGGACACAGCGGCTGGCTGTTGGGACATGGAATGTCACTTCGCTGGGGGGGAAGGAGCCTGAGCTTGTGCGGGAGGTTGAGAGGTACCGGCTAGAGATAGTCGGGCTCACCTCCACGCACAGCTTGGGCTCTGGAACCCAGCTCCTCGAGAGGGGCTGGACTTTCCACTTCTCTGGAGTCGCCCATGGTGAGCGGCGGCGGGCTGGTGTGGGCTTCCTTATAGCTCCCCAGCTCAGCCGCCATGTGTTGGAGTTTACCCCAGTGAACGAGAGGGTCGCCTCTCTGCGCCTTCGGATTGGGGAGAGGGCTCTTGCTGTTGTTTGTGCCTACGGGCCAAATAGCAGTATAGAGTATCCGGCCTTCTTGGAGTCCCTGGGAGAGGTACTGAGGGGTGCTCAGACTGGGGACTCCATTGTGCTACTGGGGGACTTCAATGCTCACGTGGGCGATGACAGTGACACCTGGAGGGGCGTGGTTGGGAGGAACGGCCTCCCCGATCTGAACCCGAGTGGTGTTTTGTTATTGGACTTCTGTGCTAGTCACAGTTTGTCCATAACGAACACCATGTTCGAGCATAGGGGTGTCCATAAGTGCACGTGGCACCAGGACACCTTAGGTCGGAGGTCGATGATCGACTTTGTAGTCGTGTCATCTGATCTCCGACCCTATGTCTTGGACACTCGGGTGAAGAGAGGGGCTGAGTTGTCAACTGATCACCACCTGGTGGTGAGTTGGATCCGCTGGCGGAGGAGGAAGCTGGACAGACCTGGCAGGCCCAAACGTATGGTGAGGGTCTGCTGGGAACGTCTGGCCGAGCACTCTGTTGGGGAGGTCTTTAACTCCCACCTCCGGGAGAGCTTTTCCCAGCTTCCGAGGGAGGCGGGGGACATTGAGTCTGAGTGGACCATGTTCTCTACCTCCATTGTGGACGCAGCTGTTCGGAGCTGTGGCCGCAAGGTCTCCGGTGCCTGTCGTGGCGGCAATCCCCGAACCCGGTGGTGGACACCGGAAGTAAGGGATGCCGTCAAGCTGAAGAAGGAGTCCTATCGGGCCATGTTGACCTCCGGGACTCCTGAGGCAGCCGACGGGTATCGGCAGGCCAGGCGTGCTGCAGCTCGGGCAGTTGCGGAGGCAAAAACTCGGAACTGGGAGGAGTTCGGGGAGGCCATGGAGAAGGACTATCGGTCGGCCTCGAAGAAATTCTGGCAAACCGTCCGGCGCCTCAGGAGGGGGAAGCAGTACTCTGCCAACACTGTTTACAGTGCGGGTGGGGAGCTGTTGACCTCGACTGGGGACATTGTCGGGCGGTGGAAGGAATACTTTGAGGATCTCCTCAATCCCACCGTCATGTCTTCCACTGAGGAGACTGAGGCTGATGACTCAGAGGTGGACTCGTCCATTACCCAAGCCGAAGTCACTGAGGTGGTTTGCAAGCTCCTCGGTGGCAGGGCACCGGGGGTGGATGAGATCCGCCCTGAGTATCCCAAGTCTCTGGATGTTGTGGGGCTGTCTTGGTTGACACGCCTCTGCAACATCGCGTGGCGGTCGGGGACAGTGCCTCTGGAGTGGCAGACTGGGGTGGTGGTCCCTCTTTTTAAGAAAGGGGACCGGAGAGTGTGCTCCAATTATAGGGGAATCACACTTCTCAGCCTCCCAGGGAAAGTTTACTCCAGGGTACTGGAGAGGAGAATTCGACCGATAGTCGAACCTCGGATCCAGGAGGAACAATGCGGTTTTCGTCCTGGTCGCGGAACACTGGACCAGCTCTATACCCTTCATAGGGTGCTCGAGGGTTCATGGGAGTTTGCCCAACCAGTCCACATGTGCTTTGTGGATCTGGAGAAGGCATTCGACCGTGTCCCCCGTGGTATTCTGTGGGGGGTGCTTCGGGAGTATGGGGTTCGGGGCTCTTTGCTAAGGGCTGTCCGGTCCCTGTACGAACGGAGCAGGAGTCTGGTTCGCATTGCCGGCAGTAAGTCAGACCTGTTCCCAGTGCATGTTGGACTCCGTCAGGGCTGCCCTTTGTCACCGGTTCTGTTCATAATTTTTATGGACAGAATTTCTAGGCGCAGCCAGGGGCCGGAAGGAATCCTGTTTGGGAACCACAGGATTTCATCTCTGCTTTTTGCGGATGATGTTGTCCTGTTGGCTTCTTCAAACCAGGACCTTCAGCATGCACTGGGGCGGTTTGCAGTCGAGTGTGAAGCGGCTGGGATGAGAATCAGCACCTCCAAGTCCGAGGCCATGGTTCTCGACCGGAAAAGGGTGGCTTGCCCTCTCCAGGTTGGTGGAGAAGTCCTGCCTCAAGTGGAGGAGTTTAAGTATCTCGGGATCTTGTTCACGAGTGAGGGAAGGATGGAGCGTGAGATCGACAGGCGGATCGGTGCAGCCTCCGCAGTGATGCGGTCGCTTTACCGGTCCGTCGTGGTGAAGAAGGAGCTGAGCCAAAAGGCGAAGCTCTCAATTTACCGGTCGATCTACGTTCCGACTCTCACCTATGGTCATGAGCTTTGGGTAATGACAGAAAGAACAAGATCGCGGATACAAGCGGCTGAAATGAGTTTCCTTCGCAGGGTGGCTGGGCGCTCCCTTAGAGATAGGGTGAGAAGCACAGTCACTCGGGAGGAGCTCGGAGTAGAGCCGCTGCTCCTCCACATCGAGAGGAACCAGCTGAGGTGGCTCGGGCATCTTTTTCGGATGCCTCCTGGACGCCTCCCTGGGGAGGTGTTCCAGGCATGTCCCCCCGGGAGGAGGCCCCGGGGAAGACCCAGGACACGCTGGAGGGACTATGTCTCTCGGCTGGCCTGGGAACGCCTCGGTGTTCTTCCCGAGGAGCTGGCCGAGGTGTCTGGGGAAAGGGAAGTTTGGGCTTCCATGCTTAGACTGCTGCCTCCGCGACCCGGTCCTGGATAAGCGGAAGAAGACGAGACGAGACGAGACGAGACGAGTGTGTGAACATTTTGAAAAGCATTTTTATATAATTTATATAACTTTTTATATCGTGTGTGAACATTTTGAAAAGCCGTCTTATCCAATAAAAAAAGAAATTCAAGAAATGGTTCAGTTACTTGTTTATTTAAAAGAAAAGCTGTATACAAAAGTGAATGCAATGCAGTGGTTCATACAAAACAGCGAGAGTGCTGCTTCTTCTAGTCATGTGGTTGTGACGTCATCGTAAACAAATCCGTTCTACTCATCCAGACGACTTCGCAACGGCGCCGTTGCCAGATTTTTCCACTCTGGAACCCGTTCTCAAAAAAATATCGTTGTGGGGCACCCAAAACGCCGGTGCCATGTGGACGCCAGGCCGAAACGATAAACAATTTTATCAGATTCACCTGAATCCGTTGCCATGTGGACAGGGCCACAGAGACACACAACCATTTGCACTCACATTCACACCTACGGTCAATTTAGAGCCACCAATTAACCTAACCTGCATGTCTTTGGACTGTGGGGGAAACCGACACAGACACGGGGAGAACATGCAAACTCCACACAGAAAGGCCCCCCTATCGGCCACTGGGCTTGAACCCAGAACCTTCTTGCTGTGAGGCGACAGTGCTAACCACTACACCACCGTAATGAAGTGCCGAGTACACAAACTCACATGCTTAGACGCTGGATTTCACAGGCGATTTAACTCATCTTGGCACCCGATGGCTTGCAACCACCATGTTTTCCTATTTGGTTCTGTCACTTGATTTGAAACTCTAAAAATTTCAATTCTGGATTTTTCACTTTGTTCAAAGGGTAGAAATCTACACAACTCCTCTTTGGCATGGTGGCAAATGATTCATTTTCCCCTCGTGGCAGGAAAGGACGTGACATTTTGTGGGCATTCCCAGAATATGTAATAGTAAACAAGGCAGCCATTTTGTTTTTCAGATGTACAAGAGGTGACAATAAGGAAAAAAAACAAAAACATTAAGGCAAAGTTCTAATGTGAGTGCTACTTAATAAGAAGCAGCTCCTGCATATATATATATATATATATATATATTTTTTTTTTTTTACTGACCAGAGGGACCACAGCCCCGCCCATCTGATTTGTATTACTCAAGGCACAAGACTATATTCACCATGACAAAGTCGGTGTGAAGCGAAAGTAGCTATCACAAGATGAAAACATGTCTCATATCCTGTGTCCTTTCCCCTTTAGTGAATTACCTTTTCTGCTGGGATTCCTTTTTTTTTTTTTGCAGTTATTTTGACTGCTGCTATATCAGAAATTCTGAAAAACATCATTTAGACGTCTTCTGAATCTTCGTAACGGTGTTAAAATCTGTATATGCTATATCTAAACCATAACCTTTCTCCTCTTTAAATAAGTGCGTTTGTTTTTTGTGCTGCTGTGTTTTCATATGGATCCGCTGCTTCTTTGTTTGATATTCAGCTTTTGTTGTTGTGATCTACACTCACCAGCCACTTTAATAGGACCTTGTTCTTGATTCTAAGATAACTTTTCTTAGCTGCAGGAGTGGAACCCAATGTGGTCTTCTGCTGTTACATGCTGAGATACTTTTCTGCTCACCATGGTTGTAAAGAGTTGCTGTGAGTTACTGTATCCTCTCTGGCACCTTGAACCATCTCATCTCATTATCTCTAGCCGCTTTATCCTTCTACAGGGTCGCAGGCAAGCTGGAGCCTATCCCAGCTGACTACGGGCGAAAGGCGGGGTACACCCTGGACAAGTCGCCAGGTCATCACAGGGCTGACACATAGACACAGACAACCATTCACACTCACATTCACACCTACGCTCAATTTAGAGTCACCAGTTAACCTAACCTGCATGTCTTTGGACTGTGGGGGAAACCGGAGCACCCGGAGGAAACCCACGCGGACACGGGGAGAACATGCAAACTCCGCACAGAAAGGCCCTCGCCGGCCACGGGGCTCGAACCCGGACCTTCTTGCTGTGAGGCGACAGCGCTAACCACTACACCACCGTGCCGCCCCACCTTGAACCAATCTGGCCATTTTCCTCTGACCTCTTATCAGCGAGGCGTTTGTTTCCACCCACAGAACTGTCGCTCACTCAATGTTTTTTGTTTTTCGCACCATTCTGTGTAAAACCCCAGGAGATCAGCAGTTTCTGAAATACTCAAACCAGTCCATCTGGCTCAAACCAGCACCCATACTACAGCGAGAGTCACACTTTGAGATCACAATTTTTCCCATTCTGATGTCTGAAGTGAACATTAACTGAAGCTCTTGATTTGTATCTCCATGATTTGATGCATCGTGCTGCTGTCAAAGGATCGGTTGATTAGAGAACTGCAGAAAACAGCAGGTGGGTGGGTGTTACTAGTAAAGTGGCCGGTCAGTGTATTTTCCCCATATTCCATTTCATTTTGTGTTTCTTGGTGCATTCCAGTTGCACTGGAAAGTTGGGATTTCCCAGTTCCCAATCAGAAATGTCAACAGGAATGCCCTCTGAAATCAGGGGAGCCTCACCAAAATCCAAGATGGCTGCTCTGCACTTCAATAGTGCAAAAGCTGTTGTAATATACTGTTTATCATCACTTCTGTCTTATTTGCATCTCATTAAACCATTCCAACTTCTCTCTGTTGACATGTTGATACAGTGTGTGTATGCGCAAAATACCACATAATGCATCATCACCTCCTGGTATTGCTAACAGTGGCTAACCCAGATAGAACTATGCTAATTGCTGGTACTGGTTTTCCAACTTCTTGTACTAGAATATGATCTACTTGTGTGTGAGGTCATTCCCAGCCCTGACTTCCAAGGTAAATGGCACACTGTATAAATTTATACTGACAGATAATATCCATACAAGACATGTTTGATTACTCATTAGTTCATATTTGCACCTGTATACTGTGTACAGATTGGTTTTCCTTCAAAATAAAACTTCCCTGGGCACTGCCATCTCACTCTCTATGAGGTTCAAATATCGTGCTCCGAGTACAAATTACATGAGAGAATCCAAGATTGTAATGTCATTTACACACCACGTGACTTACCGAGGCTGAGATCTAGTGGATACATCACTTATAAATCGTTGTAAACAACCCTGAAGATGCCCGAGTGTCAAGCATTCAGATGTAAAAATAAGCCCGTCACAAACATCACAAAGGGAAATCTTTTTTTGCCATCCCCAATCTTATAAAGGATATAAAGGATATTACTCTGAAGCAGCAGGCTGATAATTGGCTGCATTTAATCGTGGTATCGCTGGAATCACTTTCACTGTTTGTTTCTTCCTCCCTGGGCTCATATTCTGGTTCAAACGTATACAGCTGAATCACTTTGTTCAGGAACAATTTCCATGCTTGCACAGCAAAACTACAAAAAATATATATATATATATTTTGAGTTGATGGCTCTGTGTTACTAACGCAAACGGTGTACTAGTGTGCAAGCAACATCGCAAGTGGATATACAGTTTCAGCGCAAATGGCCACACCCAGGGAAGCCTATTTTTAGCAATATCGCAAATTTTAAGATGGATAAATTGTTATAAAGTTGAATTAATTAATTTTTTTAAAGCATGCAGGGGGGTGCACATCAGGATACTTGCCATGATCGGCAAGCAGAGTTTATTTTTGGGTTTTGTTTGGCTTTAATGACTTGCCTGGCTAAATGAAAGGTAAAATAATAATTCTTCCAGCTGCTCCCATTAGGGGTCGCCACAACAGATCTCCATCCATCCATTTTCTGAAGTCGGGTCACGGTGGCAGCAGGCTAAGCAGGGTATTCCAGGCGTCCCTCTCTGCAGCAACGCTTTCCAGTTCCTCCTGGGGGTTCCCAAGGTGCTCCCAGGCCAGATGTGTTTTAGGTCTTCCCAGAGGATCCTCCCAGTTGGACGTCCCTGGAAAGCCTCCAAAGGAGGTCGCCCAGGAGGCATCCTAATCAGATGCCCGAACCACCTCAGCTGACTCCTTTTGACATGAAGTAGCAGCGGCTCTACTCCAAGATCCCTCCAGCCGTCTGAGCTCCTCACCCTAAGGGTGAACCCAGCCGCCATACGGAGAAAGCTCATTTCAACTGCTGGTATCCGCGATCTTATCCTTTCAGTCACTACCATAGGTGAGGGTTAGAACATAGACTGACTAGTAAATTGACAGCACATATTTGATTTGGTATAGGTTTTACACCAGATGCCGTTTCTGACACAACCCTCCTCAATCTATCTGGGCTTGGGACCGGCGCTAAGTACGTGCTGGCTTGTATAACCCGACTGGCTGGGTATTTTACCCAAACTTCACACAGAAAGGCCCCCCATCGGCCATGAGGTTCAAACCTGGAACCTTCTTGCTGTGAGGCATCAGTGCCAACCACTACACCACCGTGCCATCCCACAAAGGTAAAAGGTAAAATAAATATGATAAATGAATAAAAATGAAAGATGATGTAATACACCGTGCTCACTGGCAGCCATTTTAGCACCAACCAAAGATGGCCAACAAACAAGTCATCATTTGTAATCATATAATCTGCCTTGCAGTACATGACCGTAACTGATAACTTGATATCACAGTCTGTTATAGGATTGGATTTTATAGGCATCGTCTCAGACAGCGTGACGCACAATAAACTTAAGACTGCCGTTATCTCAGTCTGAAGCAGCCTTTATCCGGGTCATTCTCCAAAACGCGTCGAGTCATTTTGTTTTCCTCTGTATGTAGATTATCAGCAGCTTACAAACATTAGCCTCAGTTTAACACACGCCCATGTATTTTCCAACCAAAACTTCATAAAATATACAACTGAAACGTCAAATATAAAACAATTTAAACCCTTTTAACCCATCATAGAATAACTCTGCAACATGTATAATTTGTAACAGATGCACGTGATTTACATTTTAATTAAGGCATATTATCTGCCCTTTCAGAGTGCACGTCATAGCCTAGGCTTATAAAATCAATCCCTTCTAAAAGCTTAATTGAACTTCCATTTTAATTAAACTTCTGGTGCTGATAACCGACCCTGTACATTTCGGCGTAATGAACTGAGCTTCAAATGTCAGTCATTTTAATCAAGATCTAATCATCTTTGGATTACTTTATCATACCTACAACAGATGCGAAGCTGTTGGTTTCGCAGTTTCATATCAAAAGGGTTAATTAAAACGCAAGTTTGCTTAGACGCCCGATTTAAAAATAAATAAATGGATAAATACAACAGTGATGTTTTAGTTCTTGATGCACTTTAATATTTGCGGTCAGTCAAATTTAAGACAAGAAAGAAAATTAAAAGAAGTCATCTCCTTGATGCGCCAACAAACCATCTGATCTCTCCATCATCGTCTCTATTTCTGTGTTTCATCTCCAGTCTGGTTGACTGGTGGAGTGCGTTTGAAGAATTGCTCGAATCTATTTTGACCTACACAGACCGTCTCAGATACAGAGAATTATGCTGAGCTCAGCAAAACACAGTGAGCTGAGAAACACTGCAATGGTTTCATGAAAGGAGAAAACGAGGCTGGAGGGAGGGATCAGATCTGCAGCCATGAGAGTGTGACCGAGTGTGAGGTATTTTGGACTGGAGCTCAATTTCAGCATCATGCGGCACTCAGGGTTCAAATCCACAGCCTACAGTCGAGTGTGTGTGTGTGTGTGTGTGTGTGTGTTAGTGATGCTGGGAGAACAAAGGGAGCTGAGGAGCCAAGTAAAGGCCAGGCCTCCGAGCATCCTCTCCCAGGTGCTTTGAACACACACAGACAGTGCAAAGCTTTAAACCACTGCTACCCCACCCTCAGTCAGGGCCCGGCTTTCAACCCCTCCGTTTGTTCACTTTGACTGCAGGATGAAGGCCGAGTACACTCCCACTCTATCACTGCCCTTATTTCATCACTTATCAAAAACGAATACAGGATTTCACATGAGAGAGGATTTAAAAAAAAAATTAACTGACTTTTCTTTATCTATAACATATCAGTGACACATAGCGAACACTTTGCTTCAGTTTTGCCTGAACTGTGTGCAGGCTTTTAGGCAGGATTTTTTTTTAGGGAGTCTAACTTTTTTGCAGGTGTCACTGTATGTGGCGAGGTGTAGCGGCGCGTTGAGCGCCGCTGGCACGAGTGTTTTAGGGGGTTCCGGGGGTACTCCCCCGGAAAATTTTGAAATTTCTAATGCTCTCAAATGCTATTTCCTTCATTTTGACAGCAAATTTTGAGCAATACAGCCAAGTGTTTTTGCCTTTGTTACAACATTCTTGTATCAATAGTAAGGCTGGACTGGGGGGAGGCATGTGTGCATGGAAAAATTCAAGCCAGATTCATTTTAGGTAAAACAACTTTCTTTAATGTCTTTCTTTAATGTCAAAGGAAGCTGCAAGTCTCAGGTACGACTGGAAGGTGGTATTTCTACTTTATGTCGTTGTGTTCAAAAGATATGGGCTGTCAAACACACTTTGACAGATTGTGACACCCTATAGGGTTGGTTGTCACAATGTTATTTCAATGGGGCGGTACAGGAACCGAAAATACATACATATTTTTGAGAATTATGTAAAAATGTTAAAGAAAATGTATTCAAAATACATGTAGGTATAACAGATTGGTAATACAATATCAACTTTGGGAACACCAAAACAAAATACACTGCAAACTGCGTATATTTTTAATGAATATTATTATTAAAATGGGTATATTTCTGGGATTTTTTGAGCTGGAGTTGCATATTAAGCATGACAAATTAGCTATAAAGCTTTCTGATCGCAGAATACTACATAAATAAAGCTTGTTGTAGCTGTGTTTGTCTCAGTCAGTAGTGCACCTATTGCAATTGCATTACATGTGACAACCAACCCCGAACACAGTGTGACAACCAACCCCGGCTGACCAGTTTTGCTTTCAAAGCCGCTAGCGTCCAAAGATTTAGTATAACAAAGAAAAAAACACACAGGAAATATGGCTAAGTCTTCAAACATTATAATGGTATTCGTTTTTTCACGTGCGTTCTTTGGAATCCCAGCATCCTTTAGAACGTGTCGTATTTGATTATTGTTTAGCCTACTAGAAATACTACCCGCCAGCTCGACTACCACACTCTCCACTACGTAGCCTGTAATGTTGGGAAAATCTGCATGAAAATGTGTTATTTACTGTTAAAAGGATTTATTCGGGATAAATAACATGTCAGGTAAGGCCGGTTTTCTATAGACTACATTCCACATTTAGCTGCGGCAATATAGTCTACGGCTATATTGTCTGGATATTTATGCCAGTGTCTCCTAGGCATACATCTTTTCCCCCTCTGCTCTGGGAACGCATATTACAAGTGCTTTGTACACCAAATTTATTTAATAACCCATTTATTTATAACGAGGGCTCTCACAACTTTGAAATTAATGCAGCCATAGAAACGCGTGTTTCTGTAGCTCTGCGGCGGGTGCCTATATTTTGTACTCTGGGCTCGTGCTGTTGCTATGGTAACCCTGGGCGTCTTCGGGAAAGACAGCTGTCAAAGCGAGACTTCTGAAATTTCCAAAATGGCGGTGTCAACAAAGCTTGTAGATCCTCGGAAAGCTCAGACTCGGCGATTTTTTAACATATTCAGCTAAGTTACCGGACATAACACGGGCGGAAATATTAGGGCGTCTTTAGGGCGTCGTACTAAAAAGTAGGGCGTCCAATTTCTTGTTTTTTTCAGTACAGGGCGTCGAAAAGACGCCCAGACGCCCCTCTATCTAAAAGCCTGACTGTGTGCCATATAAAGTCAGTACTAGGGCTGTGCGATATATCGAATATACTCAATATATCGCCGAAAATTCTGTGTGCAATACATAAAAATATTATATCGTAACTATCGAGTATTTTATGGTCATCTTCCGACTTGCGTTCATTTCGTGTTTGTTGTGTTTGTTTAAAACATCTCTCTGTCCCTCAGGCAGTAACATGAGAGGCTGCCTAAGGTGGTGTTTACATTAGACCGTATCCGTATCGTTTTCGTTGCAGATGCACTGTCCGTGCACATTAAAACGCCGGAAAACGACTCCACAGGCAGAACAGTTTGAATCCGCCAGGGCCCACGTATTCAACCCAGTACGTATCTGATCCAGTGCTGTGTAAACATTGAGGAACGAGGATATGCAGTGCTGAGCTCTAGCTGACGTCGTCATTGGACACCGTCACTGTGACATCCACCTTCCTGATTCGCTGGCGTTGGTCATGCCACGTTGGTCATGTGAATGAGCAATACAGGAAGTGTGTTGAGGAAGTCATTAAGTGAATGAGCAATACAGGAAGTGTGTTGGTTACCGTAGCACTAAATAGTCTTGTTGTAATCGCAAAAAACGGCCGTTCTGCGAGGTGAAGAGTGTACCGAACACTGTTAGATCCTTCTAGCATAATCACGAAGGCCATACACGGTATAAAAAAGGCGTCATTGTAGTACCAGTACAGCCGATAACAGACTGGCATACTTCATTTTTTACAACGACATCCTTCCACTTGCAAGTGGTGAGTGACTTGCGCATGCCCGATATGCACTGGGATCATGTGACGTGCCGTCTAATTAGTCATGTGATTAGCGTATCCGTGTATTGGCGTTGCTGTGTGCACGGGGAACGGTTTTGTTGTGGGCACAGAAATTTTGTGTGTACACGCAAATCGTTTTAAAAACATTAATCTGATGATCCGCTGATTCGAAATAATGTAAACAGGGCCTAAGGGTAAAGAAAACAATAACGCCACGCACTCGCCAACCAATCCCGGGCGACATCTCGGTGCTGAAAGGAACTTCTGGGAAGATTTTCTAGTTTCGGTTGTGTTGCCAGATTGGGCGGTTTTAAGTGCGTTTTGGCGGGTTTTGAACATAGTTTGGGCTGGAAAACGTCAGCAGTATCTGGCAACACTGCCGGCGGGAAGATTTCCTGGTTCCGGTTTACAGCGCTGACTCAGTTCGTGCAATCGCTGGTGCTGCACAGTCTACCATGTAAGCTCTGGCAATTTCAGCGACAAATTAAAAATGGAAGCGGACGAATTGGTTCCTAAAAGAACGAGTAAGGGGTCAGTCATCTGGCATTTTTTTGGATATCGCGAGGAGGACGTGGAACAGCAAATGCCAGTTTGTAAAGTGTGCAAAAAAAAAAAACTGTCATCACGAAAGGCAGCAGCCGGAATTATACACATCTGAGGGGCAGAGCCAGAAAACATTCAGTTCAAAAGTGTGCAAAGAGAAAATTGATGTTTTGCAGATCTCTCTCTTCTCTCCCTCAATCTCTCTCTCTCTATTGTGAATGTTCCAGTGGTTCTCAGTAGTCAGGTTAATAGCTTGGAGATCTATTTTTTAAAATAATTTAATGAATGAGCACTTTTCTTATTTAGGCTAAATGTCTCTCTGTGTTGAGCTTGCACTTTATTGATTTGAGCAGCTCTGTATTGTGTTGCCCCTTTGTTGCAATTTTCAAGATTGTTGTTGCAGTTTGTGCCACATCATTGTTGAATAAAAATAGTCTTATTTCAATTCAATTGTGATTAATCACCAACATGACAATTTAAAATGTGTTGTTGAAAACCACCTGTAAAGTTAACCAAGAATGTTATTTAATCTGCAGGGATTGTAGTGAAAACAGTAAAGAGTAAAAGTTAGATTTCAGGGGTCCTTTAGAGGAGATTTAAATATATCGAGATATATATCGTATATCGTGAAATGGAGAAAATGTATCGGGATATTCTTTTTTTTCCCATATCGCACAGCCCTAGTCAGTACCCATAGGAAAGATGGGTAAAGACGGTGGTTTGAGTTTTGATCTCACACTGAGAATCTAACCAAGTTATTCTCCATCATCAATCCACTTTTACCCTTTTCCACCAACAGGGAACAGGTTCTGTCGTGGTTCGCGCACCAAATTTTGAACCTTTTGATGCATTTCGATTAAAAATTAATTGGATCGGAACCTGAAATGTTGGTTCCCAGCTGGAACCAAAAGACAGCTGGTTGTTCCAGCATGAACCATGATGACATCAGTGGGCGTGTCATTATTTTGCAGAGTAAGCGGAGCGCAGCAATGGAGAACACAATCTTCCAAAAAAAAAAAAAAGGACCAAAAACAAATATCTGCAATAACAGAACAAAAGCTCACAGGGGATCAATGTGCACTGCCATCTTGCTACTACTGCTACTGTTTACTCCGGTTGTGAATTGTGCAACACCCTCTGTTGATGACGCATCCTTGATTACAATGGTTCCATTCAAAACCGTTGAAAAAGTGGGCTGGTTCGCTAGCTGGCACCAAGGTTCAAAGAATCCAGAATGGAATCGGTTCAAGAACCCGTTCCCTGTTGGTCAAAAAAAGGAGTATATACACGCGTGATCATTATTGGCACAATCTGAAGTCTGTATAATCTCCCTTTGCCTAGTTGTATCCATGACCTAGTTGTAACCAGGCTTGTAGTACTTGAGTCCAGGACTCATGCCCTAATTTAAAGGGCTCATGACTTGACTTGGACTTGAGCACTGATGACTCGGACTTGGACTCGTGCATTAACTGCATTTGGACTCGGAAATTGGAGACGAGGACTCAGATTTTTTTTTTCTTAATTTTTTTTTGTAACATGCCATAATCTCATCTCATCTCATTATCTCAAGCCGCTTTATCCTGTTCTACAGGGTCGCAGGCAAGCTGGAGCCTATCCCAGCTGACTACGGGCGAAAGGCGGGGTACACCCTGGACAAGTCGCCAGGTCATCACAGGGCTGACACATAGACACAGACAACCATTCACACTCACATTCACACCTACGCTCAATTTAGAGTCACCAGTTAACCTAACCTGCATGTCTTTGGACTGTGGGGGAAACCGGAGCACCCGGAGGAAACCCACGCGGACACGGGGAGAACATGCAAACTCCGCACAGAAAGGCCCTCGCCGGCCACGGGGCTCGAACCCGGACCTTCTTGCTGTGAGGCGACAGCGCTAACCACTACACCACCGTGCCGCCCCACATGCCATAATAATTTGGCATAAGATATTTATATCTACATTAATTTTTGTACTAATTTCGTGCAAGTGTGTCGCACCTGCACACCTTGGCGCATGCATCAGATAGACTCTCGGGCATGCTCCAGACAGTGTACGCATACGCGCCAAGCAGACTTTCGCACGCGCCGTACCGTAAATGACTCGTACCTGCACAGGCTTAAGGCACAATCAGCGTGCCTATATAAAAACTGTGAAAATCCACTTACTTTGCGAAGTATTGAGTTGTGTTGCTGACACATTACCAAGCCTTATTTCCTTGTTTGGTTGCCTGATCTGTGATTTCCTGTTTCTCACCTTTGATTCTGCCGAGTCTACGATAGTCTGCTTGTGCCTCACTCGACCTCTTGCCTGTTTCACCGTTTTACGATTTTGCCTGCCGTTCTGGATTGTTTACCGTCTTCACTTGTATTAATAAACACACCTTCTGCACTTACATCCGTCTCCCAACCATCTCTGACAGAATACTTCACACTCCCTGATAAAGAGAAGCACATTCACCTGTTCATACTGTACGTCATGTTCAGGAACAAACTAATGTTAATGGCGCTGAAGCAGCCACAGTCAAACGGTGTGGTTGGAGTGTTGGACTCGGACTCAACTCGGATCAATAGCGGACTTGGCTCGGACTCAAAATTTTCTTTAATGACTTGGACTTGACTTACACTTGAACACTGGGGACTCGAAACTGGACTCCGACTCGAGGTGACTTGACTATAACACTGGTTGTAACTTCTTGGCAAAGACTACCATGTGGTGCAACACAAAAGTGTTAGCCCTATCATCAGGAGATTATGAGTTCAAATCTCAGTGATGCCACAGCCAGGAAACAAGGGGGCAAGGTCAAGAACATGGGTAGGAGGGGACAGTATTCCTCTTTCACCTGTCAATCACAGTGACACTGACCAATCTTGGACATCTGTGAGCTTGTGTACGTGAAAGAGGGCAGATAATGTTTTCCTACAAGCGTGTTCTGCTGACAGGTAACCAAAATACGGGGAGAAAGTCTCGTTTGATCATAAAACCGATTCCAATCAAAATCAAGTTAAAAAAAAAAACATCATGGCAGTCCTTTGCGAACGATCATCATCAGTAGGCCTGTTTTTGTCAACTGGATGCAATAAAACTATTTTTCACCACTGCAGCAAAAACAAATGGAGCTGAAGTTACAGTCTATCACCAGAACCTCGTTACTCATGCTGCCACTCCTAGCTATTAACCACTCCTCATTAGGCCTACACTGACGCTATATCCACAGCCGGCAAGCAAACACTTGTCCACCTTCTCACTGGGAGCCTCTTTGATCTCTAACCCTTCCAGCCAAACAAACACTCCTAAATGTACCACTTCTGCTCCTAAATGCATGCGACATCAAGCAGGTCTGGGAACATATGCAAATTCACCGTGCCGTGCGCATTAAATGAGTCCTTGATATACTTAACCAAAACAAGCCACAGACACACAGGGCCTCAATGGCATATTGAGAAGAGGAGGGGAAAAAAAAAAAGAGAATAATGAAAGAACACAAGTGTGTATATCTGAAAGAAATCAGGACACGTGGAATAAATGCAGCGCATTTCATTGAGTGATTTCTGTAAAAGAGCTCTTTGTTATCTCCAGACGCAGAGAAAGGCCTCCTACTGACTTGATCTTTAGAGGCTTAGATCATGTCATTAGCATGCTAATTGCAACCTCATCCACATAGCTGAAAAGGACTGGGGGGGGGGGGCGCACACATGCCATAGACACCACGTGCAGAGAGGTGCTTTGTTCTGATGAAGCTATTGGGGCTTCACAAAAATAGGCTGGTGGATAAACAAAAGGCATTTACATTGCATTTACAGAATCTTCTTGTCCCCCAAACATGGCAAAAACTGCAGTTGTGTGTGTGGCTGAATCAAAGGAAGCTTTCGGGACGAGAGCAGCTGCTCCCCTTGTGTAGACTCAAGGCCAGTTCCTCAGTTGCTCCTAAACACTATTAGTCATTACAAGTGAGCTTCCTAATGGCTTTCCATCAACACACACAAACACACACAGCTGCTTCTACAGGACCCGCTTCACCAGAAAACCTGGACCACATGCAATGATGAGCAGTTTTTATCCTCTTCATGATGTTAATTAGCACACGGAAGTATGACGTTCTCAAAGCACATCAAACAAATCCACTCCGTTACATAAATCTAGTTCATAATTTTAATCCTTAGTAGACTTGCTCCTTCAGATAAGCAATGACTCATTAAAAATGCTTCAATCGTGGACTTTACAGGTATCATCATCATCTTCCGGCTGTTCCCGTTTGGAGTCTCCACAGCAGATAATATCCCTCCATCTCCTCCTGTCTTCCGTATCTTTTTCTGTCGCACCGACCATCCTCATGTCCTACACCACATCCACAAATCTCATCTTTGCGCTTCTGATTTTCCTTCTACCTGGCAACTCCACCTCCAGCATTCTTTTCCCAATATGCCCTGGATCTCTCCTCTGTGCTGTCATAGTCAGTTGCCGGAGTCCCTGCTTGTACTCGGTGCAATATGTATACTGTTCCTACTTATTCAGGTGACACTGGGCATACCTAACAACCTGCATTTTCTCTCTCTTCTGTCCTCCCCCCCAAAATCTATCCGTCTGAGTTACAGTGCTGAGCATAAATGAGTACACCCCCTTTGAAAAGTAACATTTTAAACAATATCTCAATGAACACAAACAATTTCCAAAATGTTGAAAAGACAAAGTTTAATATAACATCTGTTTAACTTATAACGTGAAAGTAAGGTTAATAATATAACTTAGATTACACATTTTTCAGTTTTACTCAAATTAGGGTGGTGCAAAAATGAGTACATTCCACAAAAAAAAACTACTACATCTAGTACTTTGTATGGCCTCCATGATTTTTAACAACAGCACCAAGTCTTCTAGGCATGGAATGAAGAAGTTGGTGACATTTTGCAACATCAATCTTTTTTCCATTCTTCAACAATGACCTCTTTTAATGACTGGATGCTGGATGGAGAGTGATGTTCAAGTTGTCTCTTCAGAATTCCCCAAAGAAAATAATTTCTTTACACCACAAAGGTGAAGGCTACAAGAAGATCAGCAAAGCTTTACTTATCAGTCAGAATACTGTGCCAAAAGTGGTAAAAAAATTTAAGAAAGATGGAACTGCAACCATTTCACAGAGACGTCCAGGTCGTCCACGGAAGTTAACACCTCGACAGGAGCGTCTTCTGATGAGAAGGGTTGAAGAAAATCAGCATGAAAGTTCAGTGCAGTTATCTAAAGAAGTAGAAAGCCAAACTGGGGTGACTATTTCCCGTGACACAATACGGCGTACACTGCAGAGGAATGGCATGCATGGATGCCGTCCACGAAAGAAGCCTCTCCTAACGCCCAGGTACAAAAAAGCCCGCCTAGAGTTTGCCAGGGCCCATGCTGACAAAGATGAAGACTACTGGGGCTCTGTACTCTGGAGTGATGAGACCAAGATAAATGTTTTTGGAACTGATGGCTTCAAAACTGTATGGCGTCGCAAAGGTGAGGAACACAAAGAAAACTGCCTGGTGCCTACAGTGAAACATGGTGGTGGCAGTGTCCTTATGTGGGGCTGCATGAGTGCTGCTGGTGTCGGGGAGCTGCATTTCATTGATGGCATCATGAATTCACAGACGTATTGCTCTATACTGAAAGAGAAGATGCTACCATCACTCCGTGCCCTTGGTCATCGTGCACTTTTCCAACATGACTAAACACACATCTAAGGCCACTGTTGGATTTCTGAAGAAGAGCAGGGTGAAAGTGATTCAGTGGCCAAGTACGTCTCCTGATCTGAACCCAATTGAACACCTATGGGGAATTCTGAAGAGACAAGTTGAGCATCACTCTCCATCCAGCATCCAGTCACTAAAAGAGGTCGTTGTTGAAGAATGGAAAAAGATTGATGTTGCAAAATGTCACCAACTTGTTCATTCCATGCCTAGAAGACTTGGTACTGTCATTAAAAATCATGGAGGCCATACAAAGTACTGGATGATGTAGTTTTTGTTGTGGGGTGCACTCATTTTTGCACTACCCTTATTTGAGTAAAACTGAAAAATGTGTAATCCAAGTTATATTATTAACCTTACTTTTTCCTGTTATAAGTTAAACAGATGTTATATTAAACTTTGTCTTGTCAACATTTTGGAAATTGTTTGTGTTCATTGAGATATTTTCAAAGGGGGTGTACTCATTTATGCTGAGCACTGTACATGTCGGTCCTGGGATCGAGATGTTGACTACTTCTGCTCCTCGGACCTGCCTGATCCATCCTGGTGCCCTGTGTCTGGTTGGAGTCTCATCACATCGCTCCTGTAGAGGACGGCCCCATGTGGACAGTCGGGGGTCGCGCCTGGAGGACGCTCTGGACTCTTGCAGTGGTGCTTTTTTGGCTGAGGACTGCAGTTGACTTGCTGACTTTGGGACTGCGGTTGTCGTGAACGGTTTTGCGCTCGGGTTTCCGTCGGTGGGGGGTTTATAGCATCAACGAAGCTGACTATGTTAGGACTGTTAATGTTATAGTCATGTTGTCTGTTGTTGCCCAAATGAGGATGGGTTCCCCTTTGAGTCTGGTTCCTCTCGAGGTTTCTTCCTCATGTTGTCTGAGTGAGATTTTCCTTGCCACTGTCGCCACAGGCTTGCTCATTAGGGATAAAATTAGCTCATATTTTAAGTCGTTCAAATTCTGTAAAGCTGCTTTGCGACAATGTTTATTGTTAAAAGCGCTATACAAATAAACTTGACTTGACTTGTACGTGTCCAAACCATCTCAATCTCACCTCTCTCACTTTGTCTCCAAGTCCGTCATGGACTCATCTCTAATCCTGTCCAACTTTGTCTCTCCCAATGAAAATCTCAACATCTTCAACTCCGCTACCTCCAGTTCAGCCTCCTGTCTTTTTGTCTCCAAACCAGACAACACTGCTGCTCTTACTACTGTCTTGTGCACTTTCCCTTTCACTCTTGCTCATGGACTTTACAGGTATATATGATAGGATTAATAACTGTTAATTACAATAATGTAATTATATTATGTAATCAATCAATGCATAATAACCACTAACTGGTGCAGCTCACCACTGCACCACCATGGGTGGCACAGTGGTATAGTGGTTAGCACTGTCGCTGCACAGCAAGAAGGTTCTGGGTTCAAGCCCAGCAGCCGATGGGGGGCCTTTCTGTGTGGAGTTTGCACGTTCATCCCGGGTCTGCGTGGGGTTCCTCTGGGTGCTCCGGTTTCCCCACAGTTAGGTTAACATGGGGCAGCCTTGGGCTGAAGTGCCCTTGAGCAAGGCACCTGACCCCCCCCAACTGCTCCCCGGGTGCTGTAGCATAGCTGCCCACTGGGTATGTGCGCGCGCACTCATTGCTCACTGCGTGCGAGTTCACTGCTTCAGATGGGTTAAATGCAGAGGAGGAATTTCACTGTGCTTAAAATACATATCACGGGTAAATTCAGGAGCAAGATCAATGTAGTTCTCCTATTTTATATTAAACTTTGGTCAAATATCTGTAACATTCTGCATTCTCTGCAATTTTTTTTTACCTTGCACAGTACCAGAATTCAGTTGAAATCAAGCCATTTGAGGCGAATTGGTCCACCTCTGAAAAAACTTGGCATTTGGATTTCCCGGGAAACATTGATTTTCATGACGTCGCGTGCGGGACGCCTCCCTCTGAATCCTATGTCAGCGCTGGTTTGTTTATGAGAAAACGACCTGGTGGTTTTCTGCAAATTTCAACGTTATCGCGTAATTATTAAAATGGTTAACAGATGTACAACCCCGATTCCCAAAAAGTTGGGACAAAGTACAAATTGTAAATAAAAACGGAATGCAATGATGTGGAAGTTTCAAAATTCCATATTTTATTCAGAATAGAACATAGATGACATATCAAATGTTTAAACTGAGAAAATGTATCATTTAAAGAGAAAAATTAGGTGATTTTAAATTTCATGACAACAACACATCTCAAAAAAGTTGGGACAAGGCCATGTTTCCCACTGTGAGACATCCCCTTTTCTCTTTACAACAGTCTGTAAACGTCTGGGGACTGAGGAGACAAGTTGCTCAAGTTTAGGGATAGGAATGTTAACCCATTCTTGTCTAATGTAGGATTCTAGTTGCTCAACTGTCTTAGGTCTTTTTTGTCGTATCTTCCGTTTTATGATGCGCCAAATGTTTTCTATGGGTGAAAGATCTGGACTGCAGGCTGGCCAGTTCAGTACCCGGACCCTTCTTCTACGCAGCCATGATGCTGTAATTGATGCAGTATGTGGTTTGGCATTGTCATGTTGGAAAATGCAAGGTCTTCCCTGAAAGAGACGTCGTCTGGATGGGAGCATATGTTGCTCTAGAACCTGGATATACCTTTCAGCATTGATGGTGTCTTTCCAGATGTGTAAGCTGCCCATGCAACACGCACTAATGCAACCCCATACCATCAGAGATGCAGGCTTCTGAACTGAGCGCCGATAACAATTTGGGTCGTCCTTCTCCTCTTTAGTCCAAATGACACGGCGTCCCTGATTTCCATAAAGAACTTCAAATTTTGATTCGTCTGACCACAGAACAGTTTTCCACTTTGCCACAGTCCATTTTAAATGAGCCTTGGCCCAGAGAAGACGTCTGCGCTTCTGGATCATGTTTAGATACGGCTTCTTCTTTGAACTATAGAGTTTTAGCTGGCAACGGCGGATGGCACGGTGAATTGTGTTCACAGATAATGTTCTCTGGAAATATTCCTGAGCCCATTTTGTGATTTCCAATACAGAAGCATGCCTGTATGTGATGCAGTGCCGTCTAAGGGCCCGAAGATCACGGGCACCCAGTGTGGTTTTCCGGCCTTGACCCTTACGCACAGAGATTCTTCCAGATTCTCTGAATCTTTTGATGATATTATGCACTGTAGATGATGATATGTTCAAACTCTTTGCAATTTTACACTGTCAAACTCCTTTCTGATATTGCTCTACTATTTGTCGGCGCAGAATTAGGGGGATTGGTGATCCTCTTCCCATCTTTACTTCTGAGAGCCGCTGCCACTCCAAGATGCTCTTTTTATACCCAGTCATGTTAATGACCTATTGCCAATTGACCTAATGAGTTGCAATTTGGTCCTCCAGCTGCTCCTTTTTTGTACCTTTAACTTTTCCAGCCTCTTATTGCCCCGTCCCAACTTTTTTGAGATGTGTTGCTGTCATGAAATTTCAAATGAGCCAATATTTGGCATGAAATTTCAAAATGTCTCACTTTCGACATTTCATATGTTGTCTATGTTCTATTGTGAATACAATATCAGTTTTTGAGATTTGTAAATTATTGCATTCCGTTTTTATTTACAATTTCTACTTTGTCCCAACTTTTTTGGAATCGGGGTTGTATCGTAGGAGGGTGTAGCAACACCAAGCTTGATGGGATTAGTACTCATCGTTTCCCAAAAGACCGGACAATGAGAGAGAAATGGGAGCGCTTGGTCTACACAGGCTGTGCACTGAAACCGTGCAAAGCTCTCGCAGCCTGCTGGCGCTTCCGCAGGTAACGTCACGAATCTGGCTCCAGACTCCCTTAGGATTTTTCCAGACGCGTTTTGTTATTTTATTTTTTTTCTGCTGTAGACAGATGGCCTTGTGCAAAATTACCCTTCTGGATGAGAATGTAAAGGGACATAATTTCATATAAAAAAAAAAAAAAACACGAAATTGTTCCAGAATATACACTAAGTCTGTGCTTGAGTATACGTGTGATAAATAAAATATTTAATATCAAGTGTATTTAACACCCAAAACATACATTTCAGTGTGATGTAATACTTATAATGTATGGCACTTACAGGCAGGATGATGCAAGAGCACAAACTCAGCAGCTTCTTTATTTCAAGTAATCCAATAATTGGTGGTATTTTATTTGCAGGCATTTGTTTAAAGCACGGATAGGCAGTTTATAAAACAGTAATCCATAACTAGATAGAGACTGTGAGTGAAGTCGCATTAATTTGTGCTCGCTGACCTTTGTCAATTGGTCAAGGAAAGTTGCGCCCTGCCGCCCTGAACAAAATTGAAGAAAAAAATAAAAAATAAACTTATTTTTTCTTTCAATCATGAAAATTATAAGCTATAAAAAAAAATGCTGTTTTTCATGGATCGTTCCAGATCAGTGATCCAGATCAGTACCAAAAGTCACATCAACATAATTAAGCTCAGAGGTATTCTTCATGTGAAATTTGGTGATGATTGGTTGAAAACTGAGGGAGAAACAGCGTCCTAAAAAAATTTAGGAGAAGAAGAACGTAGAAAGATCCTGAGTGAGAGTAACAATTTGTGCTAGCGCAAATTAATCATGAACAAGGAAGCAAACAAGAGTTAAAAACGCAAAGCAGGAAAGCAGTTTGAACAAAATATTTTTAATTTCAACTCTTAAAGTATCACAGAAATTCAAAAAGCTGCTTAAAACAAACCTTGCTGTTATTTCTTGTTCGTACTTTTCACTACGATCACCAGCATGTTGAAGTGACATCACAGGATCGCAACTCAGAAAATCCGGAGCTATTCCCGCAACTATGATTTATTAACTTCCCAGCTCACACTTGGTCATTTAACGCATGCTAAACGAACGCGACTTCGTAACCACGTACATACACAGAACAAACTAATCAAAGGCTAAAATGAAAACGGATGAACATGATTGTGAATCCGACCGATGACAAAATGGGCGGAGACAGAACCAGGAAGTGAGAACAAAACAAACGTCATGATAAGAATTCAAGGAGTGCATGCCGAGTTGGAAAATGTACCGTGCACTGACGAGATTCATGACTTGATTGACTTAACACTGCTCGAGCTGACATTGCACAACAAAAATGGGCTTAAGGTCAAGGTCAGAGCTGTGCTTAAGTGAGACACGCCTCTGCTTTTTCACACTCTGCATCGCGGTAGTGCTCACGTCTGAATACCAATGTGCACGGGTGGAAATAAATGAGTGTGAGACTATCTACAAACCTCTCATCTCTTTTTCACAGCGGTGCTCTTTAGGATGTGTACAGGCTCAAGACTACCCGTGGTGCTCCGAGCATCAGCGGCACACGCGAATGCCAGAGGTCGTCCTTTTCCTTCGGTGTGAAATCAAAACAATAATAACTCTGTATTAAAAATTCTATTTGAGACCTACACAGAGGCCGTGTCAAAAGGTGGCAGCGTCGCGGGGGTTTGGCCTGAAGGCGTGGGGCTTGCTGATGCACCAAAAGAAAAAAAAAAGTGAGGGTGTGGTTCGGGACATCAAAATGAAAATACACTCACCACCACACCATATCTGTTAATGCCTTGACATTGAGACATGGGTTATTTGGCACAAAAAGGCACTCTGCTTCTATGAGGTCGTTCCAAATCAAGCCAATGGGTGCTGTTTGGGGAATTACCGATTACAGCGTGCCCATGTAGGGGTGTGTGTGTGTGGGGTAGGGGGTTGCTGAAAATAAAGGAAATAATCAAATAAATCCTCTAGTGGACTGTTAATGAATGTATGCGACACGGGAGCACTTCAAGAGACAATCAGGCGGTGGGGATTAGCTAAAATTGGGATAGCCGCACACCCGACCTTTTAACGGCGCTGCGTTATCCGATAGCCGTCCGCCGTTACCACTTCAGCGCTTCTCCCTGTTTAAATCCATTCCCGGCAAAGCCTTTTACGCAGGCTTATTACGGTGCCTCTCCAGCCTGATTCACCCCGCCATTATTCAGAGGCAAGCTTATTCAGGAGGATAACCGACGCTCAGATGCTGGCCACTCAAAGCCAAAGCCGAATAATAAATTTTGGAACCATTTTACTCGAGCCTCAATGGTCACGCTTTAGCTAAAGAGGCTTGGCGGTTCCAAGTTCCATGATAAGAGAGCTTCAGAGATCAGCAGGGGTTCCTGATTTTCTTGGTTCATTAGGCGCATGTAAATCAGAAGGGAAAACGACAACAAGCTTCTTGACTTCCACATCATCGCAATCGAGGACAAATCTTGCTTTTTAGATCCTTTCATGCATTACTACTGACAAAAACTATGCTTTAAAGTGCCATTCCACCATTGGATGTATTTTTTTGGCATAAAATACAATATATTTTATGACAACATGACTAGACAGAGAAATCTTTTAGCTTCAAAATGATAGATCAAACATAATTTGACAACGACAAGTATATTAATTTTGCGACCAAAGTCACCTACCCTTTTAATTTCCGCGCGGTAGTGAAACGTGATGTCATCGGCAGGTTCCCCTTCTTGTGTACCACGTCACGTGTGACGTGGCACAGATTATCAGCAATGGCGGATAGAACGCGATTGTCAGCTTCGGAAAAGAAGCGAAGGAAAATAGCAAGTGATGCCCAAAGAAGACGGTTGATGGTGAATATCGGCACAGCAATCGACAAGTGGAAATCGCGTTCTGTCCGCCATTGCTGATAATCTGTGCCACGTCACACGTGACGTGGTACACAAAAAGGGGAGCCTGCCGATGACATCACGTTTCACTACCGCGCGGAAATTAAAAGGGTAGGTGACTTTGGTCGCAAAATTAATATACTTGTCGTTGTCAAAAAATTATGTTTGATATATCATTTTGAAGCTAAAAGATTTCTCTGTCTAGTCATGTTGTCATAAAATATATTGTATTTTATGCCAAAGAATACATCCAATGGTGGAATGGCACTTTAAGCAAGAGGGGAAAAACCCACTGACTGATGACTTTCATTTATTCACATGACCTAAACGTACTTATACTGTATCTATTCCCTCTCCACACACACTCGCGCACTTATTATGTATTTTCCAATTATACTGCACTATAATCATATTACACTTTTATAATCTGGATCTGATCCACTTAAGCATCAGAAACTCAGCACAGGACTAGCATGCCATGCGCTGACGTGTAATACAAAAAACCTGCGTACATCATCCAAGTTTCATTTCATTAGCTATTCTATGAATTTCCAATTAGGCCGAGTACAAAGAGGAGCTGAGCGTTCGGGTCTTTCATCATCAGAGACGAGTAGCCGCTAGCTCAGGTATTCCAAACCGTTGGTCCACAGTGAGACACCTAGGAGGGGTTGGGCAAAGCAAAACCCAGTCGTTAGAGCTCCGTTTATTAACAAGGTCAAGGAAGGAGATAATGAGGGAAAAAAAAAGGGAAGAATCTTCTCAAATCCAGACACACTTTTGTTTCCTAAAGTTCCACATTTATAAAAACAACACCAGCCCATTTCTGATTATTTGTCCATTTCAGACCAGATGTAATTTTAAGCCGTTTTATTATTTTTAAAAAGCATACAGAAAAAGCCTTTTATGCTCGTCCCAGGGGTCCGATGTTCGTCTCCCCTTCTGAACTTATTAGTATCCTATCTCCCGCTGCCTCCTGGCCAGACTGCATTGCTGGCAACAATATCTCCTCTGGGCAGATATTTTTTTATTGAGGCTGCCCACATGTGGGAAGAACTTCGCCAAATATTACAAAATGTGCTCAGAAAAAGCGCTGACCCCACCTTTAACTTAGCATTGTTCAAGAGCCATAGCATTGTGTAACACAACAGATATGATTCAATAAACCATCAGAATAAAAGCTTAATTTATTTCATGTTACGAGTCAAACCGAGCACGACTTCGGTGCCATCGAAATGCATCTAATCACGTGGGTCATGCTGAAAACTCGGACAAGCTGTGAGAAAGGAAGCGAGAGATCGAGCTAGAGAGAAAACGGCTGATCTGGAAGGAGAAGGCGGTCCAGAAGCTGAATGATATACAGCACCGGCCACGTGCAAGAGCTGTCCATTAGTTATGGGGTCCCCGTAATGCTCGGGCTCAAGTACATTATTTTCGAATGCATCAGTCAGCTTCGTGCAGCTTAGATAAATTCTAATGCCCCTGATCTGTAATGCATACTCTCTCACCACTGCCATAATACGCTCTGGGTTAGGAGGGCAGGCCGACAGAGGGGAGGGGGGAACGTAATTTACTTTTCACTGCGGCCAGTATTCCTCCCATTAGTTTCAAATGCGAGATAAGTTATAGCTTTTAACGAGCACCTTTAGCTGCCCGAGCAAGCCATGCACAGTGTGCCAAATCCAAAGCGAAGAAATGGAAAGGGAGAGAAGCACGGGAGGGAGAGAGAGCTAGAGGGCACGGATGATCCCAGATAGTGCCTCCTGTGTGAAGCCTGGCAAGAGAACAAATGGCTGAAATACAGTGACTGCACATCATTACACACCCACACCCGGCTGCATAACGAGATTATTCTCTTTTTCAGCACATACATATTGAAGCAAGTGTGTGAGGAAAAACTGGACTAGAAAAGCCCAGAAGGTTTTGGAGAGCACACACTAAAGATGACCTCTGGAAACACTTGGAGGCCATGAGCAGTAAGCTACTCTCTGCAGTGAGATATAGCCCAAGAGCGCCAAGATGTTAGGAAGTACTTCCTGTCCTATATATTATGCATGTGCCTGCATTCTGGTGTCGTCTACAGCCAGATTCATGACGTCACAACCACTCCTTTTTACTTTGGTAGTCTAAAATAGAGAATTTATCATCACTGATGGTGGACCTGCGCTGCTTTCGGCTAATGATGACACAAAACCTGCTCCCTATGATTCGCCATGCTCTTCTCTGCAAGGCATAAAGGATTTTTGTCAGTGATAACTGTTGCTTTCGATCAAGCCTCATTTTATTGATAAGTGACTAATCAGCTGGGCGCTTTTATAAGCCATTTGTTTAGCTCGTTGCAGCTTCAAATAAGCACAATCAATAGCCTCTTTAGTAGCCTACCATCATCTAGGACGATAGAGTCCAGACTCATAGCTGAAGGCATCTATCACACACTAATTATGCCTTTCAGTTAAAAAATGCCCTCAGCATTAGCGCATTTTTTCCATTTCAGATCACGCTCCTCATCTATTCGGAAGACATAAATCAAACCTTTTTTTTTTTGCTGAAAAATGTTCCAGGCCTGTACCAGTTAACGGTACTTAAGAGGATGAATTCTTGTATTCAAGTTAGAGATTTTGTGCATTGCATGCTTGCTCATTGTTTTTTTTCCTAGAAACTGCATGTGGAGGGTCAAGTTGGCCTTCGGGCTAAATGCAGGATCATGTGCAAGCTGGACTCAAAAGTCATACAGCTTAATCCAGATAAATCAAATATGCCTCTCCATAATTTAGATACTTCTGATTACATAGCTGGTGTAAATTATTTAGCTCTTTCCTTTGGCGTTTATGGCACACATCACTGCCTAACGGTACCACAGGTTCCCCTCAAGCTGGAGCGCTTAAACGAGAACTTAAAAAAAAAAAAAAAGAGTAGGCAAATCCGAATTAGCCTGGGCCCGCCCATCCTAAGTGTGACGCAACACGAGGGCCTGTTGGGAGCTTATGGCCCTTTTCCACTACCCTTTTTCAGCTCACTTCAGCTCACTTCAGCCCGACACGGCTCGCGTTTCGACTACCAAAAACCAGCACGACTCAGCTCGCTTCAGCCCTGCTTAGCCCCTAAAACTCGCACGGTTTTGGAGTGGGGCTGAAGCGAGCCAAGCCGTGCCGAGTGAGGCTGGGGGCGTGAGCAGACACTCCCCTGTGCACTGATTGGTGAGGAGGAGTGTCCTCACATGCCCACACACGCCCCGCGAGCGCGCTGGGATCTGTAAACACCGCAAACCCGGAAGGAGAAGAATTACGAATTACGAGAATTTCTGAAGCCTTATGCGCCTCGCCTCATCTATACGCTCTTGCCAGTATCTGTCCGCGTTGTCGGTGACAACAAGCCACAGCACCAAGACCAGCAACACTAACGACTCCATGTCCTCCATGTTTATTGTTTACTATTCGGGTCGTGAGACTACCGCTTAAAAGATCACTGATGTCACTGTTTGCGCTGCTTAACGACATCACGTGACGTCCACCCACTTTCGCTAACTCCACCCAATGTGTCCACCCACTTCCAGCCAGCACGGTTCAGCGCGGTTGTAGTCGAAATGCAACTCCAACAGCCCCGCTCAGCCCGACTCAGCACGGCACGGCTCAGCCCGACTCAGCCGCGTTTGTAGTGGGAAAGCGGCATTAGTCTGGCAAGGCAAGCTACCTCCAGCTCTTCCAAGCTCCCGAAAAATCGAGAGCCAATCAACTTTGAGCATCTCCAACGGCCCTGGGTAGAGGCGTGTTCAAGGCAGTGACGTAGTAGAACTGTGACCGGAAGCCATAGATTGTTTACAGAATCTATGCCGAAAGCACTTCATTCACTAGAAACATTAGCAGCGGCAAGCCTTTGACACAGCGGTAGATGCTGTATTGAAAGCATTCAACAGGAAGTTCTCATTGAAAACGGAGCGAAGAGCAGCCCTGGAGGTATTTATCTTCTTCCTGTTACTCAAGCAGTTTCTGTCGCATCACATACGTCAGAGGAAAGAGCAATGTGATTGGTTTAAGCTTCGTCACAGCCTTTTCTGGCTTCAACCAGTAGCAAACTGAGGCATTTCAGGGAGGCGGGTCAACCACGCCTTTGGGAAACAGTTGGACACTTTGCCAGACCAAATGCTCGCAGAGCTTTGAAGTCGCGTTAGCCAGACTAAATCCGAATAGAAATTTGGGTCACTTTTAGTTCCTTAACATTTAGAAAGAGAAAGACAGGTTGAAAGTCTGTGGTACTGTTGGTACTATGTGCCTGAGTGTTTGGTTTCTGTAACCAAAGGAACCAAAATCAAACAAGTAGAACTCAACTCCAATGGTGGTGACAGGGATGCTTCTGCTGCCAAACAAGCCTAGTCTTTCTGTGACTAATCTGTTTCCCTGGAATACGCTTAAAATATACTTCAAACACTATTTTAGACATCTGACCTTGCTGTGACCTTGGCTCTGTTTGTATAAATTCCAAAATCAAATCTGTTCATTTGCTGGTTATAGTGATAATCCATTCATCTATTATCCACAACCGCTTATCCTGTGCAGGGTCGCAGACAAGCTGGAGCTATCCCAGCTGGCTCTGGGCAAGAGGTGGGGTACACCCTGGACAAGTCGCTAGATCACCACAGGGCTGACACACAGAGACAAACAACCATTCACACGCACATTCACACTTATGGTCAATTTAAGACCACCAATTAACCTAACTGCATGTCTTTGGACTGTGAAGGAAACTGGAGCACCCGGAGGAAACCCACACAGACACGGGGAGAACATACAAACTCCACACAGAAAGGCCCCCGTCAGCCACTGGGCTCGAACCCAGGACCTTCTTGCTGTGAGACCACAGTGCTAACCACTACACCACCATGCCGCCCCAGTTAGAATGATAATTCCATATAAATCCTACAAATATTCAACCATCCATTCTTGACATGCTGCACTAACGAGAATCTCGGGTGGACATACAGACAGATTGATGGACCTAGTACGGGATGCACAAAAAAATTTTTGAAATGGAACTGAATATCACTGAAATTCAAATTGCTCTCTCACTCTCTTGGAAGTGGACAGAGACTACGTCAGACCAGAGTGTGATTGCTGTGTTCTCACCAACCTAAAGAACCACAGTGAGATGGAGAACACACCAGGGATCAGGGATCCACTCAAAAAACTAAACCCTGCATACATGAAATCATCCTTAGTGTTTTCCCAGGGTCACCAAATTGTTTAGGAATTCTCTGGATCTTGTTCATCATCTTTACTTATAGAAATAATTTAAAGAGGGAACTGAAAGTGATGCTGAGAGAGAGCAAGGAGGCATACAGATGAAAGCTGGAGAACAAGCTCCAGCGAAACAACGTGAGGCATGTGAGGTTGGGAATGAAGACGATCACAGGGTAAAGGGGATTCATGCTGAGGGACGCCTGAACAGAACCAATAAGCTGAATGTGTTTAACAGGTTCAGTACAGGACCCTCATTACCTTGTCCCCCAACCCCTTCTTCCTCAGCTATAGATAGTTTTCACTGACGTCACAGCATTCCGGGGAACGCCCTCCAGCCGCCATCTTGCAGGGCAAACAAAACGGACCATCGCCATTACCGGCTACGTTATCTCGGACGAATTTATGAAGTTATATAGTCAGTTTTCTAAAATAAAGATCAATGTCGGCAAAATCAAGCAAACAGAAGTATATAGATACATTAGACAACATCTCACGACAACGGTATGCAGCCAAACTGGCCTTGATTGGGGGAATTGACCCCTACAAAGTGGACAAAGATGCATTTTCAAGTGACTATGCAGGGCTGCCAAAGCCTGAAACTGACTTCATCAAACTTTAAAGGCTGTCTGATATATACAACTTTATATATTCACAGCGCGCCTTTTGGCGGATGCCGCCTGAATCGCGCAGATCCGATTTTTTTTTTTAGGGGGGGCGTTGGAGTGTCTGATTATAATTTCAAAGTAAATTCTGTATTAAAATTACTAAATAAGCCAATCCGTTACAGTCCATGAAACAGGAAGTATAAGGATGAGAAAAAAACAGTTTAAATCGGAAAGCTGCGCACATTTGCGCAGTCCTGCACACCGCTCGGGCTGCGCAAATGTGCGCAGCTTTCCGATTTAAACTGTTTTTTTCTCATCCTTATACTTCCTGTTTCATGGACTGTAACGGATTGGCTTATTTAGTAATTTTAATACAGAATTTACTTTGAAATTATAATCAGACACTCCAACGCCCCCCCCCCCCCCAAAAAAAAATCGGATCTGCGCGATTCAGGCAACATCCGCCAAAAGGCGCGCTGTTTGCATCCCAAACACAAATCAAATCATACAGAATAGACCTAAAATGTTTTTCAAAAATCACCCTTGCGTGAGTGAAGTGACAAGTTTCAAATAGAAACATGACAAACGAGCGATATTAAGTGTACATTACAATGTAAACGTACACTCAGCGGTTCCAGTTAGGCATTCTCCAGAGAGTGTTCACATGATGTTTTGATTTCCAAAAACAAACTTAAACACAATTGATTGTTTATTTAAACAACTTACCACTTATAAAATGATCGGAGCAGACTTTGCTGTGTTTGGAAGGCTGATAATCCTTGCGGTTGATTCTCACAAGCCATAGATTTCTCCTTTGTATGTTGAGTTTGTTTGCTCGCCTTCGTGCTCCCGTACAGTGGGAATTCCATAAAAGCTCCGCTTGACTTCATCATCTGACCTATTACGACAGCCGTGAATACAACAGGTGTGCACCATTGCTAGCTTTAAATAGCCTGCTTGGGTTCTTTTGAAGACTTTGTACTCGCGCGTTACAATGTGTGCTCAGTGACCCGTACGGTAGGCTTGACCCGCAAGATGGCCGCCACTAGGGAGTCCCCGACTCTGTGACGTCATGTGAAAACTATCTATTGAGGTATTTCACCCACGTGACCAAGTCATGTGATGCTGCCATTTTGGACGTCACGGCTCGAATCAGTTTGAATGCGAGGAAGGCGACAAACGAAAAACATAAAAGAAAAAGGAGCGAGATGCAGAAAACACCACCTTCACTATCCAGCGATGTAGGGCATTTACAGGGCGAGCAGAGGGAGAGGTATTTGCAAAAATTGAGGTTAGCAGGCTTAGAGAACGACGTTTACCTGCTTCCACCAGGATTGTTCACTGACCCATCGCCATACACAGGTTTGGGCGATTAGAATAGAATATTGAATAGAATATTATTTTCCTTTTGATGAATAAAGTTTATAAATACTACTTGTATCATGTCATAGCCGGAGCGCGCCAGCGAGCTCCCCGGCGCCCGAGCGAGCTCCCCGGCGCCCGAGCGAGTTCCCCGGCGCCCGAGCGCGCTAGCGAGCTCCCCGGCGCCCGAGCGAGCTCCCTGGCGCCCGAGCGCGCTAGCGAGCTCCGGCTATGACATGATATAAGTAGTATTTATAAACTTTATTCATCAAAAGGAAAATAATACATGACAAACAGGAGAACAAAATGTCTGCTACATGCAACCCTAGACAAATTAACACTGCCTTGTTTCACTGCTCAGATGGGTTAACAAACACTGACCCATTTACTTTTTGCTATATATTTTATCAAAATTGCGTTGACTGATAAACTAACCTGAAATTAAATGATCACTGCAAAGTCTGGAGTACTCTGTTGGCTCCCAATCCTGTCTCTTCACAGCTGCAATCCATTTGGCCCTCTTGTCTGGGTCAGTAGGAAACCGGTAAAAGGAGCGTCCTGCACGCTGTCCCTGTCTGTTGTGGCAGCCCACAGCACAACAAGCAAACACCATGGTTATTTATAGAGTGCTTACTGACAAATTAATCTATTCTAGGTGTCTGTAACACGTTTTTTTCCAAGCTGGTTCTCCCTCTCTGTCTGCAGCGTTAGTATGTAGCTTGCCATCCAAAATGGCGGACACCGGGGCGTCATGTGACCCTGTGACGTCAGGTGAAATACCTCAATACAGACCCCACACCCTTCATGCCCTCACAGCTGTTTCCCTCTCACACCTCCTCAGTGACCAGGATCAATGACTCATACTGTGCCTCCTCGCACCCCTCAACCCCTACCATGGACTTCAACACAGTTCCATCAACCCCTTCCCCCACACTTGAAAACACTGAGCCCCCATCTACCTACCTCCCCAAACTGCTTGTCTGTTTCTAGCAACCAGGTAAAGAAACAGCTGGAGAGACGGCATCAGAACAGGTCCGGATGGTATCAGCCTCAGGGTACTGAAGGCCTGCGCATTTTGTCACCTATGTAGCCCCCTATTTATACAAAATTGAGTCATTCAGGATTCAGCCATGTTTTTGCTCGGTGTTGGCAACAGTTAGAGGTTTTTAGCTTTCTCCTGAAATGCTTTATTTTATTTCTTCTTCCTCAGGGTAGTAAAACTCGCTTTCGCTGTGAACACTGTCGTTATTGCTATCCATGCTGTAAAATTAATGCTATGATGCTGAGAAATGCTGGCAAACATTTACAAGATTTTTGATACTCTTATAAATAAATCTTATAAAAAGATAAATATTGACAAAAATAGCTACGTTTGTTGTTGTGAACGAGCGAGTTGCCAGAGGTCCGTACCGTAGGATACGGACCCGCTCGCCAGCCAATCAGAGTGCAGGATTTGATGGAAACCGGGCCGCGAAAAAAAAAAAAATATATATATATATATATATATATATATATATATATATATATACACACACATCACCAACATCAAGATAAACTTTGTAACAATCTGAATTTTCTGATACCAGTGCTATGTTTGACCAGCACTCTGACTAGAAAAACCAAAGAAAACACCCCTTAAAGGGGAACAGAGGGCAATATATAGAGTAAATATAACAATAAAACACACATTAACGAACCTTATTCAAGACTTACAGAAGTTTTTTGTTCTAAGGTTGGAAAGTTATAGTGTTTTGAAAGTAGCTCGAGCAAACTATTTCCGCAGTTTGAACAGCCCACCATGATATAAATTTTATCCAATCAGAATGCACGTTCATTTTCTCTGCGTAACACTCATGACGTATGTATGTGCCCAGTTGTGTCGGCTCATTGAGGTTGGGAATAGCGCGTGTGAAATACCTGTTTCTGCCTCTTGCGACGATTTCGCAAGTCCACGGGTGGCGCCTATCTCATTGCAGCAAATAAATTCTGCTGGACTCGTGAGCAACTCCACGTTACATTTTCCGCACGAGCACCACGCCGTGTCACCTGCACGCGGATGTTCTGCCCCACGTTCGCCATGCCCATGGTCAGCATCAGTCTCATCCTCGCCGTCATCCGAGCTTTCTTCTCTTATTTCATCACCGGAGTCGAGAGTACCTCTCCTAGATATTTTAAGTTCGTTTCTTAAGACAAGGATTTTTTAAGATGTTACCTTGTTGACAGTTTCGGCGAGAATCTTCCGCCTTCTTCAAAACAGTCACCAGATGTGTCCTGGGGGAGCGACCTGACAGCAGGAGGCGTGAACTACCTGTCAAATTGGGCGGGACGTTCACGCCTCCGTAGCGTAACATCAGCTGATAAGACACGTCACCACTCGACATTTGGTGACTGTTTTGAAGAAGGCGGAAGATTCTCGCCGAAACTGTCAACAAGGTAACATCTTAAAAAATCCTTGTCTTAAGAAACGAACTTAAAATAGCTTTAATAGTTAGACATAATGAACTTCCACTACATAGTACCTCTCCTAGGTTCAAACTGGTACCCTTCTAAGCCATAGCCTGCTTGCAGTGTGTCTTGCGGGATCTCTTCGTATGATTCGACAGAGCTGTCGCTTTCACTTGATGCGCCCGACGCCATGATCACACGCTTATCTCCTCTATTTCGGAGAGTTCCGCTAGTGCAGTGGGTAGCGCTGACGTCACGGTCTTTTAAAAATGGCGACTCTTGTGCGGTTTAGCGTATAAAGTATTATATTTACAATTACCAAGATATTTCGTTGTTTTCTAGTATATACATTTGATAGAATACTTAAGAATACGTTACTTTGTCACATCAGCAACTGTATATATTATATTTGGTACCCCTTTAACTTCGAATTCCTACTTTACTGTAACAAAATTGAATTTTTATGTACTTCTCTTTTTTTTTTTTAAACTAATTTTTCTTTTACTTGGGTATATGATGTATTTTGAGGTATTTTACTTCACTACAATTTCAACTGCCTCTGTTACATATTTAAAAAAAAAAGTCTCCATAACCCTTGTGATAGGAAATGACGTGATTTTGTATGCCAAAAAGGCAGGAAGTCAATTGCTCCATAGACCAGAGCAATCTTCCCAGAACTTTCATGCTACATTGTGGTTACCGCCCCTTTTTGGTGGAAAACAAACCTTTGAATTTGAATGGCAGCGAACAGAATCCGCAGGCATTTGACAATGAAATACAGTGAAATTTTGAAAAGGGCTAAAAGTATAGTTGGAATGACACATCAGGAAAGTTACGTTAATACTTTGGCGGCTGATGACCGGTGTCGGTATTTCAATAAACTCTGTGGTACTGGTGGTCAGTATCATTAACGATCCCATTCAATGGTCTGAGGTGTCATATCCTGACCTTTACAACAACTACCTCAAGTCTCCAGGTAATGTCGTTTTCTGTCACCTATGACTTTTTTCTGTCGAGAGATAATTATATGTAGCTGTCTTCCTAGTAATGTGTGAATCCAGTTTAACACCTGCTATGTTAGACTGCACTGAAGATGGCAGTACTTCACCCTCTCCTTCTGAGTTTATGTAGGTGGACAGTCCCTGCCGCTGCCGTAAAAATCTGTCTTTTGCTCTCCCTTTCTCTACTCGGTAGCAAGGAGAAACAAATGTGTGGGTGGATTCAACTGTTGACTGTGCAAGACACAACAGAGCAACTTTTAAGCATGGTGACAACCTCTATCTCCTGTTTACCACCAGTCAATTTTACTGCTTCTAAAACGAGGCGTGTCTGTCAAAGCTAGCAGCTCCAAGCTGACGTGACATTGCTCTGGTCTACATTTGATTATACACAGTGATGGGAATAACGGCGTTAGAAATAAACGGCGTTACTTTTTTTAGTAACGAGTAATCTAACTAATTACTTTTTACATTGTTATAACGCCGTTCCCGTTACTTACAACAAAATTACTCCCGTTACTTTATTAAAGCTGTTCTCATCTGGCACGCTGCGCGTTCAGCCTTTCTTTACTCTGCTTTAGTGTGGGGCGGGGAGATGCGAGACAACGGCATAGTAAGCCAATCGGAGTAGATTTGGACAACATACGTAGGTAGGCTCCACCTACTGCACTACTGCGCACACTGTCAATCAGAAGACACAGCGATGGCGAGCGGTCAGCCCAACACTGTGTTTTCACACTGGAAATACAGCCATTACTTTTCATTACTTGAAATAAAAGGCAAAAATGTCTACGTCTACGTTATGTCAAGGAACAAAGAGTTTGTCCTCGTCAATTAGTAACATAATTTTAATAACTACAAAAATATATTAAATTTGATAGATGTCTTATCTCACATTGTCCCACAAAAATATTAATATAGTGTAGATAACGTTATTAATTGGTTCTGTTAAGTGTCCATTTCAGTCATTAAACACATTTAACATTCACTTTTATTATGATTACACTAATTGAATTTGATTTTTTTTGGGGGGGAGGGGTAAACACAAAATGTAATGGAATAATTACTTTCCCTGGTAATTAGTTACTTTTATGACAAAGTAACTCCGTTACTAACTTAGTTACTTTTTGGGAAAAGTAACTAGTAACTATAACTAATTACTTTTTGAAAGTAGCGTGCCCAACACTGATTATACGTTTCCTGTTATAACATCGGTTTATGTTTTTAGCTTCCTTTTCACCGTTATTTCTGTTCTGAAGATGACATGGTGCCAAGATCCATTTGAGGTAGCATTATAATGTTGCTCAATATACACGTCCCGGTCACTTTAATAGGAATTTTTTCTTGATTGTAAGATCCCTGTTCTTGGCTGGAGGAGTGGAACCTAATGTGGTCTTCTGCTGTTGCGTGCTGAGATGCTTTTCTGCTCACCACGGTTGTAAAGAGTGATCATATGAGTTACTATATCTTTCCTGGAAGCTCGAACCATCCATCCATCCATCCATTATCTATAGCTGCTTATCCTGTTCAGGGTCACAGGCAAGCTGGAGCCTATCCCAGCTGATTACAGGTGAGAGGCGGGGTACACCCTGGACAAGTCGTCAGGTCATCGCAGGACTGACACATAGAGACAAACCACCATTCACATCTACGGTCAATTTAGAGCCACCAATTAACCTAACCTGCATGTCTTTGGACTGTGGGGGAAAATGGAGCATCCGGAGGAAACCCATACAGGCACGGGGAGAACATGCAAACTCCATACAGAAAGGCCATTGCCGGCCGCTGGGCTTGAACCCAGGACCTTCTTGCTACGAGGCGACAGTGCTAACCACTACACCACCGTGCCGCCCCAGCTCAAACCAATCTGGCCATTTTCCTCTGACCTCACTTATCAGCAAGGCGTTTGTTTCCACCCACAGGACTGTCGCTCACTCACTCGTTTTATTTTTGTTTTTCGCACCATTCTGTGTAAACTCTAGAGACTGTTGTGTGTGAAAACCCCACAAGATCAGCAGTTTCTGAAACACTCAAACCAGTCCATCTGGCTCAAACCAACACCCATGCCATAGTGAAAGTCACACTTTGAGATCACAATTTTTCCCATTCTGATGTTTGAACATCATGAACATTAACTGAAGCTTTTGATTTGTATCTGCATGATTTTATGCATCGTGCTGCTGTCGAGGGATCGGCATCAAACTGCAGGTGGATGGGTGTTATTAATAAAGTCGCGGGTGAGTGTACTTCAGACTAAATGAACGTTATACGTGGGTCCTTCATGCAGCATGTTTATAAATTACAAAATGAAATTGGGATGGGATCAATTGTATATCATGTAAATGCTATGACGATGTGTATCCTTTCAAACAGTCTGTAGCTTTATCTTCAAGTCAAGTTTATTTTTATCACGCTTTTAACAGACGTTGTCACAAAGCAGCTTTACAGAATTTTAGTGACTTTAAGCATGAGCTAATTTTATCCCTAGTCTATCCCCAATGAGCAAGCCTGTGGTGACGGTGGCAAGGAAAAACTCCCTCAGACGACACTACGAAGAAACCTCGAGAGGAACCAGACTCAAAAGGGAACCCATCCTGATTTGGGTGATTATAGATGGCGTAATCAGAGACGTGGTCGTCTATCGATTTTGACAGGTGAATACCACCTACTGCTTCTAGTTCTAAAAAAATACCATATTACAATTATTCATAGATGTCTTCAGACATCTGTAAATAAGACGTGCTTTATTTGTAAGAAATGCAAGTTTTCAAATGTCAATATCAAAAGTTTGCATGAATGTAATAAAATTCTAGCTGTATTAAAAATGTCATCTGAAATTAAAAATAACATCACGTTATATACATGTCCTTGCCCTGACTGCACTGAAGGACCAAGAGGACAAGCTAGCTGTACCTGGCCAACCACACAGTTTAAAAAAAAAAAAAACCTAACCATGTAACTTTTCTCATCTCATTATCTCTAGCCGCTTTATCCTGTTCTACAGGGTCGCAGGCAAGCTGGAGCCTATCCCAGCTGACTACGGGTGAAAGGCGGGGTACACCCTGGACAAGTCGCCAGGTCATCACAGGGCTGACACATAGACACAGACAACCATTCACACTCACATTCACACCTACGCTCAATTTAGAGTCACCAGTTAACCTAACCTGCATGTCTTTGGACTGTGGGGGAAACCGGAGCACCCGGAGGAAACCCGGGCACACAGAAAGGCCCTCGCCGGCCACGGGGCTTGAACCCGGACCTTCTTGCTGTGAGGCGACAGCGCTAACCACTACACCACCGTGCAGCCCTCCATGTAACTTTTACTCAAATAAAATTTTACATGAGCTACTTTTTACTTTTATTTAACTGGATTTTTACACAAGTGATTTCACTTTAGGCGGCACGGTGGTGTAGTGGTTAGCGCTGTCGCCTCACAGCAAGAAGGTCCAGGTTCAAGCCCCGTGGCCGGCGAGGGCCTTTCTGTGCGGAGTTTGCATGTTCTCCCCGTGTCCGCGTGGGTTTCCTCCGGGTGCTCCGGTTTCCCCCACAGTCCAAAGACATGCAGGTTAGGTTAACTGGTGGCTCTAAATTGACCGTAGGTGTGAATGTGAGTGTGAATGGTTGTCTGTGTCTATGTGTCAGCCCTGTGATGACCTGGCGACTTGTCCAGGGTCTACCCCGCCTTTCGCCCGGAGTCAGCTGGGATAGGCTCCAGCTTGCCTGCGACCCTGTAGAACAGGATAAAGCGGCTAGAGATAATGAGATGAGATGAGATTTCACTTTAGTACAGTTTCACAATAGTAACAGTACTTTTACTTGAGTAAAATTTAGTACCCTTTACACCTCTGTTACTCATCACAGTTAGCTGCTAGACTATTACTAAGAACAGATAAACACAGAGATATGCAGGGTTTTTCTCTCCACTTTGTAGCTCAGATGCACAAGGTCAAAAATGATGTAATTTGAAGTTTCCAATCCCTCAGCATACTTGCTATTGATTCACGCAGTAGTCTATTGATTTTGACAGGTGAATACCACCTACCGCTTCAAGTTCTAAAAAAAAAAAAATACCATATTACAAAATAAATCAGTGAACACTATTGGATTTGCTCTTCTGATCTCGCTTCAGCAAGTTTTGGCACAGGGGAGACAAATATATAGCATCAAATAGTCATATTAAGTGAAGCCAAGAGCCAATGAAATGGCAGGATAATGATGCTGAATCTACACTGCAGAACTCTATCCTATCGTGCCATTCCATTGGTTCTTATGATTTTCGCCAATCAGCAATGAGGCCACATGTTACAATAAATCGTGCCAGTATTTGTAAAAACCAAACACGCTCTGGTGATCACAATAAAGACTCCAAAGGGGGGAAAAAAAAAAGGTTCACTATGATGACAAGTTCAAGGCGACGTGATTGTCTGATCATGCAGCATCGAAGCATGGTGAGAAGCAACATTCTATGAAGGACACTGGTTCGATTTCTCGATCAATTTTCTGCCAATATGGCACTCAGAATGCAGAAGAATGCACCATTTTTGAATTTAGTATCATCCTTAATTATAATACAATACAAAAATAATTTACTCAAAATTAAAAAGAGTAAAAAGGGAGACAAACAAAAGAGGCAAAAAAAAGGGAGAGAAGTTTAATTTAAAAAAAAAAAAGAAGCGCTTAACAAATGAACAGAGCCCGTGCGGTGGGAGAAGTCGACCTTGTTTTTAGACTGCCTTGATATTCATGGTTTTATTTGTTTTATATATGTTAACCATTTTCTCCAGCCTTTTATAAAAAAAAAAATTCTTCCTTCATTTTCAACTTGTATGTAAGATTTTCCATCACAAGTATATCGTCTATGATTGACAACCATTGTTTGTGACTTGGTGCTTCAGTCTTGAGTCAATTCTTGGTAATGGTCTCCTTTCCAACTGCCAGGAGGATCTTGACCAAATATTGGTCTTCGACAGTCATGCTTGAAAGTTTGTGAACCCTTTAGAATTTTCTATATTTCTGCATAAATATGATCTAAAAGCTCATCAGATTTTCACACAAGTCCTAAAAGTAGATAAAAGAGAACCCAGTTAAACAAATGAGACAAAATTATACTTGGTCATTCATTTCTTGAGGAAAATAATCCAATATTTCATATATGTGAGTGGCAAAAGTATGTGAACCTCGAGGATTAGCAGTTAATTTGAAGGTGAAATTAGAGTCAGGTGTTTTCAATCAATGGGATGACAATCAGGTGTGAGTGTGCAGCCTGTTTTATTTAAAGAACAGGGATCTATCAAAGTCTGATCTTCACAACATGTTTGTGGAAGTGCATCATGGCACGAACACAGGAGATTTCTGAGGACCTCAGAAAAAGCGTTGTTGATACTCATCAGGCTGGAAAAGGTGACAAAACCATCTCTAAAGAGTTTGGACTCCACCAATCCACAGTCAGACAGACTGTGTACAAATGGAGGAAATTCAAGACCATTGTTACCCTCCCCAGGAGTGGTCAACCAACAAAGATCACTCCAAGAGCAAGGCGTGTAATAGTCAGTGAGGTCACAAAGGACCCCAGAGTAACTTCTAAGCAACTGAAGGCCTCTCTCACATTGGCTAAGGTTAATGTTCATGAGTCCACCATCAGGAGAACATTGAACAACAATGGTGTGCATGGCAGGGTTGCAAGGAGAAAGCCACTGCTCTCCAAAAAGAACATTGCTGCTCGTCTGCAGTTTGCTAAAGATCACGTGGACAAGCCAGAAGGCTATTGGAAAAATGTTTTGCGGACGGATGAGACCAAAATATAACTTTTTTTGGTTTAAATGAGAAGCGTTATGTTTGGAGAAAGGAGAACACTGCATTCCAGCATAAGAACCTTATCCCATCTGTGAAACATGGTGGTGGTAGTATCATGGCTTGGGCCTGTTTTGCTGCATCTGGACCAGGACGGCTTGCCATCATTGATGGAACAATGAATTCTGAATTATACCAGCGAATTCTAAAGGAAACCAAGTCGTTCTACCAAAGAATGGTTAAAGAAGAATAACGTTAATGTTTTGGAATGGCCAAGTCAAAGTCCTGACCTTAATCCAATGGAAATGTTGTGGAAGGACCTGAAGCGAGCAGTTCATGTGAGGAAACCCACCAACATCCCAAAGCTGAAGCTGTTCTGTACGGAGGAACGGGCTAAAATTCCTCCAAGCCGGTGTGCAGGACTGATCAACAGTTACCGCAAACGTTTAGTTCCAGTTATTGCTGCACAAGGGGGTCACACCAGATACTGAAAGCAAAGGTTCACATACTTTTGCCACTCACAGATATGTAATATTGGATCATTTTCCTTAATAAATAAATGACCAAGTATAATATTTTTGTCTCATTTGTTTAACTGGGTTCTCTTTATCTACTTTTAGGACTTGTGTGAAAATCTGATGTTGTTTTAGGTCATATTTATGCAGAAATGTAAAAAATTCTAAAGGGTTCACAAAGTTTCAAGCACCACTATACATGTACAGTTCCTTCCAAATGTCCAAGATATAAAACAAGACAGGATTTAGGAATTACATAGCCCAATACTTCACAGACAGCTGTGTGAACATCCCCCCAGAAAGGCTGTGTATTCATGCATTTCAAGAAAATGTGTATGGGGTCTGGATCCATGAGGTCACAGTCTCCAGCATGGCTGTTGAGTATTCATCTGTTTAATTTTAGATGTGATGAAGTAACCAATTTGATTCTTCCAGCTAAATTATCTCCACCTTAATGATTGTGTTGTAGTTTGGTGTGTTTTCCATATAAATCATACCATATCTCTTCTGGAATCGCTTCATCCAGCTCTCTTTCCCATTTGGCTTTGACATATGTTGAATCTGTTCTAGCTTCCATCAAACAACGGTATAAATTTGACACAGCTTTTGGGATAGCTTTACTATGAGCTCGTACAAGTAGCTTTATGATAGGTTATATTTTCTCATTTGTTTTAATATTTTTAATATAATACAGCGGCGGCTACAATTATCGACAGTCCATAATTATAGACACTGTTTCAGATTTACCAATAAAAAACAATTTAACAAAAGGTGAGTTTCAGTTACAACAGTTATTATTGGTTAATCAATCAACTGGAAGACCCCAACCCCACCCCACCCTGTGACCTTGTCATCTGATGACGCGGCTCGTTACCCGAGATGGAATTTTTTTAGCACGATCAGCAATTTGAGGAAAACCCGGATGTCATCATCGCAGGTGAGCATGATGGAAAGATCATGGACATGTTTTTACTGATCAAATTCACCTATATTTCATGATCTCCTTGTCGAAACCTACTTTGTTTCTTACTCTTTCATTTGACAGTCACCATTTTGTATCTAAACCCGCGTTTGAGAAGTCACGTGAGGTGTCGATAATCGTGATCACTTTCACCGGTGTCCACCATTATCGACACCCTGTGGGATTAAGTCACTGTAGTATTATACCAGGTGGGTGGAGCACAGAAGCACGGCAGGCCAGAACTGAGTTCTCAATAACTTTTTTTCAGCTTTTACACGTTCACTCATACACACACACGCCACACACACACACACACGTACATTCTGGTCAGGAGAGCTCCCTTCCTCTGCTCTCCCTCTCCTCTTACAGGGCGCGGTCACTGGGGAAGACACACAAACAGGTTAATTCCTGTCAGATGCAGTGATTCTGCCACTTACCTTCCCTGACTCCGCCCTCCCTTCACAGACCGACGCTTGACCACGCCCCCGCTGCCACATACCCCCACTGCCCGACTCAGGCCGGGGAGCTGTCCGGCCTGCAGCCGACTCCCCTCCCGACGGGAGAGGAAATCCTAAAATAAAGCGATATCCTCATGTTGACCGATCTAATGGCCCGATGAGATCCATCCCAATTCTTTCAAACGGGGTCTCGATTAATGGCAGACGGCGCAGAGGCGCTTTTGGAATAGCCTTTGGATTTACTAACTGGCATTCGCGGCACGCCGTATACCACCTACGGACATTGCCGCGAATCCCTGGCCAATAGAACCGGGCCATTATTCGGGCTAGTGTCTAATCCTGCCCCAAGTGTCCGGCTATGGGATTGAAGTGAGCCGCCTGGAATATAGATTCCCAGCGGCTCTTTGGGATCAAAAGCTGTGTTATCGGCTCCTTAGTCTGAGTGTCCTGTGTCACTCGGTATAATCTATCCTTAAAAATGGAGAAATAGGGGAAGGACGGGGTGGCGTTTGGCTGGAGCGTTTGACCACTGATTACTCTCACTTGGTCAAACGCATGCCGCAGAGTCTCGTCTCGCGACTGCTCTAACGGGAAATCCGCGAGGGATTCCCCGAGAGAGGGAGGAGGAGCCTGCTGCTCTTCACTCTGACGCGGTGATGACATGGACGGCTCTGTGACAGCTGCTCCCGCCAAAGCTACACCGGGACCTCCCCCCGCTAAATTATGGCAGGCCCCACTCTTCACTAAATGTGTCATTAATTCCCTGAATCCCAGCCAATCAGTCCCCAAAATTATCGAGTGGGTAAGGCAAAGATTAACCGCCACCTGAACTCTAAATTTCTCCCCTCAAAATAGAATGTGGACCAACACTAAAGGGTAGTTGTGAACATCCCCATGCACACACAGCACCTTCACCAATTATGCTCTCCCCAATGCCTCGTCTTGCACCAGGCTTTGGTGGATTGAGGTCTGATTACAGCCGGAGTCCACCAAAGCCTGATACGTATCCCCTTGAATACTCATCGGTATGCGATACGCTCCGGCCCGATCGAGGGCAGTCCCTGGTGCATCGGGGATCCGGACCACCGCGCCCACCTCCATCGCTGAGCACTGATGCTAGAGGTGCCCCGGTTCCCCGCAGCGCCAGCATACCAGCCCAGGCTCTCTCTCTGCACCAGTGCTCCGGAGATCACTCACCTGGGGGGGAGACACAGACATGGAAGTAGGAAACGGTAGGACACTGCGGGTGCGGCGGGCCGGCTGGGGTGGAACTGGCCCCCGCCTCCGTGGTAGGGGAATGGGGCGAGGACAAGGAACAGAAGGGGGGAGAGAGAGAGAGAGAGGAGAAGGGGAGACACGCTGTCCTGCCGTCGGAACGGCCGCCATATGGTCCTCCACCAGCTCGATGGGCTGATCCAGCAACGCCGGGCGATGGCACTGGACCCACTCTGCGGTTCCTTCCGGAAGTCGAGCGACGAATTGCTCCAGCGCCACCAGATCGACGATTCCCTCGGCGTCGCGGTTGTTGGCCCTCAGCCACCGCCGGCAGGCGCCCCGGAGTTGCTGGCCAAACACGAACGGCCGGCCAACCTCCTCCAGGCGCAGCACGCGGAAGCGCTGCCACTGCTGCTCCGAGGTGCGACCCACGCGCTGGAGGACGGCCCTGCGGAGGTCCGCGTAGACCAGCCGGCTGTCGGCGGGGAGCTGTAGTGCGGCCAGCTGCGCCTCGCCTGTTAGCAGGGGGCCCGTTAGCAGTGATTCTGCCACTTACCTTCCCTGACTCCGCCCTCCCTTCACAGACCGACGCTTGACCACGCCCCTGCTGCCACTGTCACATTTATAAGTGTTATGGATCGATCTTTGTGTAACATTGTTGAAGTAGATGAAGTACTTTTATTTAAAAAAAAAAGTGCTGTAATTTTTTTTCTGATTCATAACAGAATGGAATGTTATTTGGAATCCGATTGCACTAAATAGAATTAGACTAGAATTAAATTCTGAGCAAATAAAAAATTACATGCTTGATGATGATGATGGACGATGCCAGTCACCCTCTGCACACCGTCATCAGCAACCAGAAGAGCCTGTTCAGTGACAGAACGCTCCTTCCCAAGTGCAGGACGAACAGACTTAAAGTGCATATCACGGGTAAATTCAGGAGCAAGATCAATGTAATTCTCCTATTTTATATTAAACTTTGGTCAAATATCTGTAACATTCTGCATTCTCTGCAATTGTTTTACCTTGCGCAATACCAGAAAAATTTAGTTGAAATCGAGCCATTTGAGGCGAATTGGTCCGCCTCTGAAAAAACTTGCCATTTGGATTTCCCGGCAAACATTGATTTTCGTGACGTCGCGCTGCGGGACGCCTCCCTCTGAATTCTACGTCAGCGCTGGTTTGTTTATGAGAAAACGACCTGGTGGTTTTCTGCGAATTTCTTCAACGTTATCGCGTAATTATTAAAATGGTTAACAGATGTATCATAGGAGGGTGTAGCAACACCAATCTTGATGGGATTAGTACTCATCGTTTCCCGAAAGACCGGACAATGAGAGAGAAATGGGAGCGCTTGGTCTACACAGGCTGTGCACTGAAACCGTGCAAAGCTCTCTCAGCCTGCTGGCGCTTCCGCAGGTGACGTCACGAATCTGGCTCCAGACTCCCTTGGGATTTTTCCAGATGCGTTTTATTTTATTTTTTTTCTGCTGTAGACAGATGGCCTTGTGCAAAATTACCCTTCTGGATGAATGTGTAAAGGGACGCACTTTCATATAAAAAAAAAACCCGAAATTGGTCCAGAATATGCACTTTAAAAACTCCTTTGTCCCTCACGCCATCAGACTGTACAACTCCTCCCTGGGGGGGAGGAAGGGTAACAAGAGGACAGAGGATGGGAAGGAGCAGTAGCCTAGCCTGACAAAAAGCAATACTGGACAATGTGCAATACCTCTCCTGCTGGACTTTTTTCATATCATATCTTTTTTCCCCCCCTTCATATCTTATTTTTTAATCATTTGTATATGTAAATACTTAATTGAATTTATCTAGAAGTTCTCTCTATTTTCTATTCTCTGTTTATCCTGTAATGATGCTGCTGGAATTTTTATTTCCCTGAGGGAACCCTCCCAAAGGGATCAGTAAAGTTCTATCTAATCTAATCTAAATATTCAGATTTCTCTAATCCATTCAGAATTTTTTTTTGCAGTTTGCTGTAAATATCTACCACACATTACAATATCAGTAGACATTTTATATTTTGGTTTGAGGAATGACATGCGACCTTTGACCTGGATTCTCATGTGGTTACAATGTCAATTGCCTGTTGACATTTATCGGTAAACTACAAAACTAGAAATTAATACAAACAACGACGAACGATTAATAAAATGTGATCAATGAAAATATTTAGAAAGCGGGTAGAAAGTGGAACAAAAAGATTTGACATAGGTTAAACATTATCAGCTCATTTGTTTACAAACATAATTACTTCCTCATTTGCATAAGCACCGACATCGATATATTTATATAAAATATATTTTGTACTAAATACAAGTATGTAAAACAAATTTTAAATAAAAACAAATGTTTTGCTAACTTAATACCACATACCGATTATTTTTTATAAATAAATCATCTGGATGTCGATAATTGTGGACAAAGGTGTCAATAATTGTGGTGCGGTGTCAAGTGATTTGATACGCTAAGTACTCAGGAATCAACTCCCCCCCCAGTGGAAGTTTGAGTAATAGTTCATGCACAATTTACATACTGAAAGTCTTTTCTACTTTTGCAACGGCCTAAAGATAGTTAAGGTGTCGATAATTGTAGCTGCCGCTCTAGTCCCTCATTTGTAAATATCTAAATAAGTCCTGATTTGTTAGATCATATGTATTTTTTAGTTCTTGAAAACTTCACTTCACCCTTTTTAATAATTGTGCATATGGCTACCATTCCTTTTTCCACCCAATGTTTAAATCTATAGTCGAATTTCCTTGGTATAAATTTGTCATCGTGACATGATGACAATCCATTTTAGTCGTCCAATTTCCTTTCCCACTTTTAGTTGTTTCACTGTGGAGTACCCTATATCTAGAGTAAAAGACATCATTGGATTAAGATCCAGTTCCTCTTTTATATCGATGGGGGTCTCTGTTTCCCCAGTACTCGCTTGAAATGGGTATTTGAATGCAGAAACTTCAATATCTTTCCATCGAACTACATAACCTTCATTACACCAGTAGATCAGTTGTCGCAGTTGTGCAGCATGAAAATGTTCTTTTAGATTTGGAAGTGCCATCCCTCTTTTGTCTTTAGGCAGTTGTAGTGTGACATAACATATTTTAGGTCGTTTACCTCCCCACACGAATTTTGAAACAAGTCTAACCCATTTAACTCTTTACCCCTTAAAGCAGTTGCTGCAGCCACCCTTGTATATGTATATACTGTTCACCCTGAGAACATATTTACAAGAAAAAAAAAGTCTAAAGACAAGGTTTTAAACAAGGCATCATATGTCGTCATTAAGGGGTAAAGAGTTAAGGAATTGATCTTCTGATACATCTATAGGCAGAGATAAGAACAGATATAACAGATGTGGAAAGATGCTGCTCATCTTTACCACATTTATCCTGTCATTTAATCCCAGTGGGTAAGTGAGCCATCTGTCCATATCTTTCCTTATTGTTTTGTCAATATGTTCAAAGTTACTTCTATATAGTTTGGAAAGGCTTTTAGTAATGTTTATCCCCAAATATTTCATTGATTTTGCTTCCCAATTTATTCTCCATTCCTTCAGCTCTTGACTTAGTGTGCAGTTAAACATGAGAATGTGCGTTTCCAGTATATTTACTTTATAGCCCAAATACAAACCAAATTATTCAAGGATTTGTATAAGCTTCTTAAAGGAATTCACTGGGTTTTTTAAACAGATCATATCATCTGCGAACAAACCTATTAAATGCTTTTGTTTATTAATTTCTATTCCTGTTATTGAAGTGTCTTGTCTGACCATTTGGGCTAATGGTTTGATGTACAGAGCGAACAAGATCAACTGTGAGCTCCTGCTCACTTCCGTATCTCCCCCCGCACTCTCACTTATATCAGAATGTAAGCAATCAAAGGAATAAGACACTTATTTATGAATGCTGACTTCAACAAATAATGAACCCTGAAACAAGTAAGTAAAGAGCAGTGTCTCTCCCCAGGGATTTCAAACAGCATCCTGGTAAACTGTCACTTTGAAATAGCATTTTGCTTCTTGAAATGGCGTCAAAATCCACCCTATATATTTCATAAATACATTCAGTCGGTAAACAGGAAGTCGATGTGCGACAGACCTGAAAACGGTACACATTGTATAGAACCCCAAGCTGAAGCTCGGTACCAAATATCAAGCAGATGTGATTTGTAGTTGCTGAGAAAAGTGTTACGAAAATTTTGTAAAATCAACGCTATATTATTTATAAATACATTCAGTCAGTAAACAGGAAGTCGATGTGCGACAGACCTGAAAATGGTATACACGGTATAGAACCCCAAGCTGAAGTTCGGTACCAAGTGGTTATGATTTGTGATTGCTGAGAAAAAGGGTGTTTCGGACAGACGGAGGGACGGACAGAGGTTTAAAAAAAAAAAAAACAGTTCTTTGGAGCAGGGGTATAACAATGTGGGGCTGAGACAACAGCCCTGTCTGGCTCCTCTCCCTAAAACAAATCTTTCTGACTAAGAATGCACCATTTTACATTTTTTCCCCAAATTTTTGAGGGTGGTGCATGCTCCCAGACCCCCCTAGAGCGTGCATGTGTGACAGCTGTCTCATTTGTGTTGAACTCGACTCGAAATTTCCTTTAAGACTTGGACTTGAACACCTGGGACTTGAGACTGGACTCGGACTTGAGGTTTTAGTGACTTGACTACGAAACTGGCACTTACCTTAGATTTATTTGTTGGAGGAAAATAATTTAAAAAAGAAAAGAAAAGAAAAACATGCAAAAATTTGATACAAGTCGCCATTTTGAATAATTAGTTTTCTCAATTGTTAATGCGTCAATATCTATATGAAGTTTACTTTAATCTTGCTCTCTATTAGGGTTTATTCTTCAATCATTATTTACTATTATTCATGTACATCTATAATATTACTTATTAATCCCTTATCAATTTTTTACATGAATTTCCCAACATTCTTTCTCTGAAGCGCTTTGCTGCTTAACAATATATTTTCCAGCTCTTCGCTTTGGTGTTAAATACAGGTAGCTAGAAAATTAGGCACAATTTATATAATTGAGCGCAATCTTTTATAAATGACATCAATCCTTTTTGTCCTCCATCACACACTCTTTTCGAGGCAGGCAGTAGCCTCCAGTCGGTAGCAGCGTGTGTGTTCAGCTGTAGCGATGTCATGCAGTAATTACCTTCATTTTTGCTTCTTGCTCAGATAGAGAAAGTTTTCTAAGCTGCTCCAGCAAGTCATCTTGACAAGTCTCCATCTTCTGAGTGGACTGCAAAGAAAAAAAAGGCAAGAAATAGGTAGGTAGGTAGATAGATAGAGCGGAGAAAGAAACGTGCCTTCCATGATTATTGGCGCTGCCTGTAAAGGTTAGTGAAAAGGGTTTGGGGAAAAAAAAAAATCCACCATTTCAGGAAGTCGCTTCATCTCACACTGAAAAATGAGAGAAATCCCATCTTTAATTGAAAAATTTATTGAAGGAAAAAGAAATCCTTCATCAGGAAATAATTATTTTTAATAAAAACATGTGCCACTGTTATTGGCACCCCTAGAAAGTATAGCGAACATAATGCAACTAAAGCCAAGGTTCCATTTCAAAATCCCATTCTTTTTTTCATACTCAAATTTCCAGACTTCTTGGTACATTTTCCAGACCATATTTGATGCCACAGTACAAATAACTAGTTATTTATTATTTAAATAAAATTATTTTAACATCCGACGGTTTATTTTATATATATATATATATATATATATATATATATATATATATATATATATATATATGAGTACATTGTGAGTATGGAAGCTAGCATGTTGCCAAATAATTGCCAGAAGCAAGCAAGTAATTGCTGATATTATATTCTTTCACAGGGCCCAAAATTTCCAGTGGCTCCCCTGTGGCTCATACAAATCAATTAAAACCAAACCCAGACAAGTTCAAGTTCTGCACAGCAATTTATTCAAGCTGCAAACTAAAACAGCGCAGTGTTTTTCTGTTTTTGCCATGTAAATTTTTAAAACAAAACCGATACCTTTTACCCGCAACAGTAACAGGAGGGATGTTTATGTACAACTCATCAAAATAAAAGGGAACAGAAGTCCACTGACTTTGCTTCATTAAATATTAGACGGAGAAAAGCTGTTTACCACACTGTTCAACAAAGAACTAGACAGACAGAAAAGATGCTTTATTCACCCCGAAGGAAATTAAGGATAAATTTCCTATATTTCCTATAAATAAAGTCAAATAATAATTAACAGAGATGTCCGCAAGCGCCAGCAACTGATGGTTTTCTCCGCCTACACAGACCGTCTGCGCCAGCTACTTGATCCCAGAAGAGAAGCAAGAGAAAAAAAAAACCCCAAACACCTCACCTTTCAAAGTTCAAGCAATTTATATAATCTCCGCTGCCCATAATTTGCTGCAAATCCAATTATTCCACAATGAAATCACCTTCGATTCGGATACCGGCATGACTGGAAGTGACGCCATATTTGTTGATCGATTCTTGCGCTCTGATTAGCCGAGCTGGACCATGTGACCACACCGTAGCGTATGTAGTCATGTTACATAGCCAGGCAGCGTACTACAAAGGGTAAGTGAGAAAGCCAAGCGCGCACACATCTGGAGGGAAATTTCATGCATATTTTGCAAGTAGTAGAGGACCTGGGTTAGACATGTATGCACATAATTTACGAGAGGATAACTCGACTACTGTAGGCTAATTTGAACCCAAGGAACAACTTGGGATGTGCGCCAAAAATTGCTATCCGGGGCGAACAGGCCGAAAATGACCAATCCAAGATGGCTGCCGGTAGCCATACTGAAAATATAAATTTTTGAACCACTCACCACAGAAGTATGTACAACACCTCATTTTATGGGTTTTTGGGAATGGGGAATCCATTAGTGATATCGTTTTCATGATTGAAGGAAAAGGGAACAAGCTATGGTCAAGGGGAAAAATAAAAATTGGCCAAAATTGCAGTTTCACAGAACACATGAGGAAAAACAGAATAACCCGACCTCAAACATGAAATCATGGAATGGGGAGACCTATTGCACATAATTTAGGAGAGTATAAGAAAGCAAGCATTTGATTAATAGAAAGAAATTGTATTTTCAATCATACTATTATGATCAATGGAATGTTAACTTAATAATAATACTAATAAATTTATATAGCGCCTTTCAGAAAACCCAAGGACGCTTTACAATTATAGACAAGGAAAGAAAAAATAAATAAAAATATAATAAAAAATAAAAAGTCCACCAAGTAGAGGTCAGGATGTAATTCCCGTGGTGTAGCAGCCACAGTCCCACCAAAAGGTGCATGAAAACAAGTCCCACATCTCCAGCACCGCCGCCGTGACGCCGTCAGCAACATCGCTCAGAACACCACGCCATGGATCCACAAAGCGAGCAGAGAAGCTCCACCACGCAGAGCGCTGGTGTGTCCCAAACCGCCTGCACAGCCGCCGCGACACCACCGAGCAACATCGCTCGGAACATCACGCCAAGCATTAAAGTGCAGAGCGCTGGATAACCACGATGTAAAATGAGCAACGAGCTCACTGCAGTCCACAGCTGGGAGCGCAGGCATCGCCCACAGTTTTGTATTTTAAAGAGAAAAATACAAAACAAAACTTATTACTTTAGTGGGCAGCAATATCTTGAGAGCTTAAATGTTTAACGGCCAACAATACAACTTTTAACATCATATTATTACTGTTTATGTGTCACATAAACCAGGGTCAGGAACATAAAGAGGGAAACCGTAATAATACCGTAATACCAGCGGCCATCTTGGATTGGTAATTTTCAGGTTATTCGCCCCGGATAGTGATTTTGGCACACATCCCAAGTTATTTCTTGGGATCAAATTAGCCTATAACAGTTGAGTTATCCTCTTCTAAATTATGTCCATAGATGTTTAAGCCAGGTCCTAGACTAAAGTATTTTACAGGGATAATGGTTCGTAATTTATTAGCTGAGAATGCACCAGAAGCCATGTCAATTTCAAAATTTTCTGGAGGGACCATGTGCCTTTGGCCTATTTTTTTTTTTTAGCCAGCTACTTCAGATTTTCTGTAGAACCAAGAATTAACAATCATACGTTAACAGAAGGCATTTTGAAAACTAAACACAGAACTGAGAATAAAATGTAAAATCATTGGTCACAAAGTTTAGAACACTTTCCCCCTTTGTCTTTTTATGTATCTCCTTCTGTCATAAGCACGTACACACCGTCACTCAAATACATGCACCCACACCAATGGGGAAACAGAGGAAACCAGTTGCATCCTGCTGCAAAGACTGGTTGAGTGACAGACGTCCATACACACATGTTCATTATATGAAGATAAATCACGTTAGTAAGACAGATATCAGGCTGAGAGGTCTTAGGCAAGAGTGCCACACACACATAAGTAAGGGCAACTGTGTTCTCAGACATCTGTTCTAACACACACACACACACACACACACACACACACACACACACAAGCAGAAAAAAAAAAGACAAATGCATTGTCATGCAGATACACAAATAAACGCAGACACACACACACACGATATTTGCCATCATTCACGCCTGGGGGCGGCCCCACAACACCGGCAAAACTTGCCAGCACAACAAAAAATTGCAATTACCCATTCTTACATTTGTAGTGTTGCAATGTGCGTACACGCCAATTTTATTTTAATTCTGCATAGGTACGACGGAGCCCAACGTGCTAACGTCAGTTCGCTGATGGCAGATGCCACAGAAATCACCTCAGACACGTCGCGCGCACATCTTGCCCTCGTTTAAATTCAACGCCATCAAACTCGCACCGGTTTGAACATTTTGGCTTAATTGCATATTTTAGAAAACAAAAAGTAGGGGCAATAGTCTGGAAACAGAAATATTTTTCTTCTACGCCATTTTCCTTTTTTCCATACTTGCCCAGACCTGGAAATTACTAAAATCAAATTCAGTACTGCGTAGGAACCCTGTAAAACATATTTCCTGTTTAAATTGTAGATGTCCGAGTTGATTGGAGTCTGTAGGAACTTTCAAGCTGTAATCCATAACTTCCTGATTAACTGGGGAACAAATATGAGGTGACGCAGAGGCCAAATTCCCTCAACATCAACATGGGAAAGATAAGAGAGACACACAAACAAACCAAATGAGGGAGAAGTGTGTTGACCTTCATAAGTCAGGGAATGGTTATTAAAAAAAAAAAAAATAGCTACTCACCTGAAAATGTCCATTTCCGATGTCCTGTTACGGCGGCAATAATAATAATAATAAAGTGGACACCAACTGGAACTGTTACAAACTCGCCTGGAAGAGGAGCCAGGTTTATTTTGCCCCCACGTACAGTGAGGAGGAGGGTAAGAGAGGCAAAAGGAGTTTCACTGTTGGTGAATTATAAGAAAAAGTAAAATCTTGGGGTTTCCAAATCTCCGAAACCACCATCAGACTCCACCTCCATGCCAACAGATTATTTAGAAGGTTCCAGAAATAAACCCTTTTCGGTCAGTTGACCACAAACGTACGGTAAGCACCTGAAGTTTACAAAATGCTACGACAACTTTGATGGAACCGTGTTCTCTGGTCTGATGGAACAAAAACAGGGCTTTTTGGCAATAAACACTCGCGGTGGGTTTGGTGTAAAAAGCAGGATGGCTATAATGAAAAGAACCTGATCCTAACTGTACAATATGGTGGAGGCAGGCTTTTAGGCAGGATTTTTTTTTAGGGAGTCTAACTTTTTTGCAGGTGTCACTGTATGTGGCGAGGTGTAGCGGCGCGTTGAGCGCCGCTGGCACAAGTGTTTTAGGGGGTTCCGGGGGTACTCCCCCGGAAAATTTTGAAATTTCTAATGCTCTCAAATGCTATTTCCTTCATTTTGACAGCAAATTTTGAGCAATACAGCCAAGTGTTTTTGCCTTTGTTACAACATTCTTGTATCAATAGTAAGGCTGGACTGGGGGGAGGCATGTGTGCATGGAAAAATTCAAGCCAGATTCATTTTAGGTAAAACAACTTTCTTTAATGTCTTAATGTAAACAAAATGGTTTCACTGCAATAGGGTCCCTTTCAATGTCAAAGGAAGCTGCAAGTCTCAGGTACGACTGGAAGGTGGTATTTCTACTTTATGTCGTTGTGTTCAAAAGATATGGGCTGTCAAACACACTTTGACAGATTGTGACACCCTATAGGGTTGGTTGTCACAATGTTATTTCAATGGGGCGGTACAGGAACCGAAAATACATACATATTTTTGAGAATTATGTAAAAATGTTAAAGAAAATGTATTCAAAATACATGTAGGTATAACAGATTGGTAATACAATATCAACTTTGGGAACACCAAAACAAAATACACTGCAAACTGCGTATATTTTTAATGAATATTATTATTAAAATGGGTATATTTCTGGGATTTTTTGAGCTGGAGTTGCATATTAAGCATGACAAATTAGCTATAAAGCTTTCTGATCGCAGAATACTACATAAATAAAGCTTGTTGTAGCTGTGTTTGTCTCAGTCAGTAGTGCACCTATTGCAATTGCATTACATGTGACAACCAACCCCGAACACAGTGTGACAACCAACCCCGGCTGACCAGTTTTGCTTTCAAAGCCGCTAGCGTCCAAAGATTTAGTATAACAAAGAAAAAACACACAGGAAATATGGCTAAGTCTTCAAACATTATAATGGTATTCGTTTTTTCAATAGAAACCCATTAATTACAAAGCTAGAAGGTAAAAACCAAGGTACTAAAAATTTACATTTAGGTATGAAAAACCTTCAAATTGTTCTCACCTTTGAAATGCATGCAGGATTTATTCGGGATAAATAACATGTCAGGTAAGGCCGGTTTTCTATAGACTACATTCCACATTTAGCTGCGGCAATATAGTCTACGGCTATATTGTCTGGATATTTATGCCAGTGTCTCCTAGGCATACATCTTTTCCCCCTCTGCTCTGGGAACGCATATTACAAGTGCTTTGTACACCAAATTTATTTAATAACCCATTTATTTATAACGAGGGCTCTCACAACTTTGAAATTAGTGCAGCCATAGAAACGCGTGTTTCTGTAGCTCTGCGGCGGGTGCCTATATTTTGTACTCTGGGCTCGTGCTGTTGCTATGGTAACCCTGGGCGTCTTCGGGAAAGACAGCTGTCAAAGCGAGACTTCTGCAATTTCCAAAATGGCGGTGTCAACAAAGCTTGTAGATCCTCGGAAAGCTCAGACTCGGCGATTTTTTAACATATTCAGCTAAGTTACCGGACATAACACGGGCGGAAATATTAGGGCGTCTTTAGGGCGTCGTACTAAAAAGTAGGGCGTCCAATTTCTTGTTTTTTTCAGTACAGGGCGTCGAAAAGACGCCCAGACGCCCCTCTATCTAAAAGCCTGGGTGGAGGTCCTGTGATGTTTGTTTTGGGGCTGTTTTTCCTCCAAAGACCCTGGAAACCTTGTTAGGCTCCATGGCATCATGGACTCCATGAAACACCAGGACATTTTAAATCAGAATCTGGCTCCTCTGCATTTTAGGAAACTAAAACTGGGTCGTCACTGGATCTTCCAGCAGGACAATGATCCGATGTCCAAATCAACACTAAAATGGTTCACTGAACACAGAATCAAGCTTCTGCCCTGAACATCTCAGTCCCCTGACCTGAACCCTAGTGAAAACCTGAAGAGGAGAGAGCACAGGAGAGGGTCGAGGACCCTGGATGATCTGGAGAGATTGTGTAAAGAGGAATCGTCTCGGATGCCCTGCTCTGCATCTCCAACCTTATAAAATGTTACAGGAGAGACTCGGTGCTGTTTTACTGGTAAAGGGAGGGTGTACAACGTATTAAACGCAGGGGTGCTGATAATCATGGCGCACGCGTTTTTATTCAAAATATTTTTCCTTGATGAGGGACTTGTCTTTCTCTAAATAAATTTATTTCAATTAAAAGGTTGGATTTTGCTCATTTTCTTCAGTGTGAGATGAAGCAGCTTCACCAAAACGTGCATTTTTTTCTAACCCCTTTTACTAAACTTTACAGAGGGGAAGCAATCATCGTGGAGCAAGCTGTAGTGAAGAAAAAAAAAAGTTTTATTTGAGATAAATCTTCAGTGTTACTGTTACCACCCAGAAGTTGATTATATTCCTAAAACAGCGTGTCTTGAAGTGGTGAAGTGTTTTATTCTTCCGATACCACAGTGACTCTTCAATTATTAAGCTTGTTAATTTATTATACAACCCCGATTCCAAAAAAGTTGGGACAAAGGACAAACTGTAAATAAAAACGGAATGCAATAATTTACAAATCTCAAAAACCGATATTGTATTCACAATAGAATATAGACAACATATCAAATGTTGAAAGTGAGACATTTTGAAATGTCATGCCAAATATTGGCTCATTTGAAATTTCATGACAGCAACACATCTCAAAAAAGTTGGGACAGGGGCAATAAGAGGCTGGAAAAGTTAAAGGTACAAAAAAAGAACAGCTGGAGGACCAAATTGCAACTCATTAGGTCAATTGGCAATAGGTCATTAACATGACTGGGTATAAAAAGAGCATCTTGGAGTGGCAGCGGCTCTCAGAAGTAAAGATGGGAAGAGGATCACCAATCCCCCTAATTCTGCACCGACAAATAGTGGAGCAATATCAGAAAGGAGTTCGACAGTGTGAAATTGCAAAGAGTTTGAACATATCATCATCTACAGTGCATAATATCATCAAAAGATTCAGAGAATCTGGAAGAATCTCTGTGCGTAAGGGTCAAGGCCGGAAAACCATACTGGGTGCCCGTGATCTTCGGGCCCTTAGACGGCACTGCATCACATACAGGCATGCTTCTGTATTGGAAATCACAAAATGGGCTCAGGAATATTTCCAGAGAACATTATCTGTGAACACAATTCACCGTGCCATCCGCCGTTGCCAGCTAAAACTCTATAGTTCAAAGAAGCCGCCGTATCTAAACATGATCCAGAAGCGCAGACGTCTTCTCTGGGCCAAGGCTCATTTAAAATGGACTGTGGCAAAGTGGAAAACTGTTCTGTGGTCAGACGAATCAAAATTTGACGTTCTTTATGGAAATCAGGGACGCCGTGTCATTCGGACTAAAGAGGAGAAGGACGACCCGAGTTGTTATCAGCGCTCAGTTCAGAAGCCTGCATCTCTGATGGTATGGGGTTGCATTAGTGCGTGTGGCATGGGCAGCTTACACATCTGGAAAGACACCATCAATGCTGAAAGGTATATCCAGGTTCTAGAGCAACATATGCTCCCATCCAGACGACGTCTCTTTCAGGGAAGACCTTGCATTTTCCAACATGACAATGCCAAACCACATACTGCATCAATTACAGCATCATGGCTGCGTAGAAGAAGGGTCCGGGTACTGAACTGGCCAGCCTGCAGTCCAGATCTTTCACCCATAGAAAACATTTGGCGTGTCATAAAACGGAAGATACGACAAAAAAGACCTAAGACAGTTGAGCAACTAGAATCCTACATTAGACAAGAATGGGTTAACATTCCTATCCCTAAACTTGAGCAACTTGTCTCCTCAGTCCCCAGACGTTTACAGACTGTTGTAAAGAGAAAAGGGGATGTCTCACAGTGGGAAACATGGCCTTGTCCCAACTTTTTTGAGATGTGGTGTTGTCATGAAATTTAAAATCACCTAATTTTTCTCTTTAAATGATACATTTTCTCAGTTTAAACCTTTGATATGTCATCTATGTTCTATTCTGAATAAAATATGGAATTTTGAAACTTCCACATCATTGCATTCCGTTTTTATTTACAATTTGTACTTTGTCCCAACTTTTTGGGAATCGGGGTTGTACAAAAACATGCTGTAATTATTGTCCATTTACAGTTACGTTTAATGAAAAGGTGACAAGACAAGCTAGTTAACAGTTATTCCATGAAATTGAGTCGTACATGAGCTGATGGCTGACGAGGCGCGAAGCACTGACTTGACTATAAGCCATGCACGACGAGACTGAGGCCATGTACACACGTAGCCGGGTATTTTTAAAACCGAACATTTTCCCCCCCTCCGTTTATAAAAATGTTTTATCCACACCACCTCGTCTTCGAAAAAAAATCCCTTCCACACATAACCGAACATCTGCGTTTTCAATCACATTCATAAGCATTCCAAACCTGTAGATGGCATTATTTCCCCAAATCCTACCCCCTAATCACATCAGAATAGCCCTCTGTTGGCGTCACTTCCACCTAAACATAAAACATGGCGCCAAGCTCATTCGTCTGGACAGACTCGGAGACAGAATTGCTTCTAAACACAATTTTGGAGTATAAACTTAATCTGGCTTCTGCAGTAAACAAAGGTCGCACGTTTGACGTCAGGGCAGATTTGTTGTCATTTTTTTGGCGCAGATTGTGACGTTCTAAAACGCAAAACTCCGGTTATCTCTGTCTACACGAAAAGGCATACATGGAGTTTTCAAAAATCTTCACTTTGCCCGGAGTTTTTTTAAATATTTGTTTTTGATGTGTTTTCATGTGGATGACAGGCCAAAACGTAGAAAAATATCGTCGATTTAGCAGATACCCGGCTACGTGTGGACGGGGTCGGAGTGAAATAATTGTCGTACCACGGGATTTTTGGACCAGATGCTCTGTTTACAGAATGAGTAGAAACGGCATTGAAAAGCACACAACACTTTGCACCGTTTTCGCTGGCTGATCCAGTAACCATCAATGAATAAATCACCTCAATAGCGCCCCTACAGGATACATTTACCACTTTTACGGCACTTTTCAATGCCGTTTCTACACATTCTGTAAACAGAGCATCCGATAAAAATCCTGTGGCATGACAACGGTTTTATTCGAACCACATTCACTGGATTTTGAGAAACGGAACATTTCATTTTTATTTTTTGCAAATTCGATAAATAAAAACTATACAAAACTAGTCTGACTAACGCGACTTCAAAGCTCTGCGAGCATTTGGTCTGGCAAAGATATTAAGCCCAACCGTTTCCCAAAGGCGTGGTTGACCCGCCTCCCTGAAATGCCTCAGTTTGCTACTGGTCGAAGCCAGAAAAGGCTGTGACGAAGCTTAAACTAATCACATTGCTCTTTCCTCTGATGTATGTGACGCGACGGAAACTGCTTGAGTAACAGGAAGAAGATAAATACCTCCAGGGCTGCTCTTTGCTCCGTTTTCAATGAGAACTTCCCGCTGAATGCTTTCAATACAGCATCTACCGCTGTGTCAAAGGCTTGCCGCTGCTCCATGTTCGTAATGTTTCTAGTGAATGAAGCGCTTCCGGCATAGATTCTGTAAACAATCTATGGCTTCCGGTCGCAGTTCTACTACGTCACTGCCTTGAACACGCCTCGACCCAGGGCTGTTGGAGATGCTCAAAGTTGATTGGCTCCCGATTTTTCGGGAGCTTGGAAGAGCTGGAGATAGCTTGCCTTGCCAGACTAAGCTCGCAACAGGCCCTCGTGTTGCGTCACACTTAGGATGGGCGGGCCCAGGCTAATACAAAACGTCTGACAAAATAATTTCCGCTTGGGCCATTATTAAAAAATGTTCTGTTTCTGGTCCACCGGCCGGGTGAGTGCCGTTTGTGCGGTTAGGGTTAGGGTTATTTTTTTTTTTTACACCGGTTTTTCGACATTTTTTTCGGGTTCGTAAATCTAAAATCGAACTTGACATTTCCGCATTCCCAGGGCTTTCCACTAAGGCTCATACTAGCCAGCCATGACAAATAAGTAGCCGCCGGGGAGTAAACACAAAATAAACTCCTGTGCACGCAGTTCCCAGGATTAAATGTATTTTCCACAGACCATTTATTTATTCACTTTACTCAAATACAAAGTAAAATGGCAGTAAATCTTCTTTCTTTTCTTGCGTATTGCATCATGAGGCGTTCCTGGCTTGTAAATCTCTTATTTTTGGTGCATGACACATTCACGCAGCTGAGCATGCTATGAATTAACAACGACAACGGTCTGCAGTGGGGCTGCACAATTACACACTCAGCGAACATTTCTCCATTTGTGTATGAAAATACACTCCAACCACTCAGTTTGGGTTCATTTACAACCAACGGTGTATTTTGATGCCAGCACGTAATTGAACGAGAGAAGACTGGTTTACCAGAGACAAAATAAGCGTCATCTCTGCTTCTGTTGCCTCCGATGTCGCCTCCGACACACTACTGCCTCCGCCGAGTGCGCGCGCACACACCGCATGTCGGGGCCGCGGATGAGTTACTCTCCCTTGATCAACAAAGTCTGCGGGGAATTTGTGGTTATTATCGGTACAAACAGCGCGAATCACAACTTAAATGAGTGCGGTTCAGTTTGACATTATTGTCAGTCCGTTAGATAAACATTTAATTTTATTAAAATCGAAAATTAATATTTAGAGCCTGTGGGCTGCAAAAATAATAGTCATTAAAGTAGCCGGCTGGACTTGATTGTGTATTCGGCTGTATGGCCGGCAGCCGGCGCTTGTGGAAAGCCCTGTCGAATCAGCTCTACGCATGCGCCGTGCGGCACAAAAAAAAAATGGCAGTCACCACGAAGGAAGGAGATCCGGAGTTTTCAAACATTTGCTTAAGTGTGAAATCGCAAAATGGTATTCTAGCGAACAACAAAATAGTAAAGATTCAGAAAAACAAATCATTCAGTGATGATTTTAATAGTGTAATTTCATCCGAACTAGGCCTAACGCTCGATTTAGAACTACAAAAAGTCCGTGTGTCGGACATTTTAAGTACCTTTGTAAAAGTTTTGCAAATGTTGCAGTCAGCATTTAAAATGCTAACTTAAAGTTTTTATACAGGTTTCAGTTGATTAAACCGTCATTTTATTAAATGTGTCTGCTTTTGTAATAAAAAAAGTACTGAAAGAAAAAGCAAACAGCATTGCGATTTCTTATCCATCCATATAAAAAAAAAAAAAAAATCCCTCCCTCCCGAATGAAAATTTTTTTGCTCACCCGGTGGACAGGAAACGGATTTTTTTTTAAGGATGGCCTTAGGCGAACTTCTTAAAAACCTATCGATGGCGGCACGAATTGACTTTAGTAGTGTTGTGGTTTTGTAGAAAGTGCCGCCTTGCTGTCGTGCCGAGGTATAGAATAGCTTTAGATATTTATTTAATTCTTCCTTGGACATTTCAGTTCTGTAATTTTCAAACTTCTTTGAGCTTCTGAACCAGTCGAAAAAAAATTCAACAAATTTTAATGCTTAAAGATGAAGAATGTAAAGAAACCGGTGAAATGACAGGAGCAACTTGTGAAAAATGCAATAATAATTATTGAAAAAAAAAGATGCGTCCTTACCATCAAATACTTTTATTCCATATCTTGTTGCTCTATTTTATTTTTTGGGGTTTTGTTGTCAAGTAGAGTTTTTATTTCGTCCTTGGTTGGTTCAGCAACACGCTCCGACATTTTGTTTTTCTCTACTCACGGTATATGAGCCGATATAGTAGTAGCCAATCAGAGCACACGATTGCTCATATCCAATGAATGTGGACAAAATAATTCGTGTTATTATTTACACCAACCACTTTTTTACAAACTATTTCCCAAGCCATAAAACTTTTTGTTACAAAGCGCCGACACTGGAGACTCCTTCCAAAAATATTAAATACACGTCTCCTTATAGAAAAAAATTCACCATATCGACGACAACACGCAGTTTTTAACCTGTTTAAAGGATATGGGACATGGATTTTTTTCTGGGTATAATTATGTATAAAGGACATAAGAAATGCCATCTAAATCACTGCAGGGCGTCAAAAATGTGAAAATCACCACATTATTCAACTTTTTTATACATCAGCGTAAAACAATGATTTGTTAATGAGCTAGGTGGTCACGTGACCCGTGACATCACAAAAACTTTCCAAGGAGCCAGCGCTTGGGAATCTAATGTAAACAGGTTACCGAAATGGACACCATCGACAGTGACATTCCCGATGTTTCACAGAGATGTGAAGTTAGACCCTATCAATTCGAACCGATAGCTGGAAATTCACACGAACATGGATCTTGTCTTTACTCTGACGGGTCAGATGATTCTGAGAGTGAGAGTTCATTCAGTCCCCATGAAACTGAAAGCGGTCGGCTCGATAACACTTCCTGGTAAGTTAAAAACAATTCTGCTCAAAGGCTAATGATCTGTTGAAAGAAGTATTATTTTTGTATCATACATTGAAAGTTCATCATAGATCTAGCTAAAGTCCGTTGCAAGCTAGTTTTTTTTTTGCTGATATTTTTCGAGATTGATTGAGATACAATGCTTCCAGAGTCCGAGATGAAAACATTCAAAATGGCAAAACGAGTCAGAATTATGATAATCAATACACCCAAAATTATAATACTAATCCTTACCTCGGCTTTCAGTCGCTTAGCGAATGCACCTCGGCATTTTTCCGCATGAGGCCCATGGTAAAACCACACTTCCAGGAGGGGCTGCCGTCTGCCTCCCAAGCCGTCCGAGAGCGCTCCTCGTCAGGCACGGCCAGGCGGGCGAATGCCCTGGTCCGTCCGCCCTGTCTAAAAAATAATGGTACAACTCCGAGTGAAGGTATCAATGCGCTGCCGAAGCGCGCAGAAGGTGTTAGTACGCCTGTCATTATAGTGCGGACTTTCCATAGCATAGAAAATCGCCACGTTTCAATTTGCGTAACTGAACTTTGTTTCATGTCACTGGTCATATAAACCTATGTAAACAGGAAAAACATGGAAGAGTTTGGTCGCATCTAACTACAGCCCCAAAAAATACCATTGGCCATGCTGAGCCTAGCTACATTGCTAACAGGAGTGACAGCGCGTCTGACTGACTGGGAGGTCGCAATACACCATGATGTTCAATGTACGTTAAACACTCTAAAAACGAAACAATTTTCTTGTCATCCAAGACACAAAAACTATTTTGTCGCATTCGTCATCATCACGATTCACACTTCTCCATATTCATCTACCCGCTTGTGCTGTACCCGAAAGTTTCTGTGTCGTATGATCACGTGACAGCGGCTCTCTCTTCCGGTTGTAAAATATGCATATCGGAGCTCGAGCAGAAATGCCATATAATCATCACAAATATAACGATTTTGCTGAATTTAATAGATAATTTTGTATTTGTTGATGCAATTATTTCATATTTTTAATGGAAAGAAACTGATATAGCGTGCATTTACAGTATGTTTCATGTCCCATATCCTTTAAGTGAAGAGCCACTGTACTGTACAAGTCCCTGTGAATGAGCTGTTACTACAGAAGTGATAAAGTATGAATATAAACACATGATTTGCAGCTGCACTACTGTTATAGAAAATTATTCAACACCTTTTGACCAATCAGATTCGAGAAATGAAACAGTGCTGTGTTATAAACAGGATTCATCAATTAATAAAACATACAGGAGTTCGGATAGCAAGTGAATTGCAAATTCAAGGATCCTGAAAGCCGCATTGTGATGAAATGCGACATATGATGATTTCAAAATGAGAATCTTGTATAAAAATATCTTTATTAGTCTTTAAAGTCACATGGCATGCTGAATGAGCTCGCACAGTCAAGGTGAGTGAGTGAGTGAGTGACAGAAAGCGAGAGAGAGGCGGTAGCCCATCACTGTTCAGGCTTCAGGGATAAAGCACATAAGTGGACTAAGCTGGGACGAGTAAACAAATCAATCATGTGTGATAAGTGCTTGAGCTTTATCAGGGCTGGCCAAAGCGTGCCACACCACCTCTCCGAGCTGAGCACGGAATACTAACACCAAGCAGACGGGCAATGCAGCTCTCATGGTGAAGCCACCAATATACACACAACTTGAACTTGTCTTACGCATGGCTGAGGCTCAAGTTACACTCATGTGGAAGAGAGTATGGTGTTGAAACAACCGTCAGTCAAGGGTCTCAATTCAGCAACAGTACAAACCCTTTCGTGTACGCTATACAGCCAAAAGTATGTAGACACTTGACCATCTCTGCCATATGTCGTTCTTCCCCAAACTGTTGGAAGCACACGATTGTACAGAATTGTCTTTTTGCACTATACAGCATTACAATTTCCCTTCACTGGAACAAAGAGATCAAAACCTGTTCCAGCATGGCAACGTCTCTGTGCACAAAGCTTAGTTGAGCCAAGTTTAAGCACCCACAAACAAATTCTGTCAAGCTGCGTTCTAACACACACAGTGGTGCTTGAAAGTTTGTGAACCCTTTAGAATTTTCTATATTTCTGCACAAATATGACCTAAAACATCATCAGATTTTCACACAAGTCCTAAAAGTAGATAAAGAGAACCCAGTTAAACAAATGAGACAAAAATATTATACTTGGTCATTTATTTATTGAGGAAAATGATCCAATGTTACATATCTGTGAGTGGCAAAAGTATGTGAACCTTTGCTTTCAGTATCTGGTGTGACCCCCTTGTGCAGCAATAACTGCAACTAAACGTTTGCGGTAACTGTTGATCAGTCCTGCACACCGGCTTGTAGGAATTTTAGCCCATTCCTCCGTACAGAACAGCTTCAGCTCTGGGATGTTGGTGGGTTTCCTCACATGAACTGCTCGCTTCAGGTCCTTCCACAACATTTCCATTGGATTAAGGTCAGGACTTTGACTTGGCCATTCCAAAACATTAACTTTATTCTTCTTTAACCATTCTTTGGTAGAACGACTTGTGTGCTTAGGGTCGTTGTCTTGCTGCATGACCCACCTTCTCTTGAGATTCAGTTCATGGACAGATGTCCTGACATTTTCCTTTAGAATTCTCGTCTCGTCTCGTCTTCTTCCGCTTATCCAGGACACGCTGGAGGGACTATGTCTCTCGGCTGGCCTGGGAACGCCTCGGTGTTCTTCCCGAGGAGCTGACCGAGGTGTCTGGGGAAAGGGAAGTTTGGGCTTCCATGCTTAGACTGCTGCCTACGCGACCCGGTCCTTTAGAATTCGCTGGTATAATTCAGAATTCATTGTTACATCAATGATGGCAAGCCGTCCTGGCCCAGATGCAGCAAAACAGGCCCAAACCATGATACTATCACCACCATGTTTCACAGATGGGATAAGGTTCTTATGCTGGAATGCAGTATTTTCCTTTCTCCAAACATAACGCTTCTCATTTAAAACAAAAATTTCTATTTTGGTCTCATCCGTTGACAAAACATTTTTCCAATAGTCTTCTGGCTTGTCCACGTGATCTTTGGTAAACTGCAGATGAGCAGCAATGTTCTTTTTGGAGAGCAGTGGCTTTCTCCTTGCAACCCTGCCATGCACACCATTGTTGTTCAACGTTCTCCTGATGGTGGACTCATGAACATTAACATTAGCCAATGTGAAAGAGGCCTTCAGTTGCTTAGAAGTTACCCTGGGGTCCCTTTGTGACCTCGCTGACCATTACACGCGTTGCTCTTGGAGTGATCTTTGTTGGCCGACCACTCCTGGGGAGGGTAACAATGGTCTTGAATTTCCTCCATTTGTACACAATCTGTCTGACTGTGGATTGGTGGAGTCCAAACTCTTTAGAGATGGTTTTGTAACCTTTTCCAGCCTGATGAGCATCAACAACGCTTTTTCTGAGGTGCTCAGAAATCTCCTTTGTTCGTGCCATGATACACTTCCACAAACATGTGTTGTGAAGATCAGACTTTGATAGATCCCTGTTCTTTAAATAAAACAGGGTGCCCACTCACACCTGATTGTCATCCCATTGATTGAAAACACCGGACTCTAATTTCACCTTCAAATTAACTGCTTATCCTAGAGGTTCACATACTTTTGCCACTCACAGATATGTAATATTGGATCATTTTCCTCAATAAATAAATGACCGAGTATAATATTTTTGTCTCATTTGTTTAACTGGGTTCTTTTTATCTACTTTTAGGACTCGTGAAAATCTGATGATGTTTTTGGTCATATTTATGCAGAAGTATAGACAATTCTGAAGGGTTCACAAACTTTCAAGCACCACTGTAACAAGATCAACTGTGAGCTACTGCTCACTTCCGTATCCCCCCCCGCCACTCTCGCTTATATCAGAATGTAAGCAATCGAAGGAATAGGACACTTGTTTATGAATGTTGACTTCAACAAATGATGAACCCTGAAACAAGTAAGTAAAGAGCCGTGTCTCTCCCCAGGGATTTCAAACAGCATCCTGGTAAACTGGCATTTTGAAATAGCATTTTGCTTCTTGAAATGGTGTCAAAATCCACCCTATATGTTTCGTAAACACATTCAGTCAGTAAACAGGAAGTCGATGTGAGTCAGACCTGAAAACGGTATAGAACCCCAAGCTGAAGCTCGGTACCAAATATCAAGCAGTTGTGATTTGTAGTTGCTGAGAAAAAAGTGTTATGAAAATTTTGTAAATCCACGCTATACGTTTCGTAAATACATTCAGTCAGTAAACAGGAAGTTGATGTGCGACAGACCTGAAAACGGTATACACAGTATAGACTCCTTCGCATGTTTGTAAGCAAACCGAGCGTTGCCAGGATGCGCACGCAGCCTGGACTCAGAAACAATGGTGCTGCCCATAGACCGGCATTATGAGCTGTCAGATTATGCAAAACAATTGTCGTTACAAGATCGAGAATGCTACATAAATAAGTTAACTCTAACAAGTGGACATCGCTGTGACGCCCCTAGCGGGCTACCTGTAATTGTTCTCAGTTTCAACTACAGGTATCGCATCTGTGGGCGTGTCTTCTTAACATCTAATTGGCAGCACCGGAGCGCAGTGTTGCCTTCCTATAAGTCGTGCCCCGCTGACGTTCCCGTGAGGAGGCTCCTTTTTTTTTTCTCTTTCCTTTTTGGCTCGGCTTCTAACTTCCAGGCGGCTGCTCTTTTTCTTTTCTCTTTATTATTGATTGTAACAGACAACATGTACTTCCCATACTACTAACATTTAATACTTGTTTATATTACGCTGTTGACCATTAGTTTTGTTGTATCTATTTTCGCTGTTTAAATAAATATAATTAATTGTGCGTACGTCTCCACCCTCCTTTATTGCCAAGGTGTCCCCTAGGCCTTGACATCGCCTACCGGATCCGCATTTAATTAAAGAGTGGACAGACGATGTTAGTAAGTTCCCTAGTATACAATGGCCAGATATATACTCGTACCTTATTGACAAGACTTCAGTGTACACCCACGAAAAACTTCGTGCCTACAAATCTTTAGACGCATATGATTGTTATGTGCGGGCATGTACAACTTGATTAACAATGGGACATTCATATTCATTTTGTTTTAATCAAATTATGCCAGTGATGTGATGGCAATGTGGCTTTAGCTACAACAGCAAATACCAACACTAAACAGCAATTTGCAGGAGGTGATGGCATGAAAGGAATGATAGTATAAAGAGTGCAGCTAAGAGAAATCAGAGCTGCGTAAAAAGCGAGAGGCAGAGAGCAGAAATGAAACTGAACGGGGCGGGAGCTAGGTTAGAGCAGTCAACGTAAGTTGGCATTTAGAGTGAGGGCACACAATTTTACCTTTCCATCCTTGCTTTAAAATTGTGATTTTCGGCATACGCAAATAATGGCGGCACAAAATCTGGACTGCTTGAGTCAAGCGAGACCTCTCCGACAAACACAATTGCACGCAAAGCTAAGTTAACATGCTAACAATATTCATTACATTGTGTAGCTATGACCCAGCTAATCAGACAAACGTTACCAAAGTATTTTGCTACATCAATAAACGAAGACTAGAAAGAATAAAAAAGAAAGATTTACAGTAATAAATAGCCTGATCTTACCTGTGATGAAGTGGGCGCTGCAAACCCGGGCATTTTTGATGGTGCTTTCATCCCAGTCTACACGTTTGATGGCTTGTAGTCATAGACGTCGGCGATTTTTTTGGAATGGGTGAGATCCTGCTGGAATTCTGTACAGTTTAACCCCATCACTGCTACGATTCTGACACCCGAAAACACAACAACTAGGCATTTCTGAGTCTTTTTTGAGTCCAGGCTGCGCACGCAATTTCCGCTTACGTATGAATGACGTTTACTGCAAAGGGGTCTATAGAACCCCAAGCTGAAGTTCGGTACCAAGTGGCTATGATTTGTGGTTGTTGAGAAAAAGGGTGTTTCAGACGGACGGAGATACGGACGGATGGACAGAGGTAAACCAGTATACTCCCTCCTTCGGAGCAGGGGTAATAATATTCAAAGAATAAGGAAATTCTTAAGCCAAGATAGTGCAAAGACCCAGTTAAATACATTGCTAACCAGTCGTTTAGACTATTATAATAGTTTACTCTAGACTACCCATGATTCAGCTACAAAAGCTGCAAAGGGCTCAAAATACAGCGGCTCGGCTTATTTGTAGCATTTCGCGCTTTGACCACATTACACCAGCGCTAGTAGACTTACTTTGGTTGCCCATTAAATTTCGCATTGATTTTAAGATAGTTCTTAACGTATAAAGCTGTATATCAGAGATGCCTACCCCAAATTTTGAATTTCAGTATTCTTGAAAACATTTTTCAGTATTTTGGAATGACTTTCAGTAACATTAATTTATGCGCATTTCCATTATAAAGAGGTGTATATACCAATATGTTTAACATTTAAATTATTAAAAAGAACTGTTTTGTGTGAATTGAATAAACAAAACGCGAGCAGCCATCTCAACTGAATTTCCACTCAACAAATTTCTCGAGCATACAATATATCACATTTTTATAAATACAATAGTGTTCCCTGTTTGCAGACATTACGGTTGACTAACAATCACTGGTACTGAATGTAACTCCTCAAAAGTATTATATTATATTGCCTGGCAAAATGTTCTACCTGTTAACGGATTCTAATAACATTTAAAAAAATTTCTTATTTCATGCCAAAGAGAGTCCGACATTGTTATCTTAATGTCCCAATATATAAATACTTCAGCATAATGCTTCAGAAGAGACATTGAATAAAATGACATTTATAATTGTATTTAAAACAGTGGAATGATCAATTTTTTGCCACAATCCCAACAGCACTAATCATAAAATTCTGTTTCTGATCATACTACATGTACATTTGCACTTGCAACACTGAAAAGACTTTGAATTAAAGAAGTCCAGCCAGTGTTTGATATTTCAGTGAATAAAAATCAGACATGTAAAAAGGAACTGAATAAGTTTAACTCACATTTCATAGCACTAATTGGCAAGTTCAACTCCAAGCACAGGTCAACCATCACCGCTTCAGCACGCGTCACGTTCCGTGTCTTTTCATCCACAGATTTCGTAAAAAACTGCTGGATACCCCAGATTTACTTTCCGCCTGACTCGCCATTTCAGCATACTCCATATGTTTTTTTTGTAGTTGACATGCCGCGTGCAGTCATCGCGACCACCATGAGTGATGTTAATGTCAGTTCTACACAGTTTGCAGTGCGCGTATCCATTGCCCTTTTGACTGGGTGTAATGCACGGCCATTCTACCGTATCGAAAATAGCGCGAACAAACGTGCGGAATCTGCGCATGTCACACACAGCATGTGTGGTTGTCGTAAAAATAAATAGGCTAGCCGTGAATCGCGCATGGATTGAAAAAGTCGCTTGGACATTTAAAAACAACTCACTGGAATTTAAGACTTTATAATAATTCCGTACAGAATAACACTGTTTGCCGTAACATCGTATTTACGTAAATTTTCCGTACAAAATACGGCCAATCCGTACTAGTAGGCATCTCTGTGTATATACACCTGGCCAAGCCCCAGACTATATACGAGAACTCACTGCTATTAGACCTCCATCACGTTCGAGCGCAAGGTCTAATAGTGAACTATTATTACAGCCACCAAGAGTTAGAACACTCACTACATTGGGTGACCACGCTTTTGTATCCGCGGCGCCCAAACCATGGAACAAATTACTTAGGGAGCTTCGCAACACAGGATCTGTAGACATTTTTGAGAAATTACTCAAGACGTATCTTTTTAAAAAAGTTTGGTTTTATTAATTTATCATGTTTTCAGGGTGTCTACAAGTTTGTCCAAGTTAAATTTAAGACTTAAGACTTTTTCATACCATGTTCCAAAAAAAATTAAGACCAAATCTAGTGTCACGCAAAAACGTACTCTTTTGAAGAAAAAAAACCTATATAATTTAATGTAACTTATTGTTCTTGTAAAGATTCACCAGAAAACACTATTCTAGTAGAAGTACTTCATTTCTTTTCCTTGACAGGCATTCACACACTCGGAACACAATATAAGGATCGGATAAACTTGGAACTACTGTATGTGACAATCAGAATGCAGTCACAACGTTTGAATCCAGTATAACAATGTGAAAATGTGAATGAAGTCTCACACACAGAATCCAATGCAACAGTTTTTTTTTTTTAAATTATTATTTTCTCTGCTTGGGGAGTCACATTGTAAGCAGAATTGTTCAATTCCATCTTTGGTCAAACAACAATGCAGAAAACAACAGTTAAACAATGTGAATGCACATACAGTACACCTGAAACTCCGGCTCACTCACTTGAAAGGTACGCTCACTTGCACTTCTTAAAACACTTGGAACGACACTCACACACAAACAATACTACTCTCTCACATGCACGCAATAGAATATATTCTCTCTCTCTCACACACACACTATTCTCTTCCATCTCGCAGATCTCTTCTCCACAACCGTTACACTACGTTCAGACTGCAACCTGAAACGACCCATATCCGATTTGTTGTGAAATCCGATTTTTTTGTTAGGCCGTTCACATTACCAATTATATGAGACTTGTATGCGATCTCCAATATGAACGGAAAACGACCCAAAAGTGTCCCGCATGCGCAAATTGACACGTAATTAGCACATCTACGTAATACGTAAACAAAAAAAAAGCGCACTCTTCAAGTTTGCAAGTAAAGCATGGAGATGAGGCGAGACCTGGCGATGTGGTTTTTGTGGCGGCGGCGGAACTCACACAATAATCTGATTAATGTGGGCAGCAGACTAATGAGACCGAAGGTGTCAAATTACTGGAAATTTCCAGAACAATCTTATAATCTTGTAATACAGGATGGTTTAAGTTATAAATCAGTAATAGAAACTGTCTTATTTAATCAGGCTAACAGATCAACATCCAGGTCCCTACCAAATCCACCATTAGCTTGATCAATTCTATAAAAGTTTATTTAAATTCTGAAAATGTTGTTGTTTTCCACCAAAGAGGCGGGATTAGCCAACGCAGAATAGTGACGTTTGTCTCTTGTTGATGACGTGTAGGTTGCATGAATGCGACCTGTCCGGTCAGACTGCAGTCGCATGTGAAAATAACGGATATGCATCGGAATTAGGACCACATATCCAAGCGGCCTGGGTCGCATGTGAAAAAAATCGGATCTGTGTCGTTCAGATTGTCAATAACAAATCGGATACAGGTCGCATATGGGCAAAAAAATCGGATATGGGTCGTTTCAGGGTGCAGTCTGAACGTAGTCTTAGTGATGGCAGCGCTGAAGTCGGATATTTGAGGCTGATGGTCGCGGCCTTTAGCAAAAGCAACGTGCTTGGCGCTCTTCATATGAGAGTCCACCGCTCTTATCCCCATTGTGCCCGACTTAAAAGTCTTTCAGCCACCACGAGTATTTTGCATCTTGCAGCCAGTTATCATTAAATTTACATTTACCCATTGTGGCTCGGACTACCCTCCATCAACAGATCAGGCACTGAGTGGTTGTCAAGCACGCGTGTGTCTAGCAACCGGTGGATTCGGAGCCTGCGCGGTATAATTGTGAGCATCAAAAACGATTAAACTTTTTCCCCATCCAAAGTGTACCACATTTTAACGATATGACTGAGTAAAATCTCCATAAATTTAAGATTGAAAATTTAAGACCACGGGGTTTGAAATTTAAGACAATTTAAGACTTTTTAATGGCCTTATTTTAGGAAAATTAAATTTAAGACTTTTTAAGGACCCGCGGCCAGCCTGGTTTTTAAATAACCGTGTTTTAGGTTTTCCTTTTAAGCAATTTTGGGGTTAAATTTTGTGTAATGTTGTTGTTGTATACATATTTAATTATTGTAATGCACATGTGAACATATTTGTATGAAACATGCAGAACATAAGTGATGATAAGCTTAAACTCAAAGCAAGCTCCATGAAGACATGGTTTGCCAAGGCTGGAGTGGAAGAACTCGAATGTCCTACACCGAGCCCTGACCTCAACACATCCGAGATGAACTGGAGCACCAACACCTCCTCACTCAACACCAGTGCCTGAGCCCAGTAAAGCTCCTGTGACTAAACGCACGCACCAAAATCTAGAGGAAACTCTTCACAGAAAAGTGGAGCTTACTATAACAGTAAATGAGGATTAAATCTTTGGAATGAGATGTGAACTTGAGTGAAGTGTCTACAAACTTTTGACCACATAGGTAGTGCTCAAGGTTCTCAAACATTTTGCCTCCAGAGAACTCTTTAAACCTTGAAAGGATATACACAGAACCTTTATTTTTAAATCAATTTCTGAGTGGATAGTATCTCCATCCTTGACTCTTGTATGCTGCATAAACGGAAAGTAAAAACTTTTTTTTTTTAAGAGTTAAAATCGACCGCAAAGTTGGCGTTCGAGCTGCCCCTCTGAGCCAGCCAGCCCTGAGTGCGTGACGTCACAGCGGGAACTGGTTTTAAGGCCGAGGCCTTTTACAGCTATAGACCAAAGTCATATCAACTAAGACTGATTTGATTTCATTGATTGTGGGTTGACTCTCATTAAAACAGGATGGGTGTAATAACTTCTGCAACATACATGTACATGCATGCATTTTCACTGATAAAACGTAAAAGGCGAATTAAATAATCAGATGAACTGATACGATCACATTCTGAAGCAAATTAAATAATCTTATACCGCTAACTTAAACACACAATACAAGTTACATGTATTAATCTAAATGCAGGTAAACTACGTGTTGTTTTTGTTGTTTTTTTTATCCAAATGGGAGTCGGAGCTTACCCGTCTGTGTTCTCGCTGCTTGAAGGCTGACCTTGTGGCCGATTGTTTCAAAACAATCTTTCAGTTGTTCGTTCAGTTCTCCGTTCATTCGCTTCTTCCATGTAAGGGCGAGATGGCAGCGATATCCAGCACAGAAATCAGACGACTGCTCCACTTATTCTCCATTCTCGCCATTCCTGAGTACTCCGCCATTACTGCTCAGCTCAGGCAATTACTAAAACCCGGGACGTCACTGGTTTTAGCAACAACCGGGGAGAGGTCACTGCCCGAGCGATAGTCACATCCTGTTCTGTCCCGGGTTTTACCAACAACCCTTGGCTCACTCCGGGAAAACTGGTGCAACTAAACTCACTTTCCTTTTAAAATAAATACAGGGGTGTCGTGGCTCAGGTGGATAAGGTGCCATACCATAAATCCGGGGACCCAGGTTCGATTCCGTCCTGAGGTCACTTCCCGATCCCTCCCCGTCTCTCTCTCCCGCTCATTTCCTGTCTCTACACTGTCCTATCCAATAATAAAGGTGAAAAAAGCCCAAAAAAATCTTTAAAATAAATACATTAATTAATTAAATACTTTCCTTTTCTTGTAGTTTTATTTAATTGTTGGTACTGCACCCTCTTTCAATCCGGGCTTATAGCCAACGCTCCTCAACAGATCAGAGGTCTCGTACGAGTCTTCAGTAAAATGTGCACAGCAGAGGAGAGACCACTTCATAGCCGCCCAATGTGCCCGTGAACTTCTCATGAAACGTGTCCAAATCTTTGCAGTTTGAACATTCTTGAGCCATGAATGCAACGCAAGTCCACCTTCTGTCGTGTTGCTGCACCCGCCAGCAACACATCTACGTGGCATGGTGATAAATTAGCTCAAAATAGAGGATCGGAGTTGCAGTCAGCTCTGTGTTTTAGTATAGCGGAAATGGCGATGAGACCGATAGACTTCCTGCTGTGACGTCACGGACATCAAGGTCATTCACTCAGACCGCTACATATATGAATCACTTTAATCGTAAAAATTACTATATTAGATTTATTGTTAACGCTTAAAACTATTCCTGTGCCATTCTTGACGTCTCAAGGCATTTATAAACGAAAGTGACGCCATGGCTCTGCTTCAAGATAAACTTCATGGGCCCACTCAGAACAAATTCATTTAATGAAGATGTTCTGGTTGTGGAAGTTTGGCATGATGGCGCTGAGGGTAGCTCCAGGGTCCGCAGTTCAATCCCGAGCTCGGGTAATGGCCTGTGTGGAGTTTCACATGTTCTCCAAGTTCTTATGAGGTTCCCTGGTTTCCTTCAACCTCCCAAAAACATGCCAGTATGTAGACGGGGTGTGCTAAATTGTCCCAGGTAAGAATGAGGAGTTTAATTTAGTTTGAAAATTAAGCTTGCGTGACGTCGCACTATTACTGATCCGACATACGTTGCTCTGAAAACACTGAGTACTCAGTCAAAAAAAAACAGCATATTTTTTTTCCATCAACAAAACCAGAGATGAGCTAATCGACATGTGACTCTGCAATGATTTGTATAGATGTTTTGAACGGTCCAACTTAGCTAACATTAGACAAGTACACTCACCAGCCAGCCGATCCCTCGACAGCAGCACGATGCATCAAATCATGCAGATACAAATCAAGAGCTTCAGTTAATGTTCATGATGTTCAAACAGCAGAATGGGAAAAATTGTGATCTCAAAGTGTGACTTTCTTTCGCTGTGGCATGGGTGTTGGTTTGAGCCAGATGGACTGGTTCGAGTGTTTCAGAAACTGCTGATCTCCTGGGGTTTTCACACACAACGGTTTCTACACAGAATGGTACGAAAAACAAAAAACATGAAGTGAGCGATAGTTCCCTGTGTGGAAACAAACGCCTTGTTGATAAGAGAGGTCAGAGGAAAATGGCCAGATTGGTTCGAGATTTCTTTTTTTGCCAGGAAGTATATAGCAACTCATATAATCACTCTTTACAACCGTGGTGAGCAGAAAAGCAGCTCAGCATGCAGCAGCAAAACAACACATTTGCCCCTTTTCCACCAAAGCAGTTCCAGGGCTGGTTCGGGGCCAGTGCTTAGTTTGGAACCGGGTTTTCTGTTTCCACTGACAAAGAACTGGCTCTGGGGCCAGAAAAAACGGTTTCAGGCTAGCACCAACTCTCTGCTGGGCCAGAGGAAAGAACCGCTTACGTCAGCAGGGGGGCGGAGTTGTTAAGACCAACAACAAGACCGCGAAAGATCGCCATTTTTAAGCGACGAGAAGCAGCAGCTGTACAAACGCAAAGTCATCCATTATTATTATTATTGTTGCTGCTGCTGCTTCTTCTTCCGTGTTGTTTTTGCTTCGATATTCGCGCCAAGGTTTATGCAAACGTAGCGACGTAACTGACGTATACAGCGACGTAATGACGTGGCTTCCCTTAGCACCGTGAGCTATGGAAAAGCAAACTGGTTCTCAGCTGGCTCGCAAGTTGAACGAGTTGTGAACCAGCACCAGCCCCGAACCAGCCCTGGAACTGATTTGGTGGAAAAGGGGTAATTGAGTACCAGTCCTGCAGCCAAGAACAGGAATCTTAGAATCAACAACAAGTTCCTATTAAAGTGGCCGGTGAGCGTACATACTGCATATTTAACTTTAAATATCTTAAAGTTTTTAAGACCTTAAAGTTTAAATAGTCTTAAAATCTTCAATACTGCTAAATGAAACGATAATTAGAAAATGATTAAACGCCCTGTTTTTGTTTTTTTCTTTCTCGTGCTCTCAATAATTTTAACAATGTGGACATCACAGAACCAATTTCTAAAAGGATTATATTAAAATCTGATGCGTGCGTGTGTTGCTTTTTTTGTTTTAAACTGTTTACTCTGTATTACATCCAGCTGAGTTTGCGTGAATGCTGCATTTCCTGCCTGCACAGCTGATAATATAACACACTCCTCATACTCTCGTGAAAACTGAAATGGTAGAAATGCTCATCATTTTTTAATGGTTTTGGATGATTAAACATTTTCATGATATTTTAAAAAGAAAAACTGAAATCTGGGGGGAAAAAAAATAAGAACTCAATAACATTGAATCCTGGGTTACAGGGTGCCCTGTGATGGACTGCTGTTCTAAGCCTCATGCGAGGTGTTCCCGGAATCGGCTCTGGAGCTTCCTTGACTTGAATGAATGCATTTTGGATGAAACTTATTCAGTTCAAATGTACGGTCAACATGCTAATAAAAGAACTTGATTATACACAAAATAGACTGGTACCAAAATCCAGAATTGTGACACCCAAAGGCATTTTTGAGACAAAGTCGGCAAACAGTCTTATTTTGTCAATTTGGGTGTGCCGAATTCAAATCTGCAATATGCCGAGCTCTATCTGACCTCTGTAGACCTCTAGAGGTCATTGAACTTTGGGCCTGTAAACGTCTCAGCTGAACCCAGTTTCTCAGCTTTCTACGGAATGAAATGTACTAAAATGATTAATGAAGTTAGCAAATGGCCTTGTTTGTTAAATGTTTGGGTGCTGAATTCATTTTTCATTTGTAAAACGACATATGACCTCTGATAACCTCAAGGTCATTAAACTTGGCCTATAGGCCTATGCATTTAACGGCATTTTTAAACTGACTTTACTCCCCCAAAAAGAATATGAACAGACAAAAAACAAATAGAAAGGAACAAATACAACATTAAATGCCAGTCCATGTGACTTACTTTTCACAATGAGAATGCCTCGGCGATCACCTTACATAACATTGCATTACATTTAGCGGTTATTGTTTATACAAAGCTACTGAAAAAAGGGCAGATTCAGCAGCATACAAAATGTGGGGGCATACAGGGTATACAGGTTAATCAGGGTTAGTATATATGAGAGTTTTTTTCTTTGTTGTTTGTTTTTTTTGTTTTAAACGGGGTAAAGCCTTTACAAAAAACAAACAACAAAGAAAAAACCTCTCATATATACTAACCCTGATTAACCTGTATACCCTGTATGCCCCCACATTTTGTATGCTGCTGAATCTGCCCTTTTTTCAGTAGCTTTGTATAAACAATAACCGCTAAATGTAATGCAATGTTATGTAAGGTGATCGCCGAGGCATTCTCATTGTGAAAAGTAAGTCACATGTACATGGACTGGCATTTAATGTTGTATTTGTTCCTTTCTATTTGTTTTTTGTCTGTTCATATTCTTTTTGGGGGAGTAAAGTCAGTTTAAAAATGCCGTTAAATGCATAGGCCTATAGGCCTAAATGCATTAATGACCTTGAGGTTATCAGAGGTCATATGTCGTTTTACAAATGAAAAATGAATTCAGCACCCAAACATTTAACAAACAAGGCCATTTGATAACTTCATTAATCATTTTAGTACATTTCATTCCTTAGAAAGCTGAGAAACTGGGTTCAGCTGAGACGTTTACAGGCCCAAAGTTCAATGACCTCTAGAGGTCTACAGAGGTCAGATAGAGCTCGGCATATTGCAGATTTGAATTCGGCACACCCAAATTGACAAAATGAGACTGTTTGCCGACTTTGTCTCAAAAATGCCTTTAACTCCTTAAATAAGCACTTTTTTGAATTTTGGTACCAGTCTAAAACACAACAGCCTACCGGCCAAACCGCTCCACTGAAGACACCATCTCCTCCGATCTTCACCTGAGCCTTGCACACCTGGAGGAGAACACCACTCATGTGCGGATGCTGCTCCTGGACTTCAGTTCAGCGTTCAATACTATCATTCCACAGCATCTGGTGAACAAACTGGGTCCCCTGGGCTTCAGCACCCCCCATGCAACTGGCTGCTGGACTTCCTCACTAAAAGACCACAGTCAGTGCTGGTCGGACAGAACACCTCCAGCGTCATCACCCTCAGCACAGGCTCCCCTCAGGGCTGTGTTCTAAGCCCTCTGCTGTTCACTCTGATGACACACGACTGTGTCGCCAGGGCTACCAGCAACCACACTGTGAAGTTTGCGGACGGTGGGCCTCATCAGGGACGATAACGACCTGGCCTACAGAGAGGAGGTGGAGCAGTTGGTGGGCTGGTGCAGGGAAAACAACCCGGACAAAACTAAAGAGATCATTGTTGACTTCAGGAAAAACCAACCCAGCCACGCTCCACTTCTCCTCAACGGCACGGCCGTGGAGGTAGGTCAATAGCACCAAGTTCCTGGGGGTGCACATCACAGACAACTTCAGCTGGTCTGTGAACACTGCGTCACTGGTCAAGAAGGCACAGCAAGGTCTGCACTTCCTGCGTAGGATGAGAAGAGCCCACCTGCCCCCGCCCATCCTCACTACATTCTACAGAAGCACCATAGAGAGCGCTCTGACCAGCTGCATCTCTGTGTGGCGTGGAGGCTGCAGTGCCTCTGACTGGAAGACTGTGAGGAGAGTGCTGAGGACAGCGGAGAAAATCACTGGGACTTCTCTTCCCTCCATTCAGGACATTGCACCAAGGCACTGCATGTCTCAAGCCAGAATCATCATCATCATCAGTGACCCTCACACCCTCAGTATGGACTGTTCTCCCCTCTGGCAAGAGGTTCCGCAGCATTCGGTGCAGGACCACCAGGTTCTGTAACAGCGTTTTTCCCCCCAGGCCTCCAGACTGCTGAACTCCAAACCCAAACTTCTATTTATAACTTGAAGATTCCAAATTCCACAGGTCACTTTATACTATTGTACTTTATAATATTTCTGCTGCTGCATAATTTAATTTAAGACACTTCATATTTATTTCTGTGCTGAGCCAATTTGCAACGAAATTTCGTTTGGTGTACACTTGTTGCATACTGAATGACAATAAAGGTCGTCTACGTTACAATAATGGATAATGGTGTGTGGTGAGTTCCATCACTGCTGTGGTTCATCACTGTATCTGCTTACAGAGAACGACATTAAAAAGGAAAAAAAAGGCTTTTTAACAAGTATAATTGTTGGGTTATAAATATTAAGTACCCACCCCAGGTCAGATTTAATTGCTGAACCTGTTTCATAACAGGATGTAGTCTTACTCTTGTGTATTTTATAAAAATAACAGCAATGCTATTTTATTTTACTTTGGTTTGTTTGTCTACAAGTTCGTAACCTTGGTTATAAAAACGCAGCATATTTAAAACATTATGCTACAATGTAGTACATGTCAAGTAAGGTGCCAAAATTTCACTCTTTTTCACTGTCAAAATTAATTTTTCTTTTCTTTAAGGTAACCCAAGCACAGACCAATCTGCATAACTTTTAGAGTAGAGGTCGTCAAGTGGTAAGCTGCAGTCTGGATATGGACCAAGCACTCAAAAAGAATGAAAAAAAGAAAAATATTGGCTGTAGTTCAGCATCTCCATTGTGCCTCTGTTGCGGCACACTGTGGTTAATCACGTACGTTTATTTAAATTTTTTAATCATTCATCTTACAGTGAAACAACACTGTGGGACAAAACGATCGCTGACTTTAAAATGGCGTGTCTTATTTAAAGAACTAATACAGCGCATAAATAGTTCTTTAAATAAGACAAGACATTTTAAAGTCAGTGATCGTTTTGTCCCACGAGGTTAATATCCCACAATATTTAAAAAAAAAAAACTAATACAGCAAATAAAGTCTATTATTTTTTTCGCGGTCCGGTTTCCATCAAATCCTGCGCTCTGATTGGCTGGCGAGCGGGTCCGTATCCTACGGTATGGACCCCAGTTACAGATCTCTGGTGACTCGCTCGTTCACAACAACAACAAACATCATAGCAATTTTTGTCAACATTTATTTTCGCATTTCTCAGCATAGCAGCATTAATTTTACATCATGGATAGCGATAACGACAGTGTTCACAGCGAAAGCGAGTTTTACTACAGAGGAAGAAGAAATAAAAGAAAACATTTCAGGAAAAAGCTAAAAGCCTGTAACTGTTGCTAATGCCAAGCAAAAACATGGCTGAATCCTGAATGACTCAATTCTGTATAAATAGGGGACTACATAGGCGGCAAAATGTAGTTTTTTTCCTGCCATGGAAGTGCACTTGTATACCGAGGAGGAAGCAATTTGCATTACAGCCGTGAATGAGGATTCAAACTGGTGGCTCGGCTCGGTTTTCCCTTTCGGGCGCTCTCGTTTTCTGTTAGAATTTGGTAAAGAAAAAAATTATACATATTTACCAGCTTAAGGTCGGTCCGTATGGTGAAATACCGTGACCTCGGCCTTGAATACTGACCTCGGCCCAGAGGGCCTCGCTCAGTACTTTCAAGACCTCGGTCACGGTATTTCACGATACGGACCTCCCAGCTGGTAAATAACGTATTTCTTTTCTCCAAACTAAAAAGAATGTGTAGCATTTTGTCATATTCTTTTCTATGTCTTCAAAATGCTTTCTATTCTATCAATCATATTCTCTTCTGTTCTCTTATAATATACTCTAATATATTGCTCAAATGTCTATCCTATCATATATTTTTTTTGTAATGTTCTCTTCTGTTGTGTGAAGATGCATTTTATTCTCTATGTTCTATCTTTACACAGTATATACAATTTTTTTTCATCTCATTATCTCTAGCCGCTTTATCCTGTTCTACAGGGTCGCAGGCGAGCTGGAGCCTATCCCAGCTGACTACGGGCGAAAGGCGGGGTACACCCTGGACAAGTCGCCAGGTCATCACAGGGCTGACACATAGACACAGACAACCATTCACACTCACATTCACACCTACGCTCAATTTAGAGTCACCAGTTAACCTAACCTGCATGTCTTTGGACTGTGGGGGAAACCGGAGCACCCGGAGGAAACCCACGTGGACACAGGGAGAACATGCAAACTCCGCACAGAAAGGCCCTCGCCGGCCACGGGGCTCGAACCCGGACCTTCTTGCTGTGAGGCGACAGCGCTAACCACTACACCACCGTGCCGCCATATACTAATTTGTAATATTCTATTCCATTCTCTCCTAAGTTATCCTATTCTATCCTCTATTTCTATCCATAATGCATTATACTGTCATTCCTAGTCCTGGGTTTGACTTTAAACTGCAATCGGTGGTGAGTCTCAGGTCTGGGAGGACTTGAGTATTGCGCAAAGTGGAGTTACCCCTTTAATCACCATTGCTCCCAGGTCCGCTCTGACCCGGAGTGGTAGCACCTGCCTGGGTTCCAGCTATGGGTTAAACAGTACATCACCAATAAGGTGCTGGCAGCAGGGCGCGTTTCGATGCAATGGGACAGATGAACCCAACAGGGTCAATGGCACACCGTCAGAGCCACTCAAATGGCATCACTCGGCAAGTCAGTTGTCGCTGCGTGGCAACTTTCATACCCGTCAAGTCTGTGGCACTTTTGTGCATCACTTGGCATCAGGTCCGGAGGTCCAGAGAGACAACACAACGGGGGCACGACATCATTTGTCTTACCTTACTGTGCAAGGCACTTCATTAGGAGAAGCAGTTCTGGTGCGTTTCTGTGCATCCTAATGAAGCAGTCATCATCGCTAGCGATGGACAGCCGACGATGATCACAGCGAATAAATGGTTACGTTTTAAAAGATAACTACGGTCTAGTTTCAATCATGTCAGCTGATTATCCGGATTTTTGTAAAGAAGGAATTTTATGTCGCTGGACCTTTACAAATTGGAGCTCAACGCTGTTGTATCAGTGCTTTTTATTTTGATTTTTTTCATAAGGATGGCTGTACAACAGAATTTGCAGCCAAAATGTGTGAACACTATTTCAACAAACGATTATATGGCACAAACTACTTCTGGTAAAATCGTGCGCTCTGACTGGTTATTTGGCAGGCAGTATTTTCCCGTAATGCCCGTGGGTGATGGCGGACTTTCTTTCCAAGGCAAAAAACAAAACAAACAAAAAAAGATTAACTGGAAATCAAAAACGGCCAAAACACAAACAAGAGTCACCGAGTTATTCAAGAAACAAGCAACGAAGAGCATTCAGAAACCGCTAACCACTAACACAAACTCAGTTCTGAAACCGCTAGCCGTTTATTCTGCATGCGTGACTCAACTACGGTACGTTCCAAATATGACGCGAGTGAAACCAGAGTCACGTCTCATTATAATAACAGTCTATTTTAATCTTAGAAATAAAAAAAGCCAGATGATAAACTCCTTATTAACCTTGCTCACTCGGTCTCTACAGGAAAATATCAGACCGCGGTCTTTTTGTACTGTCAAGACCTCGGTCTGATATTTTCCCGCAAAGACCTTGCGCCCAGTTAATAAGTAGTTAATGTTCCACAGGAATTCTGGGCAGTCGAGACAATTTTACAAAAAGACCTCTCTCTTCAGAATAGCAATTCTGACAATGAATGAACGCTACTATCAATTTTAAAGCGTCTAAAACAGGAATGTCTGTGAATCTCACCATCGAAAGTGAGAAAGAATAAATTAATATTAGCAGATGGAACAAAAGGGCAAAAAAAGTTCAACCTTAAAAATCAATGCAATTTATTTATGTAGTGTTTTTTAATAACTCAGCCACACAACAGATCTGTTGATATTTACAGTTTGATTCTGAGATACACATTATTTTAATACACACTGTTCTTGGTGCTAATAAAGCTCAATAACAAATCCACTAAAGTACTCGAGAGAATAACCTCAGGTTTTTTTGTTTTTTTTTATTGTTGAAGAACTGCTAAAGAGGTTGAGGTTCAATCTGATCAAAAGGCAACATTTTCCCTGCACGTCAATGAATGTCTTTTTTTTTTTTAAAGCCACTGGTGATTAAATTTGCATTCCTCCATCACTTTACACTATTAACGCCTTGAGGAAAGGATTTTCAAAGGCTTAAAAACAGATCCCAATTGACTACCACGATCAAACGGACGAGAATCCATACAAAACGGCGAGTTAATTAAAATGAACCGTCGAAATCACGACCGGAACTCATCACACAGCTTATGTGCTTACACACTACATGTACACCCATTTTCATTAACGCTGTGTACTCGAATCGCTGCTATTATTTACTTTTGAATGGAAATGAATGCAAGGATCTTTCTAGTGAGAAGAGAAGAAAATAAACAAGATCAACGTTGCGATGAAAATATCTCATCTCATTATCTGTAGCCGCTTTATCCTTCTACAGGGTCGCAGGCAAGCTGGAGCCTATCCCAGCTGACTACGGGCGAAAGGCGGGGTACACCCTGGACAAGTCGCCAGGTCATCACAGGGCTGACACATAGACACAGACAACCATTCACACTCACATTCACACCTACGCTCAATTTAGAGTCACCAGTTAACCTAACCTGCATGTCTTTGGACTGTGGGGGAAACCGGAGCACCCGGAGGAAACCCACACGGACACGGGGAGAACATGCAAACTCCGCACAGAAAGGCCCTCGCCGGCCACGGGGCTCGAACCCGGACCTTCTTGCTGTGAGGCGACAGTGCTAACCACTACACCACCTGTGCTATTTATATAAAAAATAAAAGTGGGTTTATTCTGAGGCTCTGGTGGCGTAATGCATTTTATTTGTTTTGAGTTGGAAACCAGATTTTAGATCAAAAACCTAAAGCTGTTTGAGGTTTTATCAGATATTTATCAAATAAAGTCCCAGTTTCGACATGACATCAAACCAGCAGCTTTCAATCTGTCGTTCAGAAGCGATTTCACACCTCATTCTTTATTCTTCCCAATCCAGGCCAGGCTTGTACTACTCGAGTCCGACTCGTGCCCTAATTTTAAGGACCTGGACTTGAGCATTGATGACTCGGACTCGTAAATTGGAGACGAGGACTCGGATTTTTTCTTCATTTTTTTTGTAGCATGCCATAAAAATTTGCCATATTTAAATCTACATTCATTTTTATACTAATTTTGTGCAAGAGAACGCAAATTCACCTGTTCATACGTTGTCATGTTCAGGAACAAACTAACGTTAACGGCGCTAAAATGCCTGGAGAGACACCCCTAGGATTGTCCGCTTTGCTTATACAGACTTCTCGTGCAGTGGGAGGAAGAAAAAAAAAAAAAACCCGCGCTGCTACGTGTTCCATATGTAGAAGAACTATCGAGGAGACGACGGGGACGACCTCGAATTTCAATCGCCGTTTGGCAAGACGACACCCAGAGAAGAAAGTGACATGCTATGTTCATTGCTCTGTTGATAGTGGGCGGGGCTTGCTTGTTGAGCAACGAACTAGCTAGTGTTAACCCTCTCTCATGTGCCCCTTTTCCACCAAAGCAGTTCCAGGGCTGGTTCGGGGCCAGTGTTTAGTTTGGAACCGGGTTTTCTGTTTCCACTGACAAAGAACTGGCTCTGGGGCCAGAAAAACCGGTTCCAGGCTAGCACCAACTCTCTGCTGGGCCAGAGGAAAGAACCGCTTACATCAGCGGGGGGGCGGAGTTGTTAAGACCAACAACAATAACAAGACCACGAAAGATCGCCATTTTTAAGCGACGAGAAGCAGCAGCTGTACAAACGCGAAGTCATCCATTATTATTATTGTTGCTGCTGCTGCTTCTTCCGTGTTGTTTTTGCTTCGATATTCACGCCAAGGTTTATGCAAACGTAGCGACGTAACTGACGTATACAGCGACGTAACTGACGTATACAGCGACGTAATGACGTGGCTTCTCTTAGCACCGCGAGCTATGGAAAAGCAAACTGGTTCTCAGCTGGCTCGCAAGTTGAACGAGTTGTGAACCAGCACCAGCCCCGAACCAGCCCTGGAACTGATTTGGTGGAAAAGGGGTAATATTATTTGCCCTGTTGATAGTGGGCGGGGCTCGTGTCGGACTCGACTCGGATAAGTAGTGGACTTGACTCGAAATTTTTTTTAATGACTCAGACTTGAACACTGGGGACTCGAGACTGGACTCAGACGTGAGGTTTCGTGACTCGACTACAACACTGACCCAGGGCTCGACGTTACCTCTCTAATCCACTCAGACAAGCGGTAAGGTTTTCCACTCGTCCTGACCATAACATTTTTATTCCTATGTTTATTAGTTCAATGAAAAGAAAGTGATCAAGTTTATCAAAAAGCAGGTGTAGTTATGATAATCATTATGCTGTCATGGTTTATAATTTTTCAATAAAACTCAAACTTTAACAATAAACAAAAACTATCCAAAGCCCCATTACGGTGCGTGTGTTGTTCTAACCCATTACCTGATCTGCAATTTTAAGAGTTCGACTCAGCCAAATTCAAAGCTTCTGGAGGAAGTAAAGTTAAATCTTGATTAATCCAGTAAAACTTGGAGGATAAATTAATTTAAAGAAAACGAGTTGGACATGATAAGGTTGACGGAATCATGCTGCGAATGAAAAAACAAACCGTCAGCGAGTTCGGCACTGTTGTAAAATTCCCACCAAACATTTTACAACATTTGTGATGGTTAACGTGAACCATGCAAAAGAAAAATACAATGAATGTCCGAATGAAATGAAATGTTCACCACAGATATTTATTTTATTGAGGTGTTTGATCGCCATTTCTCCAATTTCGATCAAGTCTAATAACATATAATTAGATATTACGACGTGGTTATTTTTACACCCACACACACCTGCTGTACTCGGCTTACCCTGAATTGCGTAAACAATAACATGGCCGGATCACTGAAGAGAATGAATTCGTTTTGTTGGAACTTTATTGATGCAACTCTTGAATAATTACGATAAAAATTGTGATTTTCAATAAATATTCAACTCCTCCCGTCAGACAGGCAGATGCACATTTGACTTGTCTGGACCAAACGTTTGGTTGTCCCGGACAGTCGGACTACAGTTAAATGTCGAGTGCTGCAATCATCCTTTTTTTTTTTTTTTTGCTGTATAATGCTAAATCAACTGTCGCTTCTCAAACAAAGCTCCGAGATGTTTTTTCATCATTGCCCCCATCACAGTGGGACACTTCCAAACAGTAAAGCAAAGGTCAACTTTAGAGAAAAGCACCAAGTGACACTGCAGTTTTTAAACTTCTGACCAATCAGGATGCAGCTCGGAAACCAAGAGAAGAACTAAAATGGACGAAAGAGCCCGTAGGGGGGAAAAAAAAATACTTATTTCAATTGTGTACATCTTTTAGTCAGGGATCAGAAACATTACAGGGTGCGAAAACCAAGACTGGAAAAAAAAAAACAATTTTCATTGAATGCATTCAGAAACGTGAATAAAATCACTTTAAACTGTTCCAAAGTGAAAATTTGATTTTAAAAAGTGCTGAACCTGTTAATAACATTATTTTTCCCCATTCTAGTGTTTTTCACGAAAGTATAGCCTAAACCTAACCTAGTAAACTAGACCCACCCGCCTATCGGCCAAAAATATTTTTTGCCTAGCGAGTGGGTCTAGCCTCGCACCATATCAACAAAACACCCCGGGCATCAAATCGTGCCCGCCAATCACAACGCAAGGTTTTTGTTTGGATTCTTTGGGCGGGCTTTTGCAGGAGTGACGACAAGGCTGCGCGACGCTGGAGAAAGCGCAACAGGAAAGATGGCTACGGCTAGTGAACAGCGCGCGTTTGACTCCGCTTTGGAATCAGTTTTAGAAGAATTAGACTTGGAGTTTTCGTTGAAACATGAGCAGGAAGAGGCTCTCCGCTCATTCCTTTTCAAGAAGGACGTTTTCGCTGTTTTGCCGACCGGCTATGGCAAAAGTCTGATCTACCAGCTGGCTCCGCTCGTAGCCAAAAGGATGGGGCTAGTTTGTGCAGTACGAAGAATTAATAAACAGCTTTGAAACATTACTTTTTGATTGTTTCTTATTTTCCCGTTATTTTAAATTTAAGGGAAATTATTTCACCAAACACCACTAAATAAAAACTCTCAAAAACAGTTTAAGCAAACCCTTGAAAAACACTTGAAAAAAATAAGTGCATGTTAAGTATGTGGTACAGACTCCAAACTTGTGGTCATCATCTCCAAACTTCTTAATATCTAGAACCTGTTTATTAATTAATACGCATTTTGAAAAATTATTTATTTCAAGGCCTCCCCCACTGCTTTCTGTCGCTCTGACTACGTCACAGTCACTGTTGCGCTGATTGGTCAGAGCGTTGGCCTATACGCACAGAGACAGTTTGAAAGACAGCGGGTTGTTCCTCCCACCCCCTTCGGAAATGTCTACGAGTGAGGCCAGACTAAATATTCACATTTAGTCTGGCTTGCCAGGCTAACCTAAACCTAAATATTTTCCCAATACGCCAAAATTCAGGTCAAAAATCTGGCACTTCCTTCCAGGCTACAGGAAGATCTGACATTAGATAGCCAGGTTTTCGGAAGAAGGAGCAACGGCAGGAAAATATTTTCTTACGATTTTGCAAGCAATAAATCACACTGCATGATCGAAGGATGGTCAGAAAATGTTAAAAATGAATAGGGGAGAGCGGGGAGACTTGGGATGAGTTTTCAGCTTTTGTACATTGTGTGAAATTCTTTGCAGGTCACGTCACATTCATATTGCATGAGAGAGGATTTACTATACCCCTCTTAGCACAACATTAGTTTCTCAGCTAGTCACATACGCTGGCCTTCACTTTTTCTGTGGGGAGACATGGGACATAAATAAAATGCCTAGCTTTATCCTACATGCTTAATTCTTATTTATAATCCAAACTTGTCCCATATGAACTGTATGAACACACAGTGCTGGTACAGCGATAGAAAAATGTGTCAGTTTGCCCAAAACCTGACTCAGGGCCCATTTACACGAGGACACTGTCGGGTAAAAACGACTAAATATTTTATCAGAAGTGCCTTTCGTCTACACGGGGACGGCGTTTCCGAGGCTGAAAAACGGAAAAAATTGAAAACGCCTTCCAGAGTGGATAAGTTAAAAACAGCCCCCGTTGCATATCCGTCTAAACTACCCAATACGCGAAACTCTGCTCGGATCTGCTCACGTCGGGTACGCGTTTACGTCATACATATGTCATATACTGTACATGCCAGCCTGGGAAGTAAGAAAGTAAGTAAAAAAGTAAGAGCATGTCTGATTACATCGATCCAACGGACCTTCAAGCTGCTCTGGCAGCTTTAATAAACGTCCAGGAGTCCTTCGAACATCTATACCGAATCTGCACATATACCGTTAATGAACAGAGGCGGGTATAGCACGCTCTTACTTTTTTACTTACCATAGCCAGAGTAGTCAAAGTTTTCGCGGCGCAGATGTGCAGATCAGACAAGACAGAAGACGTTGCGCATGCGTGCAGACATAGCGGAGGTCTTTCACAGCACCACCTAGCCGCCTGGCATGCACATCCAATTGAATTCCACACATATTTATGCGTCACCGTATAGACGCAGATTTCCTCCCTGAAAACGGTCGTGTAGACGCGGAAAAAAGCGAGAACGAAAACGGACTTTTGCGTTTTTGTTTCAGACCGTCCCCGTGTAAACTGGGCCTCAACAAAACAGTTCCATTCTCAAGAAGGAATAAAATAAGCTTCATGCTCCTGCAGGGACACGCCTGCATTTATAACAAACATCTTTAAACAATGTTATATTTGTAAAAAATAAAAATAAAATTAAAAAAAACCTGTAACATGATGAACTATCCCAACTCTCCCCATCTGGGGAGAAAAAAAAAATCCTTAAATGTTTTCCTCCAGAATTTAATTTTAATAAATAATACAAAATACGGTAACTCAAGACTACATACTTTAATTCCTAACAAATCCCCAATTCACCAGCGTACATTACACCATAGAATGGAGGTGGAGGTGAAGGAGAAAATACAAGTTTGGGTTGATAAAATATTGAACTGCACAAACCTTACTGCAGTGTCCAGCTTCGTGGCTCCAGAGGAAGTTGGTTAGTCTAAGGGGCAACGTCTAACTTCTAATCGGCTGAAATTAATTTATGGGAATACAAACTGTCCCAAATCACACCGCTCTCCCCTAACAAACAATTTTTATTTGTATTTATACCCCAGGCTTCCTGTCAGCATAGTCGTATATGTCAGGAATGTTATTTTGTTTAAAACTAAACAGAGGGAATAAAACACTAGCGCAATAAAAATAAACGGTTCCTAATGAGCGATTTCAATATCAATAAGTTAACATTAAAATTGAAGGTAACAAGGTAATCTGTGAGCTGCTGTCTGCTCACTTCCGTACCCCCCCCACTCTCACTTATATCAGAATGCAAGCAATCGAAGGAATAGGACACTTATTATGAATGTTGACTTCAACAAATAACGAACCCTGAAACAAGTAATTAAAGAGCAGTGTCTCTCTCCAGAGATTTCAAACAGCATCCTGGGAAACTGGCATTTTGAAATGGCATTTTGCTTCTTGAAATAGCATCAAAATCCACCCTATATATTACGTAAACGCATTCAGTCGGTAAACAGGAAGCCGATGTGCGACAGACCTGAAAACGGTATCCATGGTATAGAACCCCAAGCTGAAGCTCGGTACCAAATATCACGCAGTTGTGATTTGTAGTCGCTGAGAAAAGTGTTACGAAAATTTTGTAAATCCAAAATTTCAGACCTGAAAACGGTGAACACGGTATAGAACCCCAAGTTGAAGTTTGGTACCGAAGGGCTATGATTTGTGGTTGCTGAGAAAAAGGGGCGTTTCAGATGGATGGAGATACAGATATACAGACAGACGTAGACCAGTATCCCTCCTCCACCTTCAGAGCAGGGGTAGAATAAATACATCACTTTAACTCATGCTTAAGTCTGTTTATTTTAAAGTACATTTCCACGTCCATCTTAACGTACACATATTTCTTCCTACACATCTCTATTTGACGTTACTTACCCTGTTAAGTGACTCATTTGTGACCATTTACATTTTTAAAAATTCGATGTTTATTTATCAATCATCATCTTTCATGTTTTGTACAATTTTCAGAAGGAATCCTTGGAATTTTCTCTCAATCTGAAATTCCGTGAAGCTGCCTGACGCTCACCAAATTTAGTCTCAAGAAATGTTGGAAAAATAAATTTCTCATAGTTATTACCAGTGTTAATAAAATAAATCAGCTAGTCATACTGGACTAGACAGGACTCGGTGGTAGTGTTATGGTGCGTTCATGTGCTATGGGAATTATGGTAAATACCAAACGTCGACATGGAAAGCACACATGAACGCCCCCTCTTGTGGTATTTTCCACTGGGCAACTCGTAGAAAATTTTGATACACGAGTTGCCGAGATGAGATGAACTTTAACCTTTTCAACATGGCGGCGAGCGGTACAAGACTAGCTTATGAACCAAGAAAGAAGTGGTTTTCACCTACGGAAAGCTGACTCTCACCTTTTAAACGAGTCATGTTATGTATATTATATTATTATAATATGTATATTATAGCCTAATACAAAATATTCTGTGGCTGTCCAAAGAACGCCAACAATGATCGAGATACTGGCTACTCTCATTGTGGCTACAGCCAAATTTCCAAAAACTGCGTGGCATTCAATGTGTTAAGAAAATCTCTACTTGTCATGATCAGGAAATATTCAGCATTATTTACCTTTTGATAACTCATATTCCTGCTGCAGCTGATGAACAAGGCAATCTATAATTGTTTTAGCCAAATAACAGGCCTGATTCTGAATCTGGTCCACCATCTTTAATTTGTCAACAACAACAAAAGCATGTGAACACAACACACTGGTAAATACCACTTCCCAACTGGAAAATATCATCTTCCCATAGCACATGAACGCAGCATTATGGTTACAGTGTGAGTCACGTGATCTTCTACATCAGCAGGAAAGGTATTCCAGTCAGCACATACTCCTTGATAAATAAATAAAGAAATTAAAAATAAAAAAATAAAGCCAGTGTGACACCAGCCCAACACTGTACAATTATTCCGGGGAAAAAAAAAAAATAAATAAATAAAGTTAAATTCCTGTCCGAGTGTTTCGTGAAGACGTCACAGCTCTCAGATCTGCTTGTGTTTGTACGTACAAGTTCCAGAACTTCTACAGGATTCTGTTTTTATGCAAAAATTGATCACAATCAACATTAAAACTGGGTATATCCTGTCCTCTTCACTATTTACCAGGAACGTGAAACGTTTCTGTTTAGAGGATTGTAAGAAACTCTAAATCTGATATATATGACTCAGTAACAAGATCTCAGGGATGTAATTTCAAGAAATGCGTTAAATTAAACACACAAACAAATCTCAAATCAGAAAACTACTTTCTCATTTGCAAACAAAAGACAGTTTGATGAAAATACTCTGCTGCTTCGCCGGACTTCGGATTATTATTAAAAGCTAATAATGCAGTGTTTCCCCTACCATTATATTGGGGGAGCCCCCCAACGGGAGGCAAAATAGTTTTTCATTACGTCTCATATATATGAGACGTAATAAACAATTTTACTGTGCTCAAACTTCTGTTACTTCTATTACTGGTGAAAAAACTTCAGTGGTGTTACCTTTCAGAAAAGACCTTGGGCTTCCAATAGTTCAAGAACAGCATTCAATTTATTTGGCTACGTCTTAGATACGGTAAGCATTTTATCGTAAATTCACAAGATTGTTAAGGGGTTAAGCTATATAAAAAAAAAAAAAATGAGGATTTATCTCATTACATTATACGTACAAAGAAAGCACATACAAAATATATTTACATGCCTGAAACATTCATTTCTCAGTACTTGAAAAATGAATTCATGCTACTGTAATTCCAGCTGCAGGATGTTGTTATAACAATATTAATTTCATTATATTTATATCTCAGGCCATAACTAGTTGACTAGTAGCTGCTATAAGTAGCTGCTTGTTTGTTAGAGATGAAGATTAAGTACACTAATATTTCTACAGTATTCTGGGCAGGCTGCCATGCCTACGGTAGAACAAAGCTTACAAAGCTTTAAATTGCATTAAATTTAACGGCTAAAAAAAGATTAATGCAATGAACGTCGCATGAATATTCTCTCTTCAGGAAATTCAAGTATAATTCTGGGCTTTTTTTTTTTTTGCTGACTCAAATGAAACTCCCAATGACACAGCATTTATACAACTCGCTCACCTTTCTTTCTTTCTTTTTTGCATCGCTATCATTTTTCCCACCTTATACTTTGTATTTTCTATTATCAAATGAATATGTAAAAAATAAAAGAATAGATAAAAAAGCAGTTGAGGTATTTGAAGGTTTTAATCGTCTTTTCGTAGATGAAGTGTAATTAAAGACACTTCATTCTCTTTGGTTTGCCATCACATCTTTTAAAATAAAGCACCACACACAGGTTAATTAACCCGCATACGCATCAACCAACAAGACACAGTGACTAAATGCAATTAACATGCACTAAAAATCCTCCAACATGTCAAGCACTCTTTCGTAAAAGAAAATTAATTTCCTGGCTCCGATTAATTACACGACCCCCCCCCAAAAAAAACACTGTCCATGAACTCAAGGTTGTAATCTTCAACGCAAATATTCCCCGTCTCCGCAAAATCGTCAGTATGCAAATGAGGAACGCAATATCGTCCCTGGATAATTAAGATGATTTTTTTTGAGGACGATTAATTCTTTTTTAAAAAAGTAATTACACACACGCCCAAAAAAAAAAAAAAAAAAAAAGGTACGGCTCCAAATTATTCCGCAGCAACACAAGTGAATTTGCATCTCAGGAAGAAATTAGGCAGATGTGAGATAATGACATCGGCTCGGTAATTAACGGGAGACTTAAGCAAGATGTGCAAGAAAGATGAAGCTAGAATGACATGAGGAGGACAAAATTAAAAAAAAAAAAAAAAGCCACAGTTCTGGTCATGTCTGTATCTCCCAAAAAAAAAAAAAAATCCTTTCACACCAGTTTGAAGTCCATGTGCTGGCACGATTAGGTGGTCCCTAAACCGGTTCTTCTTCAAATCACACTACATAAAGCTTGAAGTTTTCACGTCCCGGTGACTTCAGTACCCTGAAGCGAGCAGGTGAGTCCAGTGCCATCGATGCCAAACCTGTCTGACGGAATGACTGGGAAAAAAAATAAAAAAATCTCCCCATTAGCTCCGAAAAGTCCAAGAAGTCAACAGCATCCACTATTTTACGAAAGAGGCCTTGAGGATGCAAAATAAAACCATCAAGAGATGAAGAAAGGCAGCAAGAACCCTCCTAGAAACCTCCTTTTTCTCCGATCACGACGACTTCTGTTCCTGCTTTGTCTCAAACAGTGTGTCACATTAAGCGGAGATCAAGTATGCAAAAGAGCAAGGCGATTAGAGTAAGCCATGTAGCAGGAGGAAGGATGAAAGGAAGGAAGGAAGGAAGGACGGACGGAAGGAAGGAAGGAGTGCGGATGTGTGAGGCGGCATGACGTGCCCGGGATTCTGGAACGGATCATGGTGCTGGAGTGCAGGTCAGGGTGGCGCGCTGGCACTCCCGGGCACTGGAGGAGTGTATACAGAGACACACATGCCTTTACATTCCTCGATGAAGCGGACTCTCTCTCTCTCTCTCTCTCTCTCTTTCTCCCCACCTCTCTCTCTCTCATGCTCCGTCTTCCTCTCCTCCTCTCCCTTGCCGCAACACAAAACCAAAACCAGCACCGATGACGGCACGAAAAAGCAAAGGGATGCCCGTTTTCCAGAAGGGCACACGTGCTGAGCCAAGCGGGCAAAGACAGCAGAGCAGGGCGGAAGACAGCTTAAACCTTCCCCCAAAATGAAAATTAGGAGGAGGAGGAATGGCGGTTGACTGCATTTTAAATTAGCGAACCCCAATTTCCTTTCGTGGTGGTGTTAATTAATTTGTCTCGCCGGTTTTTTTCCCCCCCGAAAATTAGCTTCTGCCATGGCGCCTTTGAACAGGAGGAATTACGTGCCCCCTTTTCCGTATTCCCTCCTCCTGGCCCCTGTGTGCTCTTCATCCTGTGCCCCTTTGCGTCCTTTGTGAGAATACGGTGTGTGCTTATACATTTTTCGTATAGGAATGGCGCACGCATGTCGTCTGTGCCAGCCTGAAGAGGAGGAGAAAAAGCAAGAAAACAAGAAAAAAAAAAGAAAGAAAGAAATCCCTCTTTGTAAGTTATGGGAACACTCAGGGACAGACGCAGGCACTCATAAATTATCCGCTTCATTTGCATATTCCTGGCATAAGACATTATGCAAATAGCCGTCCATTTGCATAATGGATTCCTCTTGTTGCCTCAGTTGGCTCGTGCTCGTTTTTATTTAATAATAATAATAAAAAAACAAAAGAGAAAGTGGAAAGAATGCCGGACTGAACCCTGTACAGCTGGCTGCCAGCGCCATGAACGCATTTGCTGCTGTTGGCAGAATTCTAACTCCTTTACTCGAAGCAATGAGGAGCAAAAATGACCAGTGGAGAGGAAGAGAGTTTAGAGTTTCCCCTTAAATGGCTGTATTTTATAATATTTCATATACTCGGCTGGTTCAGAAGAGCGGCGCGTGTGCATGTGTACGGAATGCATGCACATGATTGCTGTTCTCGCGCTTAATGAATCTGTACTACTTTTCGCGTTTGTGTGAGCGGCTGCCAGACTAATTAAAGGCAGTTGGCAGACTCGGTTATGGGGAGGGGAGAGCGGGTTAGCTTGTTATTAAATAATTAAAAGCAGCTCGCTTTCTCGTTTTTAACAAACACTCCAAAGCAACACACACAAAAAAAAAGTGTGCGCGCGATAATCGCTTAATCAATACCGCTAATTCAAGCTAATTCACAGTACGGCATCAAGCCAGCGCTAATCATGGAAGACAAAAGATAATTACAATGAAGATGTATGTATGTATGCAGCATGCTTACTGCAGTAACCCTGCAATGATGCCTTTTTCCTCATCAAAGAAAGATCATAAAAGAAAGAAAGACTGCTGAAATTGTAAAGCTCCATAAACATATATTTTAAAAAAAATTACACTGGGCACAGAGTTGATGTGAAGACTGTGTGGTGAAAAAGAAAGAAGGAGGAGAAGGGTGGATTGGGGGGGAAGAGAAAGCGTGAGAGAGAGAGAGAGAAGTGGGAGGTGGTAGGAAGGAGGACTTTTGATTATTTATAACGAAATGCCATTGCAACATCTTATGGAAAGATCAGACAGCAAAACATGAACTGCAATCAGCTCCAGTCCAGTGAGCTCCTTCCCAGTGTGTGCGCGCCTCACTCCTTCACTAGCACCAGGAAGGTTCTGCCACGCCGCTAGCGCCAACGTGCAGGAAAGGGCAAAGCGAGCCGGACAAGTGGGCGATGCCAAGCGAAAGACGAAGGCAGGAGTTAAGAGCAGAACCCTGGTGGCGCGATGTTGTGCGCAATCCAGCTTTTAGAATCAATTAACCCTGTATGTTAATTAACGTCAAGCTTATAGAACAAAAAGGGGTGTGTGTGTGTGTGTGTGTGTGTGTGTGTGTGTGTGTGTGTGTGTGTGTGTGTGTTGGGGGGTGATTAGAGGAAGAGCTGAAAATAGCAAAAGGGGCGGGTGTGAATATTAAAAAAAAAACGGAGAAAAGACAGAGAGGAGAGGGGGTGGGCAAGCAAGAGAAACAAGCAGCGAATGTGGATGGCAGGAAAAAAGCTGGCACGGTGCCATCCATTCACAAGTAGAGTCAAGGCGGACCGGCGTTTGTGCGCAGACGGTAGGCGGGTACACGTACCCAAAAAAGGGACCAGTGTCATTTGGCTCAAACTGTCAAACGAGCGAGTTTTTTTTGTTTTTTTTTGTGGTATACAGCCAATGCAAGGCATAAGGGGGCTTTTGAGTGAGAAGGTGAGAAGTGTAAACTTGAATCAAAAAAAAAAAAGACGACGAACCCATCTGCCGGGCATGGTTACTACAGGACTACGGGCATCTAGAACAGAACTGAAGTACAGGTACAGGTACTGGTTGAGAGACTGACGGGCACTTCAGCACACTTCTGAAAGCAATGCCAGTGTAAACGATGCCAACTGCTAAAACCCCACTCTCTCACAGGACAGAAGGGGTACGAAGGATACAAAGACTGGAGAAGAGAACGATGATGGATAAAGTTGCTGTGGTGGCGCTGTCCGGACAGTGGCAAAGGGGTGGGACGTAAGGAAGCACCTCCCTCGGTGCTATTCCCTGTGCCAGGCGGCCAGCTAGGCAGTAGACACCATGCCAACGTCCCTGATGGCAGCTGTAGCGCGGCTGCAGAAGGCGAGGCAGCTTTGTACGCCATCTTCTCCAGAGACTCTTGCGGCGACATTTTGTTTTCGAATTACACCGTGGCACAGGGCCAACGCGGCGATACCCATGTTGATTGAATGGGATGGCAGGCAAATTGCTGTGGCATCTGCCATGGAAAAATGGAAAAGCAGTGGGAATGGTAAATGGAGATCCTGTGCCCGTCGCGGGTCGGTTGTTGAAGATAAGGAGAATCGAGAACAAACAAAGACTTTAGAACGCCGTCGTTGACCAATTAAGCACATAAAAGTTTACGATGGTAATTAGCGTGACGGACTCAATGAAAGGAACCCAAAAAAAAAAAAAAGCGACAAGCTGGCATATAGAAGACGAGGGTTGTGATGCCGGTATCTTTTCTGTGCCAAACCCCTCCTTTTCTTTAACCACAGTATTTTTCTCCTCACAAAGTACCACCTCCACAAGCCGCCTGCCACTCACTGCGCCGATCAGGAACGTTTACCATGGGCACTGCTGCTGCAGATCCTGCCAATCTGCCAATCGCTTGCTTGCAGCAAGAGGAGGGACCAAGAAAGGACCTGAGGGACTGTGCCAAGGGCAAGAGCAGCTGTTTACAAAAGCCACATAAAAAGAAAAGAAAGAGAATCAGCAAACACAGGGATGCATACTAATGAACCGCCACATAAAATTATAATCAGGTCGACAGACGGGGATTAATTTATGCTTTTCTCTCTTAACGAACCGTTAATTATTCTCGATTCGTTAAAAAGAAAAAAAATCGCGTCCGATCCATTCCAGGGCTGCGGATTCCGGGCTTTCAAGATCAACTTTTTGAAACGGGGAGGGGAAAAAAAAAAAAAAAAAAAACAAACGGAAAGCAGGAAACTCTACCTTAGCAGCAAGCAAAGCAATGACAGAGAGGTAGGCATGCAAAGCAAAGCAGGGCAAGCAGGCGTGTGTGTGTATGTGTGTGTGTATGTATGTGTGTGTGTGTGAGATTTATCTACATTCACAGTAAATCACCAGGGAGATGAATGGCTCAGGCAGTAGACTCTGGACACCGTCAAGTAGCATGGGAAGACGAGGGGGATGGCACTACGGCCAACAGCTGAGACAACAGCTGAGCAAGAACTTGGTGGAGGGGGCACAGAAGGCAGAGGGACAAGCCTGCAGCCACAATGCCAGACACTTAATGGAGGCAGAATCCGCCCCTCCAACCTGCCTGTAACTCCGCCAAACGGCGCAGGGGGGCTGTGGGAACGTTTTCAGCACCCTAATTTTGCCCCCACCTTGCCACCCAAAGAAGAAACTGCCAAACTCCTCCCTGCTTTTGTTTTTGTTTCGGGTTTACCGTCTGACACAGATGTGATGAAGACAGTACCAACTGTTCGTTCGTGCTGGGATTGGTACTTCACCGGTTCGGGGAGCGCTACGGTGGTTCCCGCAAAAACAGGCTACGGGCACGGGGCACGGAGCCAAGGATGGGCGCCGGCGGAACGGCAAAGATCGGATCGTATCATTAAATTCATTTTCATTTGTTAAAACGCGACGCAACAATTAAAACAGGAATTAGCATGGGGGATGGAGCGTCGTCAACTTATGGTAATCAGGAACGGATAACCCAAACTTTTCCTTACAGTTTTTCATCCTCTTGGATTTTTTTGTTGGATGAGGGGCATGACTGTGGAATATGAATAATTGAAGAAGTCATCCAAAGGGAGGGATTATAAGATCTTTGTGCTTTCTACACTGCCTTGGCATAACCTTCAATATGACACAGCCAAGGCTGCCACACCAAGATGGGCTTGGCAAATGCTGGCATCTTTGAGGGGGCTCTCAGCTACGATTGCTTATTAAGCATTCGTTATACGCGTTTGTTAATTGCTTTAAGCTTTAATTCGCCGTGGTTCCGTGGTTTACGTTTTTTTTTTTTTCCCTTTCCCGCGGAATATGTGTGGATATTGTAACCATTTGGAGCTAATGAGGTTTTCGAGGATCTACCTATTTTAATTCCCCTAGGATGTTAATTGCGCCTTGTCTTCATTATGCAAATGGATTACATTAAAGAAGAAAAAAATGACTGCTAATACAGACAAGGAGAGAGAGAGAGAGAGAGAGAGAGAGAGAGAGAGAGAGAGAGAGAAGGGGGGGAGACATGGGGAGACAGGAAGAAAAGAAAGGGAGAATATTTTCCTTCCCCTCTCCATAAACCAGCATTCACATAATACCACACTACATGCAAACAAGCAGAGAAAAGCTACTGCAATGCTTGGCAAGGCTAGTCTCTTCCAAGTGCTTCCCTGGAAATCCTTGTCTGTCTCTCCTCTTTCCCTGCTCACTGCAGCCACATCCTTCACGTGCCAAGGATCGCAGCTTGAACTGTATGTGGATCTTACAAAACATGGCCAAGAGAAAACCCTGCCTGGAATTTAATTTCTCGCGATTGGATATTACCGTCGTTATTAAAATGACGAGACCTCGGGTGTTATTAGTGTTGAGATTTGATACAGTGTGCTGTCGTTTGACGGGCAAAGCGGAACGGAGAAAAGACAACAAGGCTGTGGACGGGGACCGGCTAATGTCCTCTGTGCTTAATCATCGTACAGCAGAATGGTTTTATGCATATTTCATTTGCATATCATTAAATCGCTAAGGCACGCTGGCAACTCGCAGCAGAGAGCAGGGAATGGAGGAGCACAAATTGAAAAAAAAAAAAAAAAGAGCGACTCATTATGCGATGACAATCTTCAAAGCCGAGCGCCTGCTTTTCCGGCAACCAGCCAATTCGTTTTAATTCAACATTAATTGGGGCGGGGGGTTGGGGGGGGGGGAGCACTGGGTGCACTCAACCTTTCAAACATGGATTAATTGAACGTCTTACAATCTGAGGAGCGTGAAGACTTCCATATAACGAATGTCTCAAATTATGTGGATGCATTATTTGTACATATTAACGGAATCGTTTCAATGTAAAGGATCGTCAATTTCCATTAATTTCCACAGGAAAAAGGATTACATTTCTGGGATTTTAATTCCCCGAACTATTCCGGCACCAACGATGATAAACTTTTTTTTTTTTTTTTAAATTACAACCAGTGGATGCAAAATGATATGTATGAAGTACCCAAGGATGTGATATTCTACTGAATAAAATGATTACACTTTGGATAATGCGGATGCTTTGTAAAGGAAAAAGTTGAAAGCGTGAGGGCGTGACGACAGACTGGCACCAGGGATGGCATGATCTGAGGGCAGCGAGTTGGGACCCCCATCAAACGTGTTGGGAATTGCCAGGGGCATTCTGTCACAAGCTTTTTCCTGCGTTTTCCCAAGAGTAAAGTTGAAAATAAATAAATAAATAAATAAAAAGAACACGTCTTCCCTAGTTGCAACTCCACACCCATGTGCCTGCCTGGTAAACGAAGCCTATTATGTGCATAACTGAGGCACAGATTAGTATGCCTGCCTGGACTGTGATTGGCCATATTAAATCATTATGACTGATTTAACTCTGTTTTTATTTCAAGAGTGCCCACTGTCCGTCTTCCCCTTCTTTCTGTCCTTTTCAGACGAAGAACTACAGAAATAATACCTGACTGCCCAAATTATACAGACATCTCCAGTTACAGCCTATTTAACTGGGATAAAACGAAAGAACGTGAAATTTAAAAAAAAAAAAAAAAAGTATACCCTTGCATATTGTCTAAACCATAAATCTGTATGAGGTATCCTAAATTAAATAAAGGAAGCTAAATTAAATAGGAGGGGAAACAAACAAACAATCAAAAAAAAAAACGCAAATTGTTTTCGTGAGAAACTAGTTTACCAATTTTACCAGGGAAAAACAAAGAATAAAAGAAAGAGTGCTCATGTTTTATCATATTTTTTATTAAAAAGTTGGATGCCTTACAAAATTGTCGCGCCCAGGTTACGCCCTCACATCATATGCCAAACCCCTCAGGTTCCAGATTTGGCGTATGCAAAAAGAGCAAAGGGTGGGGTGACGAGGGTGCGCAATTAGCGTTTATGAATACCGTACATAGAAAGCTGCGGGGCGAGGGGGGTGGGCTGGCTGGCTGGCTGGCACTGGTGGTGGGTTTTGCGCCTTGGCGCTTTGGAGCCACGATTCATGCAGATGTCGCTGTAGTTCTTCGGAAAGCGTTTGCTCAAGCCGGAGAGGGAGGGGAGGTAACGAGGAGCTCGTTTAGCACGGCGTACACCTCCAGCATATGGTTTTAAGATGCACGCACGTGTGCATTGTAGGGGGTCAAAATATGTTGAAAAAGTCATGCCTATGTGAGATTTTAGGGAGGGTCAGGGTGTAATTAACGTGAGTGCTGGAGGAGTGGGAGAGTAATCACTCAATTTGTAAAGGGGGGGGGGAAATACTGCTATTCAGGCAAAAGCAAGGTAAGGCAGAACTGACGGGGCATCTGCATGGAACAGACATTATGCAAAGCGATGTCATTAATATGCATAAGGAGCTGCTTTGTTATTCACCCGGGTGCTAAAGCAATATTGTTTGGAAGCACCAGACGCACTCTTGTTACAGTTGGGGAATGTTATCTCTCTCTGTGCAAACACGAGCCCTTCCTCTTCCAGAATATTTAATTAATCACACCATCCCTAGAGCTTCACTGGCTTGGAGAACTGGTTGCATATCAAGTTGTTTGGTCCAAGACGTCTTGTTCTCTTATGGGAAAAAAAAACGTAAAGCGATCCTTCACCCTGTGCCCTCTGCAGTGGTATTACCCAACACTGTCGTGCATCAAGTCATAAAAGTGACTTCGCACGTCCAGAACACGGCATTCAGAGCAAGCAACGCCGATTACATCATCAGCCGCCTAGGTCTTTGTGCATTTGCAGAGTCATGTTCCCGTCCCGTAGCGGGACGACGAAATCAAAGCGACTGGTGGAGACAAACCGACGGTCTTTTGCTAATAGACGGTCAGGGCTGGAGGGAGTATTTCCCTGTCTCGGAGCTTTGAGTCACTCCATCAGTGTTCACTCTCGTAACACTTGACCTTATCGAGTTCCCAAAAGAGTTCCGAGTCGTCCGTATCTACTGTACTGACGGCTTCATTAGTCTGAGTTCCATCAGCTTCGTCCCACTGGATTGACAGTCGATGCCAGGGGACTGGCGCGTACAGGCAACTCTCCGAAAAAAAGACAGTACCAGCTACAAAACCATCTCATACACAGATCTGTAAATGTCAGACATTTCTCAGAAATCCCAAATGCTTGCTTAAATTACTCGAACGTGAGCAATGGCTTCTGGTTTCATAGTCATCTTTACGACCAAGAAACAAGATGTGCTTCTCGAGTTTCTCGCATCTGTTCTGTCAGAGTTTGTTTTAGCAATGCAAAGAAAATAATATTCCAGTGGTTACACAAGGCGGGGTTTTTTTTTTCTTCCTCTATTCCAAGTGCTATAAAACAGATGTCAGACAGACAGCTTGGATTGTTTTGTGAGCTCAGCTGTGCTTCCACAACATTACAGTCATTATCTGAAAAACTCTCTCTGTCCACTCCCTCTCTCTCGGTTTGTTTCTGTGAACACTTATAACAACATGGGTTTTATAATATCTTTGCAGCCTTTTGAATAAAAACATTGGTCATTAAAATGTGTGGCAGACTGGGAGAAACTGTTGGATGTTGACACCTCGACTTTAAAAAGCCTGAAGATGAAAAGATGTTTTATTAACTTCCTAAACTTGCCTGTGCTCTCAGTAGCAGTTTAGGAAGCTGCAAAACACAGCTGCAAAACGGCTGCAGGCTACGAATTAAAAAAAAAAAAAAAGTGACATTCGTAAAATATTTTACTTATTACACGTTCAATTGAATTCAAATTAAATCAGGATTAAGCAGCTGATTTGAGATTATTAGCGTGTTCGAGTTCTTCAGTGGAGTCAGAATCGACTCTTGCGTGCAAATGAGAAGGGAGGAGACCAACTTTTTTTTTTTAAATCTATATAGCAGAAAACGTCAAAATTTGTAAAGTTAAGTGTTTTCCAGCCTGCCTCACACAATGCACCGTATACTCCATGAGAAACGCAGCGACAGTTTGAGTTTATCCACAGGTCTGTTCACGGTTTGCTGTAGTAATAGATCAGATGAAAAATTCCATAAATCTGTGATATTTCAGGACGTCCTCAATCCAGGCTTTCACACTTTCGCACAGACGTGTGAGAACGCAGCTTTGTGCCACGTCTACAGCAGGATACGGTGTCTGTGTCTATAAGGTTAAAGCCGGCTTTTATACTGTAATTAAGTTTTATAGGCATGATTTTATTCTTACGGTCACAAATCTTTGACCGTGAGCTGAGATCGGTGGTCTTAGATGGCATAACGTGACGCTCTCACGTTACTGGTGGCTGATTTTGCGTTACCGTGACCAAAGTTCTGTTTGAAATTTCTGATTAACGTCTCTGATGCCCCTTTTCCACCAGGGCTGGTTCGGGGCCTGTGCTAAGTTTGGAACTGGGTTTTCAGTTTCCACTGACAAAGAACTGGCTCTGGGGCCAGAAAAACCGGTTCCAGGCTAGCACCAACTCTCTGCTGGGCCAGAGGAAAGAACCGCTTACGTCAGCGGGGGGCCGGAGTTGTTAAGACCAACAACAATAACAAGACCTCGAAAGATCGCCATTTTTAAGCGACGAGAGGCAGCAGCTGTACAAACACGAAGTCATCCATTATTATTGTTGTTGTTGTTGTTGCTGCTTCTTCCGCGTTGTGTTTGCTTCGATATTCGCGCCAAGGTTTATGCAAACGTAGCGACGTAACTGACGTATACAGCGACATAATGACATGGCTTCCCTTAGCACCGTGAGCTATGGAAAAGCAAACTGGTTCTCAGCTGGCTCGCAAGTTGAACGAGTTGTGAACCAGCACCGGCCCCGAACCAGCCCTGGAACTGGTCTGGTGGAAAAGGGGTATGAGTAAAGTGAGAGCGCTGCCATGACGCTCATCCAATAGAATCCACCAAAAAAAAGGCAGCACAGGATGACGCAAAACTCACAGGACACCTATAAAATATGCTAGTGGCGATCCCGTTTCGTAAGCGAAACATGCTAATGGACAAAAAAAAAAATCTCACTTTGAAGAAGGTTTGTGTATGTACGCACCTGTTTTCCGCATCACAACGGTTGAGGAAGATAGCGTAATTAAAAGTCATTTCAATTAATTGCAGGTTTATCGTCCGGCAGAGGCTCTTCGTGGTATAATGCGATACGGAGAACAAATAGTTCGTTATAGAATTTAGGATTTAACTGGGATCTTGGATAGCGTGGCAAATAATCTTTAACAACATCCAAGTGAAAGCCAGCCAGAAATATCTAGCAAATATCACTGCCTTTGCAGATAAAAAAAAAAAATTCAGAAGTAGAAGAAAATGAGCAATTCAATCCATCTGCCTGTTTCCCGCAATCAAATATTGTGCGCGTACACTTTTCTTGAGTGACCTTAAAGCAGTGGCCTTTTCAGCGTTCTCCCCGACAGCACTCCTAACTATTGGGAATGTTCTAATGGGGAAACTGAGCATGAAGGTTCCTGCAGCAGCAGCAGAATGCCACTGCCAGCGCCCAAGCCGAGGCAGTAATTGGTTCTGAGTAATTCTATCAGATTTGTATTAATAAGCTGTCGCTGCAGCGATCGAGATGACCTGCTCAGGCTCTCTGGCTTCTCAGAAACTTGCGTGAAGGTCAACTGTCAATCACGTCCCACAATATGATAATAAGTCTCGAAGGCCAAAATGAGGATGCTATTAGCTGTGGCAGAAACGGTTTAAATTAGAAGCCGTCATAACTCGAGGGTAGAACGTTGCAAGATGGAGGTCGTAAGGAAAGTGTTCACATCAGCCAAACGTGAGAAACGTGCGAATACTCTCTCACAGCCTGCATCTGGCTACCATTAAGTGTTGACTTGCTGCTCCCAAACCAGGCGTCGTGATCTGACGTTAAGCCTGGTCAGAGCGAGAGAAATGGATGTGCTTGTTAACGATTTGAACTGCACTCAGCACTTCCGACAAGTCTCATTTGGAATGTGGGAAATGTCTTCATGAATTAACCAAACCGGTGGTGCTAAGTGGGGCTTGTTTCAAAGCTCTCCCTTTCTCTCTCAAGTCTTTTCGGTACTTGGTGAGGACTGACGCAGATGCAAGAGAAGGTTAAAGCAGTGTTGTAGTCGAGTCACTAAACCTCAAGCCCGAGTCCAGTCTCGAGTCCCCAGTGTTCAAGTCCGAGTCGAGTCCAAGTCTCATCTCATCTCATTATCTCTAGCCGCTTTATCCTGTTCTACAGGGTCGCAGGCGAGCTGGAGCCTATCCCAGCTGACTACGGGCGAAAGGCGGGGTACACCCTGGACAAGTCACCAGGTCATCACAGGGCTGACACATAGACACAGACAACCATTCACACTCACATTCACACCTACGGTCAATTTAGAGTCACCAGTTAACCTAACCTGCATGTCTTTGGACTGTGGGGGAAACCGGAGCACCCGGAGGAAACCCACACGGACACGGGGAGAACATGCAAACTCCGCACAGAAAGGCCCTCGCTGGCCACGGGGCTCGAACCCGGACCTTCTTGCTGTGAGGCGACAGCGCTAACCACTACACCACCGTGCCATCCAGAGTCCAAGTCATTTAAAAAAATTTCTAGTCGAGTCCACTATTGATCCGAGTCGATTCTGAGAACTCCACTCCAACCACACCATTAACATTAGTTTGTTCCTGAACATGACGTATGAACAGGTGAATGTGCTTCTCTTTATCAGCGAGTGTGAAGTATTCTGTCAGAGATGGTTGGGAGACGGATGCAAGTGCAGAAGGTGCGTTTATTAATACGAGTGAAGACGGTAAACAATCCAGAACGGCAGGCAAAATCGTAAAACAGGCAATAGGTCGAGCGAGAAACAAACAGGCTATCATAGGCTCGGTAGAATCAAAGACGAGAAACAGGAAATCAGGGATCAGGAAACCAAACAAGGAAATAAGGCTCGGTAATGTATCAGCAACGCAACTCAATACTTCGCAAAGTAAGTGTGTTTTCGCAGTTTTTATATCGGCACACTGATCGCGCCTTAATCTTGTACGAGTTGTTTACGACGCGCACACGAGTCCGCTTGGTGCTCGCACTGTCCGGACTGCACCCGAGAGTCTGATACACACAGGTATGACACTCGCACGAAATTAGTACAAAAATTAACGTAGATATAAATATCTTGTGCCAAATTATGACGACGTTACTAAAAACAAAGAAAAAATCTGAGGCCTCATTTCCAGTTTACAAGTCCGAGAGCAGTCAGTCAATGCACGAGTCTGAGTCCAAGTCGAGTCACGAGTCCTGAAAATTAGGGAACAAGTCAGACTCGAGTACTACAAGCCTGGGTTAAAGTTTCTGAAATACCCAGTCTTCAAGAGATATGTGGATCAGACCAACAGGAAATCTACAGACAATGCAATGCATTACAAAAGCGACGCAGGCCATGAAAAAAAAAAAAACCCCGAACATTTGGAACCTGACGAGTGATCCGTGTTCTCCCGATCGCTCCCACAAGGCCTGAACTGCAGGGGAGCCATTACATGCACATCTTTCTGATCTCATTACCGTAGCAAGCAGACTGCAGTTTCCATGATGCAGAAACACCATGGGGTTCAAAAGCACTTTTCCGTGTGCTTGCCTGTTAGATCTCTTTGGTCTCTTTTACGTCGAACTGCATACGGTATTCTGGAGTATTATGAGCTGTGCTTGAGACTGCTTTTTTTTTTTTTTTAAAGCCAGCACCTGCTTGTCAAACTTCCTTTTGTTTGCATTTACCCATAAAATGAAGAAAATTAGCTGGGCAAAAAGCCAGCTCACTTGAGTGTGAAAAAAGGAAATGGTGTCCAGTAGCAGAAGTTAATTTCACTTTGTGACCTCAGAGTATACCACAACTATAGAAATGGCATGACTGTGGTCTCTTCCATCTTGTTTTTCCTGAAGTACCTGAACACACACCAGCTACTCTCCTCTCCTCATCCAGCAGGTTTCCTTTACTTCTAACTTCCTGCATGAAATCAAAAGCATGTCGCGCCTGGTATCGGGATTCCAGTTCCACTTCACACTGCTATCATCATACTGTTTCCTACGGTAGTAAGCAAGCTGTGAGAGAGTTCTTGAGTTCTGTACCTCCTCCAGGTGTTCTCACACTTACGCTTTCCCATAAAAGAACTTCTTCCATGGATCAAATGGCCGATTCGATACGTCACATGAATTGGTGTACGGTATGCAAGTTTACAAAACAGCAGGTATTCAGGGATGAGAATGAGAAATTGTATTTTCAGCTGAAAATTTAAATCGGGGGTCTGGGGGCCATCGGCCCCCAGCCAGGTCCAGGGCGGAGCCTGGTCGGGGGTCCAGGGGGCCGAAGGCCCCCGGAAGCTAATGAGTTTTATACATTTTAGACCACTAGAAATGGTCTCAGATTGCTCAGTTGAATAATATTTTCAGTCCAAAGAAGCTTGAGTTTTGGACACTAATAAACAAAAATAGTCTCAGTAATGCTCAGCTAAAAATAATTTTTAACTTCATGCTAGAATGAAAGGAATGATGAATATAAACTAAACACAAAGACAGAATATTTGACATAATCCTGTAAATGTTTCAGTTACTTTATTAAAGAATGCAGTTACCTCTTTTGCAGTGAACTTGTCTCAACAGAAACACAATTTCCCTGTTGAACAGTTCTCTCAGCTCCCAAAGTCACAATCACATATAACTAGCAACACTACTCTAAGTTTTCAACATATTTACAAAGTACTTGTTCTTTTTCTAGGAATGCTTCATTGCAGAGATGTTTTTTTTTTCCTTTTAGCAGCTAATCTGATGAGCCTTTCAGCAGCCTTTCTCTTTTCTGATTTGTTGTGAGCCAATCTAACAATCTATCTATTTATCTATCACCTGAATAAGCGATTCGTTTTGTGATAATTTTCACCATTTTGAAGCTCTTATTCGCTGTTACATCCTCAATCTCCGGCCTCGTGGAGCGCCATGTTGAATGAGTAAGAAAGCGAAATGCGAAGAACCAATCAGAACGAAGCTTACATGTGACATTTTGGCCTTTCCTATCTATGCTCGTTTACCATTGGTCAAATCGCGATAGTTCTCTCTCAACGGCCAATCAAATACAGTGCACGTTCTGAACTGCCGATGTAAACAGAGCCTTGTTCCCGATGGTTGACCGGGTCAACACATACCTAACCCCCCCTAAATATTTTCTCCTCGGATTTAGACGATTCACAAAAATGACCCCTGGGTTGATAAAATCCGCGGAATTCCGCGGAAAATTCCCATCCCTGGGTATTAAATACATTCACTTGCTGCTTATTTTAAACTATTTTTCTTGGTAGCAACACTCAACATCAAGTGATGAACAAGCACCACTGAACATCATCGTGCATTTCTTGTAGATTTTTAGTTGGTCTTTGTGATGACCTCAGTGCGAGGACTCGCACCACAGATATAAGCGTGATCGTTTGGTTCTACTACCTACTATGTAGCCTGGGAAATCCCATGCTGCTTTGCACAATCGTTCCGATCTGAAAAGACAGCATGGAAACTATTGTCTAAAGGCTCGCCTGAGTTAGGGAGCCAATCAGAGAGTGGGGAGGGGTGGAAAGATGGTGACACGTACTACTCGACAAATGGAAGCTTGTAGTTTATTTGGGACTGTTTACGGATCACATTTAACATGGCGGCGAGCGATACGAACCAAACTTTCGATCAAGCTTTAGACACTGTTCTGAATAGTTTAGAGCGAAAGTTTGTTTTAAAAAAACCCTTTCCTTCTCTTCTTCGCCTCTTCGTCACTCTAACTATGTCACCGGGTACAACTGCCATGATTGGCCATGGGCTACGTATACGCCAAATGATAGACATTCGCAACGTCCAATAAACGGCCGTTGACAATCGTAAACCACACCTCCCCTACGAGAAATTCAATAGGCGGATTCCAGACCATATTTCACTTGTGATATGGTCTGGTGTTAACCAGACTACCTACTATGCACGGTACCAGTCAAAAGTTTTTACACCCCTACTCTACTCCTCCATAGGTTTTTCTGTGTTTTAGAACGATAGTGAAGACATCAAAACTATGAAATAACACATGGAACACAGATGGAACTACATGGGGGTGGGGGGGTGGGAGTGTTATAGATTCTTCAAAAAGTGTTATATGGTTCACTCCCGCCTGTCTCCACAGTCATACAAAAGCGACGATTGGCATGAGCTGGACGTGTCATCCGTAGTAATGAACCTGCTGGCAAACAACTTCTCTGGGAACCAGATACACGAAGGAGAATCGGTCGTCCTTATGTGACTTTGAAGAAAATCATAGGAGATGGAAACAAATCTTGATTGTGAAGAACTGGAAACCGCAATGACTGATAAGAATTTTTGCCGCGCCAACTTCATGGTTTTGCCGTCGCCTCAAGGCATCGGCGGAGTCAAGCAAGAGTCAAGGATGAGGAGTCAAAGTATCCAGCATTTAACCTGACGCTTTGCACACTACTGGCATTCTCTTAACCAGCTTCATGAGGTCGTCACCTGGAACGCTTTTCAATTAACAGTTGTGCCTTGTCAAAAGGTAATTAGTGGACGAGTTTCTTGCCTTCTTAATGCGTCTGAAATCATCAAACAATAAATAGTAAATAATAAAAATATAAATAATAGCCCTATTCCACACCACAACTGTAGTAATCCATACAGTATTATATCAAGAACCGCTCAAATAAGTAAAGAGAAACGAAATCCATCATTACTTTAAGCCATGAAGTGACTTTTAATTAAAGAATAAAGAAAATACATTGAACTAGCTAGAAGGTGTGTCCAAACTTTTGACTGCGTGCATCAGTAACCATAACAACCCTTTCCCTGGCCTTACGAAACGAACAGAGCATTACAAGTTGAACCAAATCACATTACTTGGTCAGCGGTACTGAGCGGAAATGGATTCCTTACCTAACATGGATCGCACCGGGGTTCGGTTGAAAGAAGATCCAGATCATTGGTTCTCTGCACCACTTAAAAATAGCTTACAAACTTCACAAATCGTACCGAACTGTGGGCTCAAACTATGGAATCAATTTTGTGCCAAAATGTGCATACGATACTTTTGAAATCTCAAACAAAAACGACAAATCAAAATACAAAAAAAGAACAAAAAGTCAAATTTTTTAGACTGGCAAACAAATTATTCGTGTAATCGTGCAAAATATCAGTCTATTACTCTTCAGAAACCTTTTATTTTTGTTCCGCGTCTTTCTCAGTTTTGCTTGACGTAATTTATTTTGGTTGCGATTCCAGCTTTCTCGTTTGCGCTCCCTGACTTTTTGCTTGCAGTTTTGGCACAAACTTGACGTGTGGGCGGGCTGTCCAGGAATGCATTCCCATTGGCTAACTTGTGTTTGACTGACAGCTACGCTCAGCCATTCCCTACTCGGATTCTGGCGGAGTGTTTGACGAGTGACCGATCCGTTGACGGTAAACAAGGATTGAGTGGACTTCAGTGGCGACTATGATACTGAATTAATTCAACAAAGTGTAAATTCAATATCATTAATTAATTAATTACAGTCTGCCAGAATCCGAGGAGGGAATGGCTGAGCGTAGCTGTCAGTCAAACACAAGTTAGCCAATGGGAATGCATTCCTGGACAGCCCACCCACACGTCAAGTTTGTGCCAAAACTGCAAGCAAAAAGTCAGGGAGCGCAAACGAGAAAGCTGGAATCGCAACCAAAATAAATTACGTCAAACAAAACTGAGAAACACGCGGAACAAAAATAAAAGGTTTCTGAAGAGTAATAGACTGATATTTTGCACGATTACACGAATAATGTGTTTGCCAGTCTAAAAAAATTGACTTTTTGTTCTTTTTTTGTATTTTGATTTGTCGTTTTCATTTGATATTTCAAAAGTATTGTATGAACATTTTGGCACAAAATTGCTTCCATATCAAACAGCCCACAGACAGAAAAAAAAAAAAAACGCGTGGAAACGAACCAGGTTCAGAATACGCAAACGCACTTCTCATACAGCTAACACAACAAACAACAACAATAATAATAAATGTGGGCTAGGGTTACTAATAGTAAGTAGTACTAAGGAAAACTGTGTCGTTCCAGGCTACCAAGTTGCCTTTGGGGATGAGGACTGTGGCTCCAATGAGCTCAAGCCAAGCTAAAAAGAGCTTTCTTTTCTTTCTTTCTTTCTTAAAGGCGAAACCGTGATGTTCTCCCTGATCTGTTCTGGTTACTGATAAGCGTTTGCGTTTTGGGTTCATTTTGCTGTCAAAGTAGGAATTCAGACACAGAACTCACCAGTGACGGTTTCAAAAATATATATTAAAATGCATTTGCGTCTATTAACATTCATTTCGTTTACCAAATCATGTTTATTCGAGTGGTTCTCAGCCCTTTTTTGCTTCCAGCTGCGACTCTACCTCAAAAAAAAAATTTGGAAGCTGGATTTAGCTTTGGACTCGTGCTAAATCACACTAACTCCATTTCCCAGTACGAAGACGTGACGGCTCTGAAAACCCTTGGGCTGTGTAATCCGCTAGGTTACGCTGGCTGTATTGCTAACTTTGCTGTTTCTCCGAGCACGCTTCTAACTTTATTATACATCATGACGACTATAAAAACACACACAAGAACACAGCATTGTAAAACAGAACTAAAGCAAACAACTCTAATGCTGCACATCGTCACGCTAGTTAATTTTTGGTGTTTTTTGTTTGGGTTTTTTTTTCGCCTCACTGTGCCACTTTCCCTCACAGCCCCTCTCTCTCTCTCTCTCTCTCTCTCTCAATACTGCCAATGTACGAAATGTTATATTTTCAAAAATATCTTGAAGAAAGAACAATTAGGGGATTTGTAGTGTTGTGTTTTTGTTATATACATTTACAGGGATGTGCAAAAGAACTACAAATAACTTGTAATACAATTTCAGATTGTTTTTAAACAGTTGATTAATACCGTGATATTTTCAGACCGAGCGCATTAACCGTGAAAATCATATCAAACCGTAACAACCCTAATCCAGATCAGCTGCTGCTTTCTCTCGTCTGCACGATTTAACTAGTGTGCGTTTACTCACACACGCACGCATCGAGGAGTATAGTGATGCATCAGGTGTCCACAGCATTGATTTAATAAAGCTACAGAGTCCTCCTGACTCACTCCATCGTTCTGGCCCGGACCTGCTGCCCCAGTGCTGCCTGTCACCACTCTAAATTACGTGTTCTTCCAGAATTTACAGTCGTGTCAGGAGATCCCTGCCTAAAATCTCCGACCCCACCAAATGAGATCAGGATGTAGGCTTGACAAGAGAAAGTCCGACTTGAGCCTTGAGGAACGCATGTGGGAATAGATACGAGCTCCAGGATATGAGCTCCTTTTGCGTATCATGATACTGTGACGTGTCCACACCGTACCTGCATAAAAGACAGATTTCATTGGCTCTGATTTTTTTTTTTTTTAAATCTGGGATCCTGATACAGTTCAAACATGATGGCCAAGCTTCAACGCATGATCTCGCAGGCATAACGGTCCAACATCTGTAGCTGGTTAAGTACAATACGCAGGAGACCTACTTGAGCCCCGGCTCAAATCACAAATTGAACCTTGGTGTAAATAAAACTAACATGTACTCGGCATGGTTGTTCTCTTTCCAAGCAAAATCTTTATAGAGCTGACATAGTTTGAAAATCGCGTGCTGTATTCTACAAGAACGAAGAGAGAGAGAGAGAGAGAGAGACTGTTAGATCCATGGTAAATCCACATAGCTGTGGCCTTGGATATGAAAGCTGCTTTAAAAAAAAAACCTTGAGAAACGCTGTACTGAATAAGTGTATGAAAAGGACAGGACACGGCTGCTTTGTCTGCTTACGTGGGAACTTCCTGTCAGTATTATACAAGCTATTGTGGCCTTTTCACCAGAAGATGTCTACATCATGATTAAGATAGATAATAGACCTGTAAAAGGCGTCTTGGATGTGTGGATTTGTTTTGTGAACTCGGCCGGTATCTTACCTCAGGTTAAAGAATTCTGGAGCAGATGTAACTCAGCAGACGGCTTCGCCTCTCTTAAACGATCCTTAGGGGAGAAATAAAAGCAAGAAAAAGGAGGAAAAATATGATTACTTCTATGGTTTAGAGATTATGGACATATGGACATCGCTGAGCACCAGAGGGAGTTGAGTAAACCTTTCCTTCTCCACTTTGGCTGCAGGAATTAACATTGTTTTCAGCAGGGATGCGAAGTGTGATCGCAGCAAGAACAAAACGAGGAAATGTGCCTTTTACAGCTCATGAATCTTTTTTTGGTCGACTCTCTCGTTTTTTTGAGTTTTTATGGATTGGCTTTTGTGTTCTGGCTCTGAGGAAACGCTTCATTAAATAGGAATGCCCATATTTTTTTCCCCCCCTTTCTTATTTTTTAATACAGGGCAAACTGTAGCGAGAGCGAAAAGCCAGATTTCCTCCTGGCTCGGGTTCGCCGGTCATGCTGGCTTCATTAGACCGCAGGACTGCAGTGGGACGATAGCGCAAGAGAGGACGCTAGAATACGACTGTGAATGAGGATAATGGCAGGAAAAGAAAGAGAAATGGTTATAGAGAGAGTGCTGAAATGATGAAGCAAAAGATTGGACCAAGCAATGCAGATGAAGAATTGAAAAGATGCACATCATTACTTTCTGTGGACTAAGGGGGGAAAAAAGAAAAGGAGGCAAAAGTAAATCTACAACTGAATCGCTTTATAGGAAACAAGATGCCCTGGTCAAACCCAAAGTCACAGGTTTCACAGGGTGGCATGATTTAAAAAAAAAATAATAATAAAAAAAACCCTGCCACACCAAATCTGACCTCTAATCACATTTCCAGGAGGTCTGTTTTTGCCAGAGAGAGCGAAAGGGAGAGAACAAGAGAGAGAGAGAGCTGCCAACATTGCTAACAACGCTGCTTTTCTCTGGCAGGCAGAAAATCCCCTCGTGTATGTCTGTGTACAGAACAACTCCACGATTACAACATAAATAATAAAACATATATTGAATGTAACCGCAGAAATGTTTGGATTTATAAGCGACCGGTTGCGCGTATATACAGTCCGAAATGTCCGTGTCAAATGTTGCATGTAGGGATGGCGAAAACTAAAAAAAAATCTTGACCGACCACCGAGCCTCATTAGCCGGTTAAAGTCGGTTAACCTATGAGTTTAAAATTCTAGAATTGGAATTATTACAGGGATGCAAACGGCGCCCTCTCCACGGCTGAATCGCGCAGACCCGACCTTCCTTTCCCAAGGGGGGGGGGGGGGGGGGGGCGTTGGAGCGTCCGGCCACAACTTCATCAAAGCAAATTCTGCATATAAGCAAATGCCGCCTCAGTCCACGAAACACAGGAAGTACAAGCATGAGAAGAAAACAGCAAATCAGAAAGCCGCGCGCCCGCGCAAAATTTAATGTGCGCATTCTGATCTACTGATTGCGCAGCTTCCGCGCAACCCCCGATCCACTGCCCTCCTTTCACACACCCCACGCCTCATGGACTGCAACGGCACCCGCCTATTTAGTAATTTTAATACAGAATCCACCTTGAAATTACAATCGGACACTCCAACGCCCCCCCCCCCCCCAAAAAAAAAACGGATCTGCGCGATTAAAAAAAAAAAAGTTGGCATCTGCGCCTTTAGTTTGTGTGGAGAGATCTGATCTGCAATAACATGCATTGTTGGCTACAGACCGAAACATACTTTCAGAATGCACTGGCCAAGGCAGGACTAAACTCGATATGCCTTCTAATAATTAAAAAAAAAAAAAAACAATAGTAATTTGTAAGCTAAAAAGCCGGCGTCTACACTTTTCTTTCACCGAGTGGCAGCTGGGTGGGACATGACCGAATGGGTGTTTCTGATTTGTCAGCTGTCTTTAACTGGGGCGGGACATGACTGAATGGGTGTTTCTGATTTGACAGCTGTCCGCTCCAAAATCGGCAGCTTCAAAACGATTGATTTTTTTTTTTAACCGACAACCAAAAAAAATTAACCGGTTGACGTTGATTCGGTCAACCACCGGTCAAACGGTCATCGGTTAACATCCCTAGATGCATGTGGTGATAAAACGAAAGGAACTCAAACAACTTGTCTGCTCAAATACAAACACGAAATCAGCCTAATAGACAAAATTTAAAGTAGGCTGAAAATACTGAAAGCAAATATTAAATGCACTTTTATTACTGAATGACAAACCCTGATTATTTTGTTTCCTACTGGCTTACAAAAACATCTCATCGCTCAGATTTTACCTAAAACCCTATTCAGATTGGATTAGGGAACGTCTGATTTATTTATTTATTTATTTTTTTAATGTTTCCTCGGCGATAAAACTCTCACATCCGGACAGCAATAAAATGACCACAAGAGAAATGTTTATAGCAGGTTGCATTTTCTATGCACCCAGATGTTTGTATCACATGGTCATATCAGGCTTTCATCTAAACCGGGGAACAGGGGCGCTGCGCCCTCTTACTCTCGGCGTGCGCCCCCTTACCGAAATGCCGACTGAACCCCAAGTCACATATGCTACTGCACAACATGCAATCTTTCTCAGAACGATTTTTTCTCCGTGAAAACATCCCAGCAACACCACGTGACAACGTGTCTGATCAAATACATTACAATTACTCCAAAAATATTCCAATCATAGTAGATACACCGCCAGACGGTGCAAAAACAATCCGAACTGGCGTTTTCCAGACTGAGGCGCCATGTTGTTTAGTTGTCGCGGCTGCTCTTGCGAGATTTGACATGGGGTACATACAAGGTCAGCTGACTTGTAGAGCGAGATTTCTCGAGACTGAATGACCTTTCACCCACCGGCGCGGGAGCTTTTGACAGAAGTAGTTCGCGAGTTGTTTTTGTTGACACTTGGGTATTTAAAGATGTCATCCCGCGGCACGAAATGGAAGAAAGCCAAAGACTGTCCGGGGCAGAAGATGATTACTTCTTTCTTTTTCAATGTTGACAGACAATTTGTTACAATTTCCCTCTCAGATAGCCTCAGAATGTCCCATTGTAGCCTCAATTTTTCAAAGGCTTCGCACGGCGGGGGGGGGGACGGACAACTGGCACCATCCCCCCCGCGCCATACTGAGCGCCCTCATACTAAATTTTTCTAGAAAAAACCCTGGTCATATGATCACGCTCCATTCACGGCATGGCGTCCAAGTGAACGTACAGGTACTGGAGCAGAGAAAGGGGAAGCCAAGGCCTAATAGTTAGAGAAGCAGCTTTGGGACCAAAAGGTTGCTGGTTTGATTCCCTGGACCAGCAGGAATGGCTGAAGTGCCCCTGAGCAAGGCGCCTAACCCCCAACTGCTCCCCAGGCTGCTCTGAGTATGTTGTACGTCGCTCTGGACAAGAGCGTCTGCTAAATCCATGTAACGTAATGCTTTTTATTTCATTTTGGAACAAACCAAGGTTCCAGCAACGATCTGAAAATGCGGTACTGCAAAGTATCCAAAAGCCTACATTTTTTTTTTGTCATGATTTTTCGGGAAGTGTTTAATATTTGGACGAGATTCACGGATGTGCGCTAGGAGACTAAATATGGCAAAGCAGCAGCAATCAAACATCCTCCCCCCCAGCGCAAGGCAACATCTGCGTAGAAAATCAAGGACGTGTATCTGGACGAGACTAAAATTATTAGATGAGTACCGAGTTTGGAAAAGGGAAAAAAAAAACAGCAAATAAATCAGTCTGTAATTTTCTCAGAGGAGGACGGATGGAGAAAAACACTGATATGGTCAATCTGGATGGAAATAATATCACAGGGCAGGGTAGCACCTGGAAATGGGAAATTACCCCAGGACCAACGTAAAATTACTGTAATCCTGTCTTCTTTTTGTTTGTGGCATTTGGTCTTGGCTGAAAAAGCAGATAAACTTCTCCAGCTAAACTGTCGATGCTGCCCTTCTGCGTGTATCTGTTCATTATTTTCAGTATGAAGAAAATAAGTTCATTCTGCACCAAAAATAACCTCAGATATTCTGCACATGCAACTCTTTGTATCTGGGTACAAAGAGGAAAATGTAATAACATAATAAAAAACATTTAAAAAATAATGTTTGGTGAGAGCATTACCAAAATAACATCTTTCAACTTTGTACTATTTGGACGCCACAAATGACCAACATTAGCTTTTTAAAATCAGCACTGTGGTTCAGTTGTGGCTCATTCCTCTTCAATTCCTAAAGGGTACGAGGGTCCCCTCTGATGGACTCTCAATTTCTAAACCCTCCATAAATGCTCAATGGGATTCCAGTCAGGAGGTTATTTAAACCGCCAAGTCCTTCTTGAGTTGTTTTGGCTGTATGTTTGCGGTCGCTGTCTTGTTGAAACATCCATTTTCTTAATAGATTCGGTTTCTTGGCTGATGAGATTAAATTCTCTTCTAATGCGTCCCAGTACATCGCTCCATTCAGGCTTGATGTGTAACAGCCCAGTATATTTGCAGACAAGCAGCCCCATTATCATGATGCTCCCATCACCATGCTTCACCATGTGCATGATGGTGTTTCTTGGGATCATACGTGCAGCCCTTCTTTCTACAAAAGTGAAAAACTCGCAAACATTTCAGTTTGTTTACCAGTCTCTGACCAGAGTATACCGTTGCCAAAGAGTTCATGTTTGTCAAAATGCTTTTATACGTGCTGCCACCGTGCTTAGCAGCAGGAGTTTTGCATGAGGCAACACTGCTGTTCCTGCTGCTTTCAGGTCATCCTGCAGGTCTTCTCTCTTACCTTCCTTATCATTAGGAAACCCTGTGTGCCACACCCATTCAGGGATGATTAGTTGTGGTTCCATGAACAGTCCACCTGCATATTATCTAAACTAACTAACTGTCCTGACAGCGATATTCCGGTGTTTAATAAAGGCCAATTTATGCTGACAACCCAGTCCTCGCAGATAGCGTCGCAGATGGCGTCTGCGTAGCCCCCCCCCACCTTCGCAGACCCTCTGCGCGCACCTCCCAAAAATTGTGACCACCGCAGAAGCCTCGCAGACAGCGTCGCAGACAAGAGGGCTCTGATTGGTCCACTCTACATCCGCTGTACACGCACTTCCGCTTCCCTACTTTCCCGGTTTGGTTTGTTTTCACGACCGCCGTTTTTAAAAACACGAGCGAAGATGGAGCAGCACGAAGAGCGGTTGATCGAGGAAGTGAGGAAGTACGTACATCTATACGACTCCAGTTCTAGTCATTATAAGTAACCGGAGGATAAACACTCCACTAACCACACCCACCAACTACTCCTAGCGATTTCGAGACTTCGCACCCCCTTGCGTTATGGCGGTGAATAACATCGCGCACGCCTATTACTCCCCGCTCAACGATAAATTACAACTGTCTGCGAAAGCCTTGTCGCAAGAGCATGCAGAGGCCCTTTGGGTGTCCGTGAGAACTTTAGGAAGCTCCTTTAGCTTCATCATGATCGTGACTTCTTGTATGAAATCTTACCAAAATCAGTTGGAAGATCTTTTATAATGACATGAGGTGCAGAACATTTCTTGCAGCATGTACATTTTTATTATTTAAGATTCAGGAGAGCTTTATTGTCAATACGTCCCATATACAGTACAGAAGTAAACAGTGCATTGAAATATTGTTTTCCTCCGGCTCCCCCATGGTGCATTTATAGAGAAATAGAAGGTTACCAAAAAAAAAAAACAAGATCAACTGTGAGCTCCTGCTCACTTCTGTATCCCCCCCCCACTTATATCAGAATGCAAGCAATCGAAGGAATAGGACACTTATTTATGAATGCTGACTTCAACAAATAATGAACCCTGAAATAAGTAAGCAGTGTCTCTCCCCAGGGATTTCAAACAGCATCCTGGTAAACTGTCATTTTGAAATAGCATTTTGCTTCTTGAAATAGCGTCAAAATCCACCTGATGTGTTTCGTAAACACATTCAGTCGGTAAACAGGAAGTTGATGGGCAACAGACCTGAAAACGGTAAACAGGGTATAGAACCCCAAGCTGAAGTTTGGTACCGAGTGGCTATGATTTGTGATGGCTGAGAAAAAGGGCGTTTCCGACGGACGGACGGACAGAGGTAAACCGGTATTCCCCCCCCAGAGCAGGGGTATAAAAAGCAAGGTATATAAATAACTCTAAATATAGCTATCTGATAGAAATATATGTCTAGCATGCTTGAACTGGTACAGGCTGGTCTGATTGCTACTTGCTCTTGCAACTAGTGCAGGCTGTTGTTATTGTGAATTGTTTTGATGACGTTAAAGTGCATATCACGGGTAAATTCAGGAACAAGATCAATGTAATTCTCCTATTTTATATTAAACTTTGGTCAAATATCTGTTGCATTTTGCGCAATTTTTTTTTTTACCTTGTGCAATACCAGAAAAATTCAGTTGAAATCGAGCCATTTGAGGCGAATTGGTCCGCCTCTGAAAAAACTTGGCATTTGGATTTCCCGGCAAACATTGATTTTCGTGACGCCGCGTGCGGGACGCCTCCCTCTGAATCCTACGTCAGCGCTGGTTTGTTTATGAGAAAACGACCTGGTGGTTTTCTGCAAATTTCTTCAACGTTATCGCGTAATTATTAAAATGGTTAACAGATGTATCGTAGGAGGGTGCAGCAACACCAATCTTGATGGGATTAGTACTCATCGTTTCCCAAAAGACCGAACAAGGAGAGAGAAATGGGAGCGCTTGGTCTACACAGGCTGTGCACTGAAACCGTGCAAAGCTCTCGCAGCCTGCTGGCGCTTCCGCAGGTGACGTCACGAATCTGGCTCCAGACTCCCTTGGGATTTTTCCAGACGCGTTTTGTTATTTTATTTTTTTTCTGCTGTAGACAGATGGCCTTGTGCAAAATTGCCCTTCTGGATGAGTGTGTAAAGGGACATACTTTCATATATTTAAAAAAAAAAAACTAAATTGGTCCAGAATATGCACTTTAAATCCTTGGGCTTTATCTTCACTTGCACATTCTGATCTCTGCTTGCCAGTAATGTCTTCTTTTCATAAGACCGTGATCCTGACGTGTGATGTAATGGTGCATACGGTCTCTCTTCTTTCATACAGTAGTGTAGTCTAAACCAGTGATGTAAAGCTTCACTCATTTACATTATACATAGATAACTTGGCTCTCTCAATCACATCATCATCATCCAATCACATAGCTATAACACACTCTTGAATGTGACTATCGTATACTCATGTTTATCCGACAATAAACTGAGAAACCTCTCGGAGCAGCTGTGTCTGTCAGTTTGCTCCCGGAATCGATCCATGAGGCAGAATCTCTTTGGCGGCAGAGCTCTACATTCCTCGAACATACTTTGTCAATTCGACCTCCTTTGCTACAGATAGATCAAAACCGAACGCTATCTAAGTAACACTTGGATAGCTAGATGGCTAGATAGCCAAGTACAACAGGATTGTAGTCGTGTCACTAAATCTTGAGTCCCCAGTGTTGAAGTCCGAGTCAAGTCCAAATCACGAAAGAAAATTTCAAGTCGGGTCCATTATTAATCTGAGTCGAGTCCGACATAAGCCCCGCCCACTATCAACAGAGCAAATAACATGAGAGGGTTAACACTAGCTAGTTCATTGGTCAGCAAGCAAGCCCCGCTATCAACAGACCAATGAGCATAGTGCGTCACTTCCTTCTCTGGGTGGAGTCTTGCCAAATGGCGATTGAAGTTCGAGGTCGTCCCCGTCGTCTCCTCGATAGTTCTTCTACACATGAAACACATAGCAGTGCATTTTTCCCCCACTGCACGAGAAGTCTGTATAAGCAAAGCGGACAATCCTAGGGGCGTCTCTCCAGGCATTTTAGCGCCATTAACGTTAGTTTGCTCCTGAACATGACGTATAAACAGGTGAACGTGCATTCTCTTGCACAAAATTAGTATAAAAATTAATGTAGATATAAATATCGTCTGCCAAATTATTATGGCATGTTACAAAATTAAAGGAAAAATCCGAGTCCTTGTCTCCATTTTACGAGTCCAAATGCAGTTAATGTGCGAGTCCAAATCCAAGTAATCAGTGCTCAAGTCCAAGTCGAATCACAAGCCCTTAAAATTAGGGCATGAGTCAGACTCAAGTCCAAGTCCTGGACTTGAATAGTACAAGCTTGAAGTACAATAAACATCATAAGTGACAAGACAAAGACGGGTACAAAGTGAGCATTGTGCGCAAATGGGCAGTGTAGTCCAAGTGGATGAGAAACTCTAGTTTCAGTTTGAACTGTTTGACTACTGTCAGTTCTTCGGGGGTAACAGTGAGTTGAGGACTCCAACTGCCTGGAGGAAGAAGCTGTTGTAGTGTCTGGCAGCGACGGTTCGGATGTTTCAGGACCTCCGCCAGACGGCAGGAGGGAGAACAGTGCATGTGATGGGTGGGACTTGTCCGGGACTTGTCCTGCTGTTGGCGAGGCTGACGATGTGCTTCTTATAGAGTTGGGAAATGGGTGGGAACGAGACCCCGATGATCCTCTCTGCCGTCCTCACTATCTGCTGCAAGGACTTTTGTCCAGCGTCACTGCAGTTCCCGAACCAGACAGCGATGTAACAGCAGAGAACACCCTTAATGGTTCCTTGGTAGAAGGATGTGAGGAAGGAAGGCTGGCCGGCCTGCTTCAGCTTTCGCAGAAAGCGTAGCTGCTGTTGAGCTTTCTTGGTGATGGCGGTGGTGTTCAGGGTCCAGGAGAGGTTGTCTTCCATGTGCACTCCCAGGAACTTCACACTGCTGACTGTTTCAAGAGTAGAACTGTTGATGTGCAGTGTAGAGTCAGCAGCAGGATTCTTCCTGAAGTCTTTAGTCTTCTCGACAATAAGGGTCAGGGTGTTGTCGTGACACCATTCCACCTCTGCTCTGTATGCAGACTCATCGATGTTACTGATGAGGCCCGCTACTGTTCTGTTGTCTGCAAACTTGATGTACCTCTAATAAGGTATTTTACGATATGGCATGAGCTACTTCCGGGCGATTATGAACTTTCTTTCCAAGGTGCCATCTTTCAGTGTTGCAAAAAAACAAACAAAACGATTTAAAAAAAAAATTTTTTACTGGAAATCAAAACAGAACCAAAGATGACCAAAAGACAAACGAGTCACCAAGTTATTCAAGAAATGAGCAACGAAGAGCATTCAGAAACCGAAATTCAGTTTTGAAACTGCTAGCTGTTTATTCTGCATGCGTGACTCAACTACGTTACAAATAATCGCATGACTGAAAGCAGCATCACGCCTCAATAAAACAACCGTCTATTTTAATATTTTTAAAAATGGTCTACGTCTCGAGCCGCACCATCAAGACCTCGCGCTCAGTTAATAAGTAGTTAATAATGCTCCGATAACTTTTTCCTGATTAATTTCATTTTTGAAACGTCATTATTCACACTTATAAATACATGCTTTATTTTGTTAACACAAACACATTCTATGCACTGAATATTTCCCCCCCTCGCTGTATATCGCACTGAGAAATAAAATTTCTCTCACCATACACTACCGTTCAAAAGTTTGGGGTCACCCAGGCAATTTTGTGTTTTCCATGAAAAGTCACACTTTTATTTACCACCATAAGTTGTAAAATGAATAAAAAATATAGTCAAGACATTTTTCTGGCCATTTTGAGCATTTAATCGACCCCACAAATGTGATGCTCCAGAAACTCAGGCCCTGTCCACACAGCAACGGATTCAGGTGAATCCGATACAATTGTTTATCGTTTCGGCCTGGCGTCCACACGGCACCGGCGTTTTGGTTGCCCCAAAACGCAATCTTTTGAGAACGGGTTCCAGAGTGGAAAGATCTGGCAACGTTGCCGTTGCGAAGCCGTCTGGATGAGTAGAACGGATTTGTTTACGATGACGTCACAACCACATGACTGTGAGTGCTTCACGCCGGGTAGAAGTGTAACGAACTCGATGCGAGTTGTCAACAAATCCTATAACTTGGTTCATGAAACGCGCTTACAAAATATTTTCACTGTGAATATTTATTGTGTAATGGTGCAAAGTGAGAGAGAGAGAGAGAGACAGAGAGAGAGAGAGAATAGCTCTTAGGGCAGAGTCAATCCCGCCAGCAAAAATAGGGAAAAAAAGGAGCGATCTCACCTCTTCAGATGTTGGTTTAAGTCCTACAATACATTCCTCAAAAAGGGCGTAGAAGAACAAATTAATCCATCAACGTGTAGCATTCAATTTATTCCGGACCATTAAAGACGCCGCCTTCTGCAAAGAATCATACGTCATCCTCGCCACCATATTGGATGGGTCAAAGCGGAGAATAAAGATGCCTCATTCATGTGCTGCGTTTAACTGTACCAACAGGTTTACCGTCCAAACGAGATCACATGGGATCACCTTTCACATGTGAGACTGGAAAAATACTTTTCATTGTATTTGGTCATTATAATGTAATTTTACGAACAGATTTTTCTGACTTTGTGGCTAATATGAAGTCTCGCGCATAATAGTTTATGCGCATGCGTCCTTACTTCTATTGTTCTGGTGTCTCCGAAGGGACCGTCTTACAGTGCCCCTAGAGGTGTGGCATGTGTATTGCATCGTTTTCAGCAAGCGTTGCGTTGCCATATGCACCTGATATTTTACTGATCGTTGCCCATGTGGACGCAATATTTTTTTAAATAACATCTCGTTGCCGTTGTCGTGTGGATGTAGCCTCAATCTGCTCAAAGGAAGGTCAGTTTTATAGCTTCTCTAAAGAGCTCAACTGTTTTCAGCTGTGCTAACATGATTGTACAAGGGTTTTCTAATCATCCATTAGCCTTCTGAGGCAATGAGCAAACACATTGTACCATTAGAACACTGGAGTGAGAGTTGCTGGAAATGGGCCTCTATACACCTATGGAGATATTGCACCAAAAACCACACATTTGCAGCTAGAATAGTCATTTACCACATTAGCAATGTATAGAGTGGATTTCTGATTAGTTTAAAGTGATCTTCATTGAAAAGAACAGTGCTTTTCTTTCAAAAATAAGGACATTTCAAAGTGACCCCAAACTTTTGAACGGTAGTGTATCTTAACATACACTGTTTGACCATTTTGGAACAATTAAACTTAACTCGCGTTAAATGTCCTAATTTTGTCATTTCAAAAAGTAACACGATGCAAACTTTTTTCGCTCAACTATAATCGAGTCGCGCCACCCTTTAGTGTGCTCTTGTCCCGCTTCGCCACGCCACTGAGCATTGTGCTAATCCCCATCTTGAGTTCTGCCCTTGCCTTGATTAGAAACAGGGCCCATAAATCAGTGTCAGGAGACAGAAGGCCACCCACCAACCCCTAAGTGCCAGCGCTTCACTCTTCACTAGAACAGCACTTGATTTGTTAATAGTGTACATAATGGCGCCATTTTCACAAGCCACATTAAATCATACGCGCCGGGCCCTGTGTGAGCATTAGAGCAAAAGAGGGGCACGGTGATACAGAACTCCACTAGAGGGTTGGGTTATGTTATTTTATTTATTTATTTATTTATTTATTTATTTATACTCCCTCTGAAGACTAAATTGGATTCTCGCTGCATTGTTTTCTAATTTGAAACATCCATCATTTATTATTAAAGGAAGAAAAGGAAGGCAGGCTCGCCTACGGCAGCCAATGCTCCACACCCTATTCCATCCAAACATCAAATAACCACACGCGCACACACACACTGCCCTTACCCTGAAACCGCTCTTTTGCAGTTCATTTCTGCAGTGAGAACTGAAGGAGAGGATGAAATGTGTGTGTTTCTTTGAACGAACGGCCGATCACCGTGACGTGATCTACATAGCCACAAAAGATGGCGGTGAATCTCATAACAAAAATACACCATCTCTAGTCTGTACCATCACCCCAAAAAAGAAAAAAAAAAAAAAAAACACAGGGTAAATTGGTCTGGTCGGATGCGTGTTATAGAGGAGCGCCGTCCTGTTCCGTATTATCAGGATGCCGCAGCTAAGTGTCGCAATTAGGCCGCCCTTTTTCATGCAAATCTGCCTGACAGCACAACAATCAGCTCTCTCCACGTCCGTGTGCCTGCTCTGGCATTTGCCTCCGCTGCCCACATTTGCATTATTTATCATATCAGGATGAACGTGGGGCTGCTGTGTGCCACGGCGTCGGCTGATTACTGTGGCATTACACATGTTAAGCACAAAGACGGGCCGTTCCCTTTTCCTCATGCGCCACTGCACCGATGTGGGCTGATGAAGAGGAAAAAAAGGAAGCGCTCATTTAATATCTCGTTGCTCCAGAAAATCAAATATAAATGGGAAATGTGAGGGAGGGAGGGAGGGAGGGAGTGAGCTCGGCGCAGCTGCAAGCCGCTGTATCTGGTTGTGTTTGTCCAGTTGAATGTATGGACAAGTGTGAATCTTACTACGAGACAACATAAGGACAGGTGGCGCTACAGCTTCACGACTCTCCACGCTCAAGCGCAGAACAGGATACACACCGTTGCCACACACCCCTTTTATTTCCTCTTTTGGTTTACATGAAGCGTACTGATAAATATGACGCACGCTCATTGTCCCACACGCGGATGATATTTCTAAAAGGATCAGCTGTATGAGGCGACTAGCCCCTTAAAAGCTCAAGACTAATTTACTGAAGTATTGAAAAGAGAACAGGATGGTAAAAGAGAACTAACCAGGAGCTTCATGAGCGAAAAGCTACCTCTGATCCACCCCATCTTGCTTTTTATATCAGCCGTTTGTATCAGGAAAGGCTGACAAAGGTAACATTGGAGGAGAGAGCTATACATAAAAGAGAGAAGCCCCATCCTTGAGCCTTACACCTTTAAAGCCGGATTTCCTTAAAACGAAACAAGCCCCACGGTGAAGGCATCGCCTCTGAAATCATGAATATCATATATCTCACATCATACACCACCTGTACATCACTCATCACCTTGCAACACATAAATAAAAACGTGGAGTAATCACCAAACCTCCCACACAGCCACTTGCTCCTTCAGACTAGTGATACACAAAAGGGAGGAGGATTCTTTTACTAAAATGGCTCCCCGAGATTTTCGCCTCTGGTGCGGAGGCAAAAATAAATAAATAAATAAATAATCATAATGACATTTGCGAAAATAATTACAATACAAATGAAATCTCGCCTTGGATGCAGCAGCAACCTCCCCCTCCAACCATTTTTCTTTCTCTCTCAGAACTTATTCAACCTTCAGAATCTATTTTTTCCGAGATGTGGGAGCACTTTGCCTTTCCAGACTGGTCATTTAATATCAGACAGACAGACAGACACACAGAGAGAGGGCGAGAGAGACACGCACGCACACATGCAGAGACAGAGAGGGGCTTTACTGCAGGATATGGATGAGGTGGATCTAATATTTTACATCCAGGTCGGTCTAGAGGGGCGTTCTGACCCAAATGATGCACTGATACAAATGGCAGTTCTTTAAAATGAACAAACAAGGCGCACATTGGAAAACGGACATCTCATTTCCATGCTGGCGCTTAACAAAATGGAAACGTGTACGTTTTACGCAAGAACAAGAAGGAATTTAATTTCAAGAAAATCACGTCAATGTTAAAAAACAATAACAATAATATTAAAAAAAGGTTAATTTTGTATTTGTGCCAAACTGAAAACACCGTCATTGCTTTAATTTAATGATGCATCAATATTTGATAATGGTTGTCGAATACTACCAGTACAGATCCATAAATAATTGAAGAGCATGGCAGCATGGCGTAACACTGACAGTAATTTATAGAGGAAGCATGAGTGCTATTTCCTGTGCTGCTCGAAACGCCTTGGGCAAATTTAAGCGAAACGTATATACGCCGTGGATCTCTGAGACAACATGCATATTTCAGGGAAAACAACGATTGGTATTCGTGTCGGTGCGTACGCGTGTGTCGGTGTGTGCTGTATGGAGAGTAGTCTGTGCACTTAGCCACACCGTGGAGAGTGGCTCATTGCAGCACAGTGCAGTAATTTCTTTGATCATTTTTAATGGTGCTGTTCGTTTCATGTGGGTGTGCTGCTTGTGCACATGCAAGCAAGCACTCGCTCACTCTCCCTCACACACACACACCACCCTGCAGGTGTCATTTCACTCCTCCAGCTCTGGGATTAGTATGCGGCAGGCAATAAAGAGCTGGGTCATTACACTGCACCGCACGCATCCATAATATCAACACACCAGCGTCATTACCTTTTCAAAAGGACACTACTGGCTCACTGTCTACTCAAAGAAATGGCATGCAGAAGAGAAACGGCGACAGAAAGAGATCAGGAAGTGAAATGCACGCTGGATGTAATGTAGAGAATCAAAGCTGCGAGATGAGAAACGGAACCTGCAGGAATGTTTAACACCCTGTTCAATCTATAAACGGTCTACATGTGAAAAAAATAAACAGGAAATACAATATGAATAAGCATTATGCAGACTGTAATCACGATTAATCAACAATATCAGTACTGGTTAGGCATGTCATGATATATTCTGCGACGATAATCACGATACAAATTCATGATTCAAATCTATGAAATGTTTTTTTTTAATGAATCGCGATTATCATCATGCTGCGTAATCTCTAACTTATTCCTAGCTGTAATTGCGTCGTTGAGACAGCAGAGGACAGCAATAACGCATAACAGCGGGAATATACGTGACTTCACTGCAGGTGGAAGTAACACAGCTCTAATGCCGTCGAGAAAACACAAAAAGCAGATCTAAAATGTGAGAGCGCTGTTGTGCGATTGTGTACAAATACATTTAACAAGAAATCAGAGCTCTCTTTACAGACTGCTGGAAGATAAAGAGAAGCAAATGCAGATAGTACAAATGTGTGTGATTTCACAACTAAAGGAAGAAAGGTTCTTATTGAAAGTAAAAAAAAAAAAAAAAGACCTCGCTGCTCGAACTACAGCACAAGTTAGTCATTCTGATTCCCACTGCCTGCTGCACTACACACTGTCGGTAGAATGATTTTTACCAGGCGGATTATTAATTGGTGTGCATGGATGGCGTGCGTACTTTTCAGAATCAGGAACACACACACGTACGTTTGTGGAAACGCTGACGAAAACCAAGCAACCAGCTCAAAGCCGTCATACATTTGTGCCTGCTGGCACAAAACCTCAAGGCTAGCCTTATTGAGAGAAAATAAGGAATGTTTTGGGGTTTTTTTTTTTTAACATGTGACGCAAGGAGACAACACAACATCTCATAGCTGAAATGAGAAACGACAACCTGCTGACTACAATGTGCTCCATAAGAAACTTTTTTTTTTCCAGAGGATGGCGATTAGAACCCCAGAATCATCCTCTCTCCAAAAATTTATATTCATTCGTTTCCCTTAATCCACTTAACTAGCTAACAAACAAACAACCTGTTTAGCCATTAGGAAATGTACAGTATCACTTGTTTGACTAGTCTTTGAACTCGATCCTCAGAATTGGGATTCATAAAGCGGCTAGAGATAATGAGATGAGATATATGTATATATGAGAGAGAGAGAAAAAATGGAGTCCGAGGCAAAATGTACTGAAAGCCATATTTAAAATTCACCACAACCCCAACTATAGCAATGTTGCTTCAGAGAAATCTTGGTTTGAATTTTAGGAAATGAAACTTCAGGGTTTTTTTTCCCAGACGTAATTCCATTTCTGACTTTTCTTTCCTCATAAACGACTTTGTGTTCAGAGTTAAACATAGTCAATTCTTCTTCTGGGGCGGCACGGTGGTGTAGTGGTTAGCACGGTTGCCTCACAGCAAGAAGGTTCCGGGTTCGAACCCAGCGGACGGTGAGGGCCTTTCTGTGCGGAGTTTGCATGTTCTCCCCGTGTCCGCATGGGTTTCCTCCGGGTGCTCCGGTTTCCCCCACAGTCCAAAGACATGCAGGTTAGGTTGACGTGGGGCGGCCTTGGCCTGAGGTGCCCTTGAGCGAGGTACCTAACCCATGACTGCTCCCCGGGCGCTCTGGTGTGGCTGCCCACTGCTCTGGGTGTGTGTGTGTGTTCACTGCTTCAGATGGGTTAAATGCAGAGGATGAATTTTACTGTGCTTGAAGTGTGCATGTGACAAATAATAAAGGTTTCTTCTTCTATGCTTTTTTAGGTTCAAAATATATCCCATACAGTGTGAATTTTTTATTTAATACCACCATCTTGTAGCCTAGTAAACTAGACCCACCCGCCTAGCGGCCAAAAATATTTTTGCCTAGCGAGTGGGTCTAGCCTTGCACAATATAAACAAAAACACTCCGGGCATCAAATCGTGTCCGCCAATCACAACGCAAGGTTTTTGTTTGGATTCTTTGGGCGGGCTTTTGCAGGAGTGACGACAAAGCTGCGCGACGCTGGAGAAAGCACAACAGGAAAGATGGCTACGGCTAGTGAACAGTGCGCGTTTGACTCCGCTTTGGAATCAGTTTTAGAAGAATTAGACTTGGAGTTTTCGTTGAAACATGAGCAGGAAGAGGCTCTCCGCTCATTCCTTTTCAAGAAGGACGTTTTCGCTGTTTTGCCGACCGGCTATGGCAAAAGTCTGATCTACCAGCTGGCTCCGCTCGTAGCCAAAAGGATGGGGCTAGTTTGTGCAGTACGAAGAATTAATAAACAGCTTTGAAACATTACTTTTTGATTGTTTCTTATTTTCCCGTTATTTTAAATTTAAGGGAAATTATTTCACCAAACACCACTAAATAAAAACTCTCAAACAGTTTAAGCAAACCCTTGAAAAACACTTGGAAAAAATGAGTGTATGTGGTACAGACTCCAAACTTGTGGTCATTATCTCCAAACTTCTTAATATCTAGAACCTGTTTATTAATTAATACGCATTTTGAAAAATGTCTCCCCCACTGCTTTCTATCACTCTGACTACGTCACAGTCACTGTTGCGCTGATTGGTCAGAGCGTTGGCCTATACGCACAGAGACAGTTTGAAAGACAGCGGTTTGTTCCTCCTACCCCCTTCGGAAATGTCTACGGATCGAGGCCAGACTAAATATTCACATTTAGTCTGGCTTGCCAGGCTAACTATCTTGAGTACTGTGCAAAAAAAAAAAAAAACTACCCATATGATGTTACTTTTTCACGTCCCACACCCATAATAAATATAAATCATCACTGCATTAAATCTGGCCCATAGAGGACAAGACTTCCATAAAAACCACATCCACAAAGACCTGATTAAACACGAATTAGACTCTCGGACCTTGCGCATGAACATGTCGTACGGTCAATAACGCAGCCCCCTTGCTGCTTCGCGGAGATGAACCAGGCTTGTTCTTTCTCACAGACCTTTGTTCAACTCCTTGGAAATTAAGAATGTTCTACTCACCCGACTGTGGAGAAAAGTGGAGAGTAAACGAGTGGTGAGAAAGACTGTATGGCTCACCAGCCACCTCTAACACCTGCTCATGCATGTGATTATTCAATCAGCCAATCATGGAGGTCCAAGTCAAGAGCTTCAGTTCACATTCACGTCAAACATCAGAAGAGAGAGAAAATGTGATCTCCGCTCAATGACTTTGACCGCAACATGGTTTCCGGGGCATAACTGAGTATTTCTGAAGGTGCTGATCTGGAATTTTCACACACGACAGTGGCTAGAATATACAGACCCCTTCGCATGTTTGTAAACAAACCGAGCGTTGCTAGGATGCGCGCGCAGCCTGGACCCAGAAACAATAGCGCTGCCCATAGACCGGCATTATGAGCTGTCAGATTATGCCAAACAATCGTCGTTACAAGATCGAGAATGCTACATAAATAAGTTAACTCTAACAAGTGGACATCGCCTACCGGATCCGCATTTAATTAAAGAGTGGACGGACGATGTTAGTAAGTTCCCTGGTATACAATGGCCAGATATATACTCGTACCTTACTGACAAGACTTCAGTGTACACCCACGAAAAACTTCGTGCCTACAAGTCTTTAGACGCATATGATTATGTTATGTGCGGCATGTACAACTTGATTAACAATAGGACATTCATATTCATTTTGTTTCAATCAAATTATGCCAGTGATGCGATGGCAATGTGGCTTTAGCTACAACAGCAAATACCAACACTAAACAGCAATTTGCAGGAGGTGATGGCATGAAAGGAATGATAGTGTAAAGAGTGCAGCTAAGAGAAATCAGAGCTGCGTAAAAAGCGAGAGGCAGAGAGCAGAAATGAAACTGAACGGGGCGGGAGCTAGGTTAGAGCAGTCAACGCAAGTTGGCATTTAGAGTGAGGGCACACAATTTTACCTTTCCATCCTTGCTTTAAAATTGTGATTTTCGGCATACACAAATAATGGCGGCACAAAATCTGGACTGCTTGAGCCAAGCGAGACCTCTCCGACAAACACAATTGCACGCAAAGCTAAGTTAACATGCTAACAATATTCATTACATTGTGTAACTATGACCCAGCTAATCAGACAAACGTTACCAAAGTATTTTGCTACATCAATAAACGAAGACTAGAAAGAATAAAAAAGAAAGATTTACAGTAATAAATAGCCTGATCTTACCTGTGATGAAGTGGGCGCTGCAAACCCGCGCATTTTTGATGGTGCTTTCATCCCAGTCTACACGTTTGATGGCTTGTAGCCATAGACGTCGGTGATTTTTTTGGAATGGGTGAGATCCTGCTGGAATTCTGTACATTTTAACCCCATCACTGCTACGATTCTGACACCCGACAACACAACAACTAGGCGTTTCTGAGTCTTTTTCGGGTCCAGGCTGCGCGCGCAATTTCCGCTTACGTATGAATGACGTTTACTGCGAAGGGGTCTATACAGAATGGTGCTAAAAACAAAAACACCCCACAAAAAAAAGCCTGCAGGTGGGAACAGCTTGGTGATGAGAAAGGTCAGAGGAGAACGGTCAGACTGGCTCAAGCTGACAGGAAGCTGAAAGTAACTCAAACCACCACTCTTTACAACTGTGGTGAGCAGAAAAGCATCTCAGAAGTGTTAAATAGGTGCCGTTCAATTGAACGTGCTTACTGTTTTAGTGAACGGTGAATTGAACGAATCAGATTGCAACTAATGAACATAAGAGTAAACGACATTCAAGTAGGTACAAGAGGCAAAAATGTAACTATCATATTGTGATATGAAATATAACATACACTAACCGGCCACTTTAATAGGAACTTGTTGCCGATTCTTAGATCCCCATTCATGGCTGCAGGACTGGAACCGAATGTGGTCTCCTGCTTTCTATTGCATGGCTGAGATGCTTTTCTGCTCGCCACCGTTGTAAAGAGTGATTAGATGAGTTACTATATCCTTCCTGGCAAAAAAAAAAGCTCGAAACAATGTCAATTTTCCTCTGACCTCTCTTATCAACAAGGTGTCTGTTCCCACCCACAGAACTGTCACTCACTCATTCAATGTTTTTTGTTTTTCGCACCATTCTGTGTAAACTCTAGAGATTGTTGTGTGTGAAAACCCCAGGAGATCAGCAGTTTCTGAAATACTCAAACCAGTCCATCTGGCTCGAACCAACACCCATGCCACAGTGAAAGAAAATCACACTTCATTGTGAGATCACAATTTTTCCCCATTCTGATGTTTGAACACTGAACCTGAACTGAAGCTCTTGATTTGTATCTGTATGATTTGATGCATTGCGTTGCTGTCGAGGGATCGGCTGATTAGAGAACTGCATCAAACAGTGGATGTATCTTATGGGTGTCCCTAATGAAGTGGCTAGTGAAGCGTGATCTCAGGATCACGCTTTGGAAAACTAGTACGTGACGATCTCGAGTTTCTCTTACTGCGATGCGCACAAAGTAAGTGATGCAAATTTCATACTTTAATTGCTGATCAAAAATTCACGTTTGGATTCAGAGCAACGTGAACTACCGTAGTTCATTTTTGGGCCTGCGAACATAGTTCAGAATTAAAAACTGGGAACTTTAAACGTGAACGAGTTCATTTTAATCTCTGGGAACTGAACTTTGAGCTTCCTCTTAATTAAGTGTGAACCTGTACGACCCTGTATCTCCGGAATGGACAACCTTGAGGCGGAAGTTCTACAACAGTGAGACGACATCGGGTTCCACTCCTGTCAGCCAAGAACGGGGGGGGACGACAAAACAGCTTTATTCCGACAATCTGGTGCGCTTCATTCTCACTTGGTTCGCAAAAACAGTGAAAAATATTAAGCTATACATATATTAGTTTCATTTATATAGACTCAAGGGTCTAAACGTAAAGCATCCAAAGAAGGTCCTTAAATAAATATTATAATATGGAATTCTTGTCCGTTGTTCTTGGCTTGAAATATCCCTGAAACACCAACAGTTCCACTTATTTATTTATTGTGCCCTGGAATTAAATCCTTCATATTTTCCGTTTCCGGTTGAGAGTACGTCATGCGCGTTCTGGCTGCTGCTTCTCACCAGAGCTTTTTTATTTTATTTTCTATTTTTTTTCCTGTGTGTTTGTGTAGTTTGATGTTTGTTTGAGTGTTTTGTCCGCCGGTTGTGGTGTAGCTCCGGACCCAGTTTCGGGCGTCGGTTCCCTCCAGGCCTTGGTTCACTGTGGGTGATGCCTGCGCTCCCAGCTGTGGACTGCAGTGAGCTCGCTGCTCATTTTACATCGTGGTTGTCCAGCACTCTGCACTTTAACGCTTGCCATGATGTTCCAAGCGATGTTCGGTGGTGTCGCGGCGGCTGTGCAGGCGGTTTGGACACACCAGCGCTCTGCATGGCGGTGCTTCTCTGCTCGCTGTGTGGATCCATGGCGTGGTGTTCGAGCGATCTTGCTGACGGCGTCACAGCGGCTGTGCTGGAGATGTGGGACTTGTTTTCGTGCGCCTTTTGGTGGGACTGTGGCTGCTACACCACGGGAATTACATCCTGACCCCTACTTGGTGGACTTATTATTTATTTTTTATTTAGTTAGTTTTTCTTTCCTTGTCTATAATTGTAAAGCATCCTTGGGTTTTTTAAAAGGCGCTATATAAATTTTACTTATTATTTATTATTATTATATTTTGGTGAAACACTTCACATCCTGCTGACAATTCTCACAGCAAAGATATTTCCCAGCATCATCATGCACAAGATCCAAGATCTTAGATCTCAAACATAGTGCATTCATTTCTCCAATTAGCCTGCAGAGGGCAGAAAACAACATGCAGATGCCCCTGGCTGGTAAGTGAAGTGAATTTTTTTTTTTTTTGTGCATGCTTAACAGATGTGGGGGCAAATCTCACTCTAATGACCTGGTTTAAGTGCAGCAGGAGTGCTCGCAGGCCTGAAGCGTGTGTCCACATGGACAACAGCCGGTGCTGAAAAACCAGGATGCTGAAAGCTTGGCTAGAACCAAAGATTTGGGCGAGTAGATTAATTAGATGGTCAGAGGTTAAGGAAACATAATCTGACATAACTGGCTGGCTTGCAGTCAGCTCGGTGTAGTCATCATCGGGCCAGGCTTGAGTCCAGAACCTTCTACATCAATGTAGATGGTCTTTGCTTAGCTTGAGCGGACCTCTCTGCGAAGACGCCTACACTCGTAGCTTTGTGTTGAAACTGTAGTGTTGATACTGATATAGCGCAAGAATATGAAAAAATAAAGAGCCGCATTTCCCAGTTAGTTCAAGGTGATCATCGTGGAAAATATGAACTGGTTTCTCTATGCAAGGTTATTCCAGAGACACATTATATAGCCAAAAGTTTATGGACAACCTAACCATCACACCCAGATGTGGTCCTTCCCCAAACTGTTGCGCACAATTGTATAGAACGTCTCCGTACGCTCGAGTTTTACAATTTCCCTTCACTGGAACTACAAGGCGCAAACCTGTTCCAGCCTGACAATGCTCCTGTGCACAAAGCGAGCTCCATGAAGACATGGTTTGCCAAGGTTGGAATGGAAGAACTTGGGTGTCCTGCACTGACCTCCTCTGGGACGAACTGGAATACCGACTGCACCCCAGACCTCCTCACTATGCCCCGAAATCTATCGGAAAGCCTTCGCAGAAGAGTGGAGCTTATTGTATGAGCAAAGTGGGACTAACTCTTTGGAATGGGCTCATACCGGTATGGGTGCGACAGTCTGGCATCCATATACTTTTGGCTGCCCATTGTAGCTCTATGTATTTGATTCATCAGAATGCTGCTTGGCCCAGGGTGTTAAGTTGTGGTTTTAAATCCGAAATAAAGAACTCATGGTTGAATAATACACACTCATGGCTGGCAGGCCTAACGATTCCCCGAGCACCCGGGCAAAAAGATCCCACTGGTCTGATAAAAGGGCTTGCTTTCTGCAGCAAACGTGCTCATTTACCAGACGTGGGCCTCCAGTTCACTTTAATTGGCCTTTTCTCCAGCGTTGCCCCTTAATTACTTTGTTCCTGGATTAAAGGCCTCAGACTGTTCAGACAAGGCTAAGGTCTTAACCTTTACCAGACTGCTCCCTTTTCTCTCTCTCTCACACACACACACACAAAGTGGAGTGCATATTAAAGGAGGGGGAATGCAGCCTCAGGTCCAGCACGCGTTCCACACAGTGGACCACTAACCTTTCCTTTGAGGATGTTGACTCAAAAGGTCACTAAAAAGATACACAGCTGATGCAGTCGTGAGACATCTGGAATGCTGTCGAATTATGTGCATATTTCTCTCTGTGCCAACAACAATAATAACCTTGAAGTATAAAGCAGTCCATTTGCAAGGCTCTGCTGTTTCTCATTAGGAACATGGACTTTTAACTGAAGCCTCTCAGGAGCAGAATGTGAAGAATTAGAAGCGCAGGGAGAACAAACGTCGATTGCTGTTGTACAATGGCTGCTTACAGCAGGAAAAAAACTTTGACGAGGTCTGTTTACGTCGGTTATAATCCGACAAGAAAGAATTCCGAGCAGCGTGAGGGCCACAGAGTAGTGTAGGATATGCACAAAGACAACCAAGTTCATTTCATTTTCAGATTTGGACGGATGAATAATGGAAATTATTCTATCCACATTCACTGGATATGAGCAATCGCGCGCTCCGACTAGTTACTCTGCTACTAGGCTATCAGCTCATATACCACAAGTAGAGAAAAACAAAATGGTAGAGTGCCTAGCTGAACCAACCGAGGACGAAATAAAAAACTATACAAAAACAAAACCCCAAAAAATACAAAAACGCAACAAAATATAGAATTAAAGTATTTGATGGTAAGAACATTTTTTTTTTTTTAGTTTTCCAAGAATTATTATTGCATTTTTCACAAATTGCTCCTGTCATTTCACCGGTTTGTTTACATTAAGCGGAAATTATTTTTTCAGACATTTTGTACAAAGTTTTTATTCATCAAATTTGCAAAAAATAAAAACTAAAATGCTGTTTCTCTCAAAATCCAGTGAATGTGGATAGAATAAAACAGTTATCCCACTTAATCTCATGGCTTACAGACAACTTGGTGTTACGTGCCTCGCCGGCCATCAGTTCATATGTACGACTCGATTTCGTGGAATAATTGTTAAATCTGTTTTGTTTTTTTACCCTCTTCTAAAAACCCCAGACTATTTTCAGGGTAATTTCATGACCTTGACTTTTAAAAAAAGAAATTTAAAAACAAAACATGAAACAACATTTTAAAGACACGTTTTAGCATATTTTATATCTTCTTCAGTTTAATGAGGAACGACTAGTCTTGCATCACATGACACTATACACTACCGTTCAAAAGTTTGGGGTCACCCAGGCAATTTTGTGTTTTCCATGAAAAGTCACACTTTTATTGACCACCATAAGTTGTAAAATGAATAGAAAATATAGTCGAGACGTTTTTCTGGCCATTTTGAGCATTTAATCGACCCCACAAATGTGATGCTCCAGAAACTCAATCTGCTCAAAGGAAGGTCAGTTTTATAGCTTCTCTAAAGAGCTCAACTGTTTTCAGCTGTGCTAACATGATTGTACAAGGGTTTTCTAATCATCCATTAGCCTTCTGAGGCAATGAGCAAACACATTGTACCATTAGAACACTGGAGTGATAGTTGCTGGAAATGGGCCTCTATACACCTATGGAGATATTGCACCGAAAACCAGACATTTGCAGCTAGAATAGTCATTTACCACATTAGCAATGTATAGAGTGGATTTCTGATTAGTTTAAAGTGATCTTCATTGAAAAGAACAGTGCTTTTCTTTCAAAAATAAGGACATTTCAAAGTGACCCCAAACTTTTGAACGGTAGTGTATGTATACACACACCATGAACCAATCAACCAATGACGACACTAATTAAAATTTTTTTTAAAAATCTTGCTCTTAATTTGGTCATTAAGCACCATATACATGCTGGATCTTGTCAAGTCGAGTTTATTTGTATAGCGCTTTTAACAATAAACATTGTCGCAAAGCAGCTTTACAGAATTTGAACGACTTAAAATATGAGCTAATTATATCCCTAATCTATCCCCGATGAGCACGCCTGGTGCAGATACAAAATTTAGCTGTAATGTACAAAACATAGCTGCTCAGATACCATACAAAATTTTTTTTCCTCTGTAACATTTAATTTTGTGCAGGAAAACGAACATTTGGAACTCAGTGTTTTTGTAATGATGTGCCTTGTGTTTTGAGTCCCCCCCCCCGCCAGAACAGTCTAGGCTATCCAGATCTTCCATCATTTGATACCATAATATTTGCACTTTTTTTATATTAACCTTTACGTCAATTGGGGAGGGGGGGTTTGTCTTATGAAATTGTTGTTTTTCTATGAAACCAGACCCATGGTGGGAAACTCTATGACTCAGCAATGTGCAAGATATGTTCTTCGTGCCTAACAGAAAAAAGGCCATGGTTTTATTCAATATGATTTCAAAACCAGATTACTCAACAGCACTTTATCGCACAGAGAAACGAGTAGCATCATCGGAAAGGGTAAGTTCTGCTGTTTATTCTGAAATACAGTACTGTGCAAAAGTCTTCAGCACATGTAAAGAAATGCTGTGGACCAAAAATGGCTTAAAAATAATGAAATTAAATGTTTCAACATTAAAAAAAATACGATAAAAACAGCAGTAAGCCGTAATAAACCAATATAAAAGTCAAGATTTGGTGTGAGACGACCCTTTGCTTTAAAAAAAAAAAAAACAGTAGTCTCGGGTCCAATGACTGCAGTTTTATACGGAAACGAGCTGTAGGTTTTACTGAGCATCTTGCAGAACCAGCCACAGTTCTTCTGGACACTTTGTCACACTCGCGTTTTCGTTTTGCACCAAAACCCAGTAGCTTTCATTATGTTTTCTTTTTTTAATCTGAAAAGTGCTCTCTTATGGAATATGCTGCTCAGATACAAAAAATTGTTCCCCCGTAACATTTAATTGTGTGCTGGAAAACGAACGCTTGGACTCTAAAATGCTCATGCAATGATGTGACTCGATAATGCAGAAGTCATAAAATAGAAATCTATAACAAAGTTTGTATGAAAAAATAATAGGGTGCCTAAGACTTTTGTTGGATATCGCTTGTGAAGCGATAGGGACTGTGTGACGCGTTCACCCGAAAAACCGGAGTATGAAAACGGGAAGAAATTATTAAAGACATTACTTTGCAGAAGTATGATCTGTCTTCATAACATGATTACTTCAGTATGTACACATACTGTCTGAACGTGACTCGGATCATTACAAAGTTCTGGTTCTGCTTTTTCGTGTGGTGTGTGTTTCATATCTATGCAACGATGAGCTCTTGAGTAATCCAAACAAGAGTTACTGTAACTGATTAAATTTACTGTAAACTTATAAAAAATTATTTTTTCCTGCCAACTCTTCCTCGCACAGACGAGCAACTAGCATTGTCGGAAAGGTCAAGTTGTACTGTTTCATGTTGTATGTGATCCACCTCACTGCGATAAATACTCCGTGAGCAATTTAACCGAGAAGAAAGGATGTGAATTTGGATGCAGTTTGCGTCTAAGAGGTAATATTATTGTCTGCAATACTTTTAAACTAAAAGTTATCCAATTGCTAAATAATACACATCAGTGTTTGACACTGCTTTGTTAAAATACAAGCTTCCCGTTCAGATAGTTTTATACTTACCCCCACTATATGGCCAAAAGTTTTGGGACGCCCGCCAATCACACTTGTATGTGGTTCTTATCCAAACTGATACTATAAAGTTGGAAGTAGGGATTGCACAGACTAATCTACTAATCGACCAGTCGGCTTTACTGCTCTGCGATGACGCTTTATGCTTCACGTCAAGTAGTCGCCGATTACGTGATGAGCCGCACGTTGTTCGTATGTCCAAAGCGAGGACACCGTTGATAACGAAAGTGAGCCAGTAACTGCGGAAAAAGTTAAGCTTGAGCAAGATTTTGAGCAACTTTTTCAGCGCCACTATCAAAGTGGAAGGAAAGAAGAGGAAGCCATGGCCTAATGGTTGGAGAAGCAGCTTTGGGCCCAAAAGGTCACTGGTTTGATTCCCTGGACCAGTAGGAATGGCTGAAGTGCCCTTGAGCAAAGCACCTAACCCCCAACTGCTCCGCAGTCTGCTCTGGGTATGCTGTACATCGCTCTCGATAAGAGCGTCTGCTAATGTAAAGCGGGACAATGCCGCACCGGAGCCGAAGAATTCCACGATAATTTCTTAGCACCGCATATTCCCACCATGGAAAACCCGCAGTAGAGGCGGGCCAGCAACCAGGACAGATTTCCCTATTTGGCCAAGCTGTGCAAAACCTACTTGGCTGTCCCAGCCACCAGCACCCCAAGTGAAAGAATTTTTTTCTCTGGCTAGGAAAACCATCATCACGCGACAGCAAGCGAGTCTTTATCCAGCCCACGTTGATGCCCTCGTCTTCTTACACGCAAACCAAGATTGAAAGGCAAAAAACGCGACCAGTAGGTTTACTGGCTGGATCTTGCATGAGTTTTGTTTTTCTCCCAAGTGTTAGACCAAGATTTCTTCTTTTGCACTTAAATGGAAGTTGTAACAAAGGCTACAAGTGCTATCGTTGCGTAAACCGTTGCTGCCGAGGTGCAACCTGTTGCTTCAACTTGTTTCTGTAGCTGCGTCTCAGCAGATGCATTACGTTTTTTTGCAAATGAAAATTGTCGCCAAGCATTCCCATTTCCTGTGGTTGTATTAACAAAGTCGGCTAAAGCCTCGGTCAGAACAGGCCGTACGTGCTCCTACGGCCGGTCTGCGTGCAAAAAAACGCAAGAAACGCACGGAGGGCGTGCGTGTGACGTGCTGATTTTCGAGCCGTAGACTGGCCGCAGACCGGCTGCAGAGGTTCTTTGTCATGTCAAATAAACTCTACGGGCGCTCATGTTTTTTTCAGGTTGCAAGACAAACTTACGACCAACGTGCGTCTTTCTCCATGAACAAAAAAAAAAAAAACGCAGCGATTTGGGAAACGCCAAAAAAATTGTACGTCTGGTTGTGACCTAGGCTTAATCAGCAATTACTTGACATCGACTCGATTTTCATCACATAACTGTCGACTTAAAAAAAAAAAAAATTGAAGTTATGCAACCCCTACTTGGAAGAACACGACTGTCTCGTCTTTGTACGGTATAGTCACTGAACACCTTATTTCACAAATTATCTTGTGGCTGAATGAACACAAATCCCCACCACCACGCTCCAAAATCTAGTGGAAAGCCTTCCCAGAAGAATGGCGCTTATATTATACAGCAAATACAGACCACCTCCATCTTAATGCCCATGGTTTTAGGACAGGCACATATAAGAAACGTGAAAGTTTATACTTTGATGCATTAGTCAAAAGTAGGATGGTGGGTGAATAAAGGTTTTGCATGTGTAATTACTGTGCATTCATAAAACTACACGTATAATGTAAATAAAATAAATACGTCCATCATATTTTGATCTAGTCCAGTAGTGCCTGTTTTTCCGAAAGCGTATAAGAAATATTTGTGTTGCGTGCTATGCGGCTTCCCCGGTGTGGCCGGCAATGAGTGATAGACTAATCGATGTGGAGTCTAATCCGTCAGCTTAACTCTAATACTCTGGACAGGTTCACATCATTATCATGTCAGGCAGCACACACTTTGAGGTGACAAGGAAAAAGGTTCAAAGATTAAAGTCAATCTAAGTGAAGGGGTCTCCACAGGTTTTAAAGCTGTGGGCAACATAAAGGAGATACTTTATCTGATACACATCCTGAATCGGAGCTGGAGAAAAAACACACACACACACACACACACACACACACACACACACACACACACACACACACAGCAGCTGATGTTAGCTGAAAACATGAGGCTTTTATATGCCCCAACCCCAAAACCACTTCCACCAGCGCAGTCTACTCCGCTTTTCCATTAGCAGGCCACAACTTTGGTTTGAGTTTGCTTGAGTCAAGAATACATGGCGTGAGGGAAGTGTGTGTGGGTGGGGTAGAGTGTTTATAAATCATCCATAAACGCCTTTACGCAAACTGTTTACAGGTAGTAAATGATGCATTAAACAGGAACCAGGTTTGCGTTTCAGCTTAAAAAGGGCTGGTTTAAGTTAGTCACCTGTTAGATGCCTGCTAACTTCGCAAAAACATCTCGCTCACTTATAGAGCTTATACGCCGTTATTTCGGTTACTGAGATATCCGTACTGTAAGCAAGTACCCGTCCTGAATTTAGTTCCGCCCTCCTGTCAAGGTCTCAAGCCTGTCAAACACAAACTTTACCCAACACAGTGTTGTGCTCATCTCATCTCATTATCTGTAGCCGCTTTATCCTGTTCTACAGGGTCGCAGGCAAGCTGGAGCCTATCCCAGCTGACTACGGGCGAAAGGCGGGGTACACCCTGGACAAGTCGCCAGGTCATCACAGGGCTGACACATAGACACAGACAACCATTCACACTCACATTCACACCTACGGTCAATTTAGAGTCACCAGTTAACCTAACCTGCATGTCTTTGGACTGTGGGGGAAACCGGAGCACCCGGAGGAAACCCACGCGGACACGGGGAGAACATGCAAACTCTGCACAGAAAGGCCCTCGCCGGCCACGGGGCTCGAACCCGGACCTTCTTGCTGTGAGGTGACAGCGCTAACCACTACACCACCATGCCGCCCCCTGATGAGTTGTATTTCTGTCATTATAAGCAACTTGCTGCTAATTACAATTTTCTATTTAACAAAGAACAGCATGTCACACTGTTCATCCGTTTACAGTTACATTAATTTATTGTTGAAGAACATCACAAATTCTGTTCTCCTGTACGGTGTTGCCATCCATCTGTCTTGGGAGATGGTGGTATCATGATAGGAGTTGGAAGAGCATCTTCTAGAGTGACGCTGTCTTCCGCACGGTCTGCAGACAAAGGTAGATGGTGCCTTTACAAAGGCTGCTCTTGCATCCTTTTTGGTTCTCTTCTCAGTGAGCTGGACATTTCTGTGGTTCTCTGTCCTCTGCATTCCATCTCTGACTCGAGCTCTCCATTCGTCATGACTGTCTGCGATGTATTCCCAGTTGTTTGTGTTAGCCGCATGTCTCTTTTGCAGACATCTTTGTATCAGCGTTTTGGAGGCCCAACTGAGCGAGATCCTGCACACAACTTCCTGTAAAGTATATCCCTTGGACTTATGGGCCTTTTCCACTACCCTTTTTCAGCGCACTTCAGCCCAACACGGCTCGCGTTTCGACTACCTCAGAGCAGCACGACTGAGCTCACTTCAGCCTTACTCAGCACCCAAAACTCGCACGGTTTTGGAGTTGGGCTGAAGTGAGCCCAACCGAGCCGAGTGGGGCTAGGGGCGTGAGGAGACACTCCCCTGTGCACTGACTGGTGAGGAGGAGTGTCCTCACACGCCCCGCGAGCACGCTGGGATCTGTAAACACCGTAAACCCGGAAGAAGAATAATTATGACAAAGAAGAAGATCAGAAAACTAGAAGATGGAAGACCAACCCAAGCGAGGAAAGGCCAGCCAGTTTATTGTTTACTATCCGGGTCGTGAGACTACCGCTTAAAAGGTCATTGATGTCACTGTTTGCGCCGCCTAACGACATCACGTGACGTCCACCCACTTTCGCTAACTCCACCCAATATGTCCACCCACTTCCAGCCAGCACGGTTCAGCGCGGTTGTAGTCGAAATGCAACTCCAACAGCCCCGCTCAGCTCGACTCAGCCCAACTCAGCCGCGTTGGTAGTGGAAAAGCCCCAATAGTGGCTGTACATTACAGCCACTTAACAGTCATTCCATCACCATCTTTTCTCTCTCCTGAAGTTAGTATTACTGAGAAACTGCAGTGTAAACTCCTTAAAAGCTGTACACACTGTACAGCTTTACCTCTGACTGCTACAAAGTGGTAACACTGGAGACTCCTTCCATAAATCTCCAGATAGAAAACTTTGATCAATGTTCTCAACAATTACTTTATATGTGTCTTTAAACTGGTTTAATATTCGAACAAGTACTCTAATATAAACCTGTGATTTGTAGCTAACAGAGATTAAGCCAAGGTTTCACCAACTAGGGGCTTTTAACAAACAAGTAAAAATGAAATTAATTAAAACCAGGGGTCAGGAATATAAAAGAGGAGGAACATCCGAGCTCAATTTAGATGACAAAGCAGGAAGTCTTCAGTAACTACAGTGAGGAATAGTTAATATTTGGATTTGCATGCATGGAAAGCCACAAGGCCAAACCCTTACTCAAGTGCAAAGTAAGTTTAAAGCAGCTTTCTAATGAAAGTATGAAGCCAGATTTCTTTGGAAACCAAGCATTAAAAACCGGGCCTTAAAACCAAACCAAGGCAAGGTCGAGCAGATTAAACAGCACCAGAAGCTGTAAAGGAATAAAATATACTTTTTCAACAAGCAAAAGTTCTCTTAATGATAACATGGATAACCTCAGGGATATGTAAGGCAAATGGTTTAGGTAGAATTATTCAGGAGGAAAAAAAAAAAAGTTGGGAATCCGTGGTAAAAAAGTAATACGGAAAAATTTTAAGATAAACTGTTGGGGGAAAAAATAATAATCAGCACTCAAGAATTTAATGTTCAAGTTGCTGAGTGCAAAGCTGAATTCTGTCAAAATGTTCCATTTCTATTGCTCTTGGAGTTTTGAGATATTTCACTGCTGCACACACACACACACACACTGTATCTTACATGTAAAATGTTTTACCGAGATAAAAAGCGTCCTGTGTTTTATGATTCCGGAGATCACCGAAGAAGCAAGCGAGCAACAATATCACGTGACCACCATGGGGCGTGTGTGACCGACTTTCAGTGTTGTAGTCAAGTCACGAAACCTCAAGTCAGAGGCCAGTCTCGAGTCCCCAGCGTTCAAGTCCGAGTCAAGCCCAAGTCATTTAAAAAAATTTCATATCAAGTCCGAGTCGAGTCCACTACTGATCGGAATCGAGTCCGAGAACAAACGCTCCAACCGCACCATGTGACGGTGTCTGTTTTAGCGCCATTAACATTAGTTTGTTCCTGAACATGGCGTATGAACAGGTGAATGTGCTTCTCTTTATCAGGGAGTGTGAAGTATTCTGTCAGAGATGGCTGGGAGACGGATGTAAGTGCAGAAGGTGTGTTTATTAATACGAGTGAAGACGGATAAACAATCCAGAACGGCAGGCAAAATCGTAAAACGGTGAAACAGGCGAGAGGCCGAGCGAGGCACAAACAGGCTATCGTAGACTCGGCAGAATCAAAGACAAGAAACAGGAAACCAAACAAGGAAATAAGGCTTGGTAATGTGTCAGCAACGCAACTCAATACGTCGCAAAGTGTGTTTTCACAGTTTTTATAGAGGCGCACTGAGTGCGACTTAATCCTGTGCAGGTACGAGTCGTTTACGGCGCATGCGGAAGAGTCCGCTTGGCACGCGCGCTGTCCAGAACCTATCTCATGCATGCGCCAAGGCGCACAGGTGTGACACACTTACGAAATTAGTACAAAAATTAATGTAGCTATAAATATCTCATGCCAAATTATGGCATGTTACAAAAAAATAAAGAAAAAATCCAAGGCCTAGTCTCCAATTTACGAGTCCGAATCCAAGTCAAGTGTCCTTAAAATTAGGGCATGAGTTGGACTCGAGTCAGAGTCCTGGACTCAAGTACTACAAGCCTGCCTACTTTTAACCAAAACAAGTCGGCGTGGGCGAACATGGCGGGCTCGGCTCTACCACCAGCTAAAAGCCAGCGGAAAACAAAAGGAAAGCCTGCCTAGTGAGTGCAACTGCAAGACAGAGCAAGGTCAGATGGCATATCATTTTTCTGGACAGATAACTAAATCATTCTAGCTAGCGCTTAGCTATCTTAGCCTTAGAATGCATGGGCTCGATGTCACGGTAGCAAGTATGGAGTTATTATACACCTAATGTTTTCATCTTACAGAGAAAGAAAACACAAAAGCAGTAACAGAGAAGAGATATATTCACCTATACTGTATATTTGCTTCATGGATATATTCGCAAACGTCGACCACAAATTACATCCCTGCAACTCGAAACTCTCTGAGGTCAATGCAGAGTCACAATGTTTTCTGTGCATCGCCATTTTGGTGTGATGCAGTTCCACAGTTATGCTAATTAGTTAAAAACTCCTCGTGTTTGTCCGTTTCCTGTTTCTGTAGGGCCATCTTTACCTCAAGAGGGAAGAAAATGATCCCAAAATGGAGAAAAGCAACCCTCAGGACATCAAAATGATCACATTTCATGCGCATGATACTGTTAATGCGAGACAGGAATTCATCTCATCTCATCATTTCTAGCCGCTTTATCCTGTTCTACAGGGTCGCAGGCGAGCTGGAGCCTATCCCAGCTGACTACGGGCGAAAGGCGGGGTACACCCTGGACAAGTCGCCAGGTCATCACAGGGCTGACACATAGACACAGACAACCATTCACACTCACATTCACACCTACGCTCAATTTAGAGTCACCAGTTAACCTAACCTGCATGTCTTTGGACTGTGGGGGAAACCGGAGCACCCGGAGGAAACCCACGCGGACACGGGGAGAACATGCAAACTCCACACAGAAAGGCCCTCGCCGGCCACGGGGCTCGAACCCGGACCTTCTTGCTGTGAGGCGACAGCGCTAACCACTACACCACCGTGCTGCCCCATCTATGAGCATTTTAAAAAAAAAAATTCAGACGACTGTGCAATCAGCACTTTTAAGTGATAAAGTGGATGTTTTAACTTGACCAGTTCAGGATTTCTCTCACAAAACAACACAAACGCTGTGGGGCAATGCTGACTTGCTCAGCGAGAAAGCATGTTCCATAACGTTAAGGGCAGCCTTGCGCTAATTAAAACACTGGCTCAATGGGGGGGAAAAAAAAAACTATTAATAATAAAGCCACACGATATTTGACCCAACAAGCAAATAGGATGAGCTTGACATTAGCCAAGTCCTCCATCATGGAATTGGTTCTGCAGTGCGTCAAAAGTGCCAAATATGCAAAAATGTGTGTCTGCATGGCAAAAGTGCAGGCCTGTATTAAGAGGACTGATCCGGTTTTGTAATTAGTGTTGTCTGTATAAGGTCAAGCTTATTCAATTCGTGTGGAGATTAAATCACCGCAAGGTCTTTCGAGTCAGCGGCATCAAGAGAAGGAACAAAGCATGGAGATGTGGGGTGAGGAAGGAGGGGAAGGGAGTGAATGAACGAGTGAATGAGAAACAAAAGACACAGATTCATGAACTCTGGCCTTGTTTGAACAATCCAGAACAAAAACAGTCATTTAAGGTTTTTTTTTTTCCTTATGAAGTGTCCAAGTTCACCATTTACTGTTTTTCAATGGCTGTCAGCCTACTTTATAATGTAGACTTCACACGAACACAAAACTCTCGCAGATACTCGTCTCTCCAAACACAGTGTTTTGATAACTAAATTGCTTCTCTCATTATACTGAAAGGAGCCAAAGGTCTGCATACCAAGAGTGTGAAATTAGAGGGTTTTTTTTGCAGGATCAGAAGTACAGTACATCATTACAAAAAGAACATTGGCAATTACCTTACAACAATGAACATAATGAACTACGGCCTGAAAATGACTAAATGACTAAAATCCAGGGTTTTTTTCCCCTCCTCTGTTGAATAGCTGACAATGATTAAATGTTGCGTGTTAAAAGCACTAATGATGAGGGTCCTTCCTGTCTGAGAGCATATTTGAGATTAGCCTGTGATTATTTCCAGGCTAACAGTGAATACAATTAAGAAGGATGAATTAAGAAATACAACTTGGCATCCAACTGAAAAGCAGAAAGGTTTTTAATACTTTGGCAGGAAAATCAACTCGCACTTGACCTTCTCTCAAACATGCACTGCTTTGAATAAAATATTTATTTATTTATAAACTAAAAACACAAAATTTTACTTGCAGGAATAAGAGCATTACATAACATTTCACATCACGTCACACAACGATAAATAAGAAGGTAAGAGGAGTTTATGGAGCAGGTTACGATTTCGGGATGAGTTATAGTCATTCATTTAAAAATGTTTCCATTAACCTGGTTAATGTTGAATCTGAAACTGCAAACTAAAAAAAAAAGTAACAAAAACATATGAACTTAAACAACTCAAATATCGCAAAAAAAAAAAGTTTACACCCTCGTGATTTTTTTCAGACGACTTGACAAAGCAATACTTCGCAAAATTGATACGGACACGTTTTTCACATTTAAGCAATGGCTATTACAATGGATGCAATCGAAAATCACCATGCCAACATTCATCGGGTCTTGGAACCTGTCACTGTGTTTAACTGGAATAACTATTGCAAGAGGAGAAAACCCAGATTTAAATCGCATTTAATTTCAATAGAAACCCGCCTACTTTATGCACTTATATTATAGAGACGCGAGTGTTTTACTGGGAAATATGCCATTCGTGTTTTTCATCCGAGCTCCATTTGGGACATGGAGAACCAAAACCGTGACACAATATTATATATATAAATCAATGAATTGTTTTAAAATCACATGTTGGCTTGAAGATATGAAGTTTATCTTCTTGTGTTGAAAAACTCACATTTTTCATACGAAATACAGTCCTGTGCAAAAGTCCTAGACACATGTAAAGCAATGCTATAGACCAAAACTGGCTTAAAAAAATAATGAAATGTTTCAACATTTAAAAAATGACTAAACAACAGTGAGCCATAATAAATCAATAAAAACAGTCAATATTTGGTGTGAGACAACCCTTTGCTTTAAAAAATAAATAAATAAATAAAATAGCAGTCTCAGGTCCAGTGAGTGTAGTTTTATAAGGAAATGAGCTGTAGGTTTTACTGAGCATCTTACAGAACCAGCCACAGTTCTTCTGGACACTTTGTCACACTCGCTTCTTCATTTTGCACCAAAACCCAGTGGCCTTCATTATGTCTCATCTCATTATCTCTAGCCGCTTTATCCTGTTCTACAGGGTCGCAGGCAAGCTGGAGCCTATCCCAGCTGACTACGGGCGAAAGGCGGGGTACACCCTGGACAAGTCGCCAGGTCATCACAGGGCTGCACATAGACACAGACAACCATTCACACTCACATTCACACCTACGGTCAATTTAGAGTCACCAGTTAACCTAACCTGCATGTCTTTGGACTGTGGGGGAAACCTGAGCACCCGGAAGAAACCCACGCGGACACGGGGAGAACATGCAAACTCCACACAGAAAGGCCCTCGCTGGCCACGGGGCTCGAACCCGGACCTTCTTGCTGTGAGGCGACAGTGCTAACCACTACACCACCGTGTTTTCTTTTTTAATCTGAAAAGTGCTCTCTTATGGAATATGCTGCTCAAATACAAACGTTTTACATCCCATCCATTTTCTACCGCTCATCTGGATCCGGGTCGCAGGGGTAGCAGCCTAAGCAGAGCAGCCCAGACTTCCCTCTCCCCAGCTACCTCCACCAGCTCTTCCGGGGGAATATCGAGGCGTTCCCAGGCCAGCCGAGAGATATAATCTCTCCAGCGTGTCCTGGGTCTACCCCAGGGTCTCATTCCTGGTGGGGCATGCCCAGAGAACCTCCCTTGGGAGGCGTCCAGGGGGCATCATGTTCTCCCCGTGTCTGCGTGGGTTTTCTCTGGGTGCTCCGGTTTCCCCCACAGTCCAAAGACATGCACTTAGGTTGACATGGGGCGGCCTTGGGCTGAGGTGCCCTTGAGCAAGGTACCTGACCCCTGACTGCTCCCCGGGCACTGTGTGTGGCTGCCCACTGCTCTGGGTGTGCGCGCGTGTTCACTGCTTCAGATGGGTTAAATGCAGAGGATGAATTTCACTGTGCTTGAAGTGTGCATGTGACAAATAAAGGTTTCTTCTTCTTTTTCTATCCTAACAAGGTGCCCAAACCACCCTCAACTGACTCCTTTCAATTAGGGATGGCGAAAACTAAAAAAAAATCTTGACCGACCACCGAGCCTCATTAGCCGGTTAAAGTCGGTTAACCTATGAGTGACCTACCACCCCAGTCTGCCAATCCAGAGACAATGTCCCCGACCTCCACGCAATGCTGAAGAGGCATATCAGCCAAAACAGCCCAACAACATCCAGTGCCTTCAGAAACTCAGGATGACTCTCATCCACCCCTGGAGCCCGGTCACCGAGGAGCTTTTTAACCACCTCGGCAACCTCAGCCCCTGTGGTGGGTAAGTCCTCCCAAGCACCCTCAGACTCTGCATCCTCCTCTGACAACATGAAGGTGGGATTGAGGAGATACTCAAAGTATTCCTTCCACCGCCAGACGATGTCCCCAGTTGAGGTCAACAGCACACCATCCTCACTGTAAACAGAAGGGACAGAGAACTGCTTCCCCTTCCTGAGCCACCAGACGGTTTGCCAGAATCTCTTTAAGGCCAACCGAAAATCACTTTCCATGGCCTCACCGAACTCCTCCCACACCAGAGTTTTTGCTTCAGTGACCGCCAGAGCCACGTTCTGCTTGGCCCGTCGGTATCTGTCAGCTGCCTCTGGAGACCCACAGGCTAACCAAGTCCAATAGGACTCCTTCAACTTGACGGTTCCCCTCACCACAGGTGTCCACCACTGGGTTCAGGGATTACTACCACAACAGGCACCAACAACCTTGCAGCTGCAGCTCTGCACGGCCGCCTCAGCAATGGAGGTGCGGAACATGGTCCACTCGGACTCAATGTCCCCATCCTCCCCCGGTATGCAGTTGAAGCTCTGCCGGAGGTGGCAGTTGAAGATCTGACGGACAGGAGCCTCCGCCAGACGTTCCCAGCATACCCTCACTACACGTTTGGGCCTACCAGGTCTGTCCGGCCTCCTCCCCCACCATCTGATCCAGCTCGCCACTAGGTAGTGATCAGTTGACAGCTCTGCTCCTCTCTTCACCAGAGTGTCCAAGACATATGGTCACAGATCAGATGAAACGACTACAAAGTCAATCACTGACCTACAGCCTAGGGTGTCCTCGTGCCACGTGCATTTATGGACACCAACCTCGAACATGGTGTTCATTATAGCCAAACCGTGCATGGCGCAGAAGTCCAACAACAGAACACCGCTTGGGTTCAGATTGGGCAGGCCGTTCCTCCCAATCACACCCCTCCAGGTCTCACAGTCATTGCCCACATGAGCGTTGAAGTCCCCCAGTAAAACTGCCCCCAGTTCGGCACGCTAACATCAGAGTTCACCCCAGTGAATAAGAGGGTCATTTCCCTGCGCCTTCGGGTCGGGGAACGGTCTCTGACTGTCATTTGCGCTTATGCGCCAAATGGTAGTTCAGAGTTCTTGGAGTCCTTGAGTGAGGTGCTAGACAGTGCACCACGAGGGGACTCCGGGGTATAATACTGGTTTACTTCTGTCCATCCGAAACACCCTTTTTCTCAGCAACCACAAATCATAGCTACTTGGTACCAAACTTCAGCTTGGGGTTCTATACCGTGTATACCATTTTCAGGTCTGTCCCACATCAACTTCCTGTTTACCGACTGAATGTATTCACGAAACATATAGGGTGGATTTACAAAATTTTCATAACACTTTTCTCAGCAACTACAAATCACAACTGCTTGATATTTGGTATCGAGCTTCAGCTTGGGGTTCTATACCGTGTATACTGTTTTCAGGTCTGTTGCACATCGACTTCCTGTTTACCGACTGAATGTATTTACGAAACGTATAGGGTGGATTTTGACATTATTTCAAGAAGCAAAACGCTATTTCAAAATGCCAGTTTACCAGGATGCTGTTTGAAATCCCTGGGGAGAGACACGGCTCTTTACTTATTTGTTTCAGGGTTCATTATTTGTTGAAGTCAACATTCATAATAAGTGTCCTATTCCTTCGACTGTTTGCATTCTGATACAAGCAAGAGTGGGGGGGATACGCAAGTGAGCAGTAGCTCACAGTTGATCTTGTTTTTTATGTTCTCTTTTTTTTTATTTTTAGTTTAAACCTTTTGTTTATTTAGTGTAGATAATAAGAGTTCTGGGTTTTTTAAAAAAGATTTTCACCCTGTAAACTTTATGGCCAATAAAAACCAGTACCAAATGTTGGTTATTTGATATAAAAACCAAATAAATTGATCCCCAACTACCAGATCAACAAACCATTGTGATAAACTACATCATGAGACATTATTTCTGAAAGATCAGGATTTTTTAAATTACTTAAATAAATAAAATAGTTCTTTATTTTCAGAAATAAAATGCTTATTTTGTTGACAGTCAATAAATCTTCACATAGCTTTCCTTTTTTTTAATTCAATTGCTCATAATGCACTCAAAAAATAAAGCATATTACTGTACCTTTAGGGGTACAACGGCTCTTCACTGGAGCGGTACCTTCTAAAGTATTTATTTGTACCCTTTATATACCACTTAGGAACATATATGTACCTTTTTTTGCCACATAGTTACCTTGAAGTCCAGTAATGAGCCCTAAGGGGTACATTAGTGTAGACTGTACCATGGGGTACAGAAATGGACTCCTACTGTACCCCGACTTCTCACAGTGCAATATCGTGCCTTTGAGAATCATATACATGATATTTGTGTCATATTGCACATCCTGACAAGGCAAGAAAACAACTGGGATCCAAAAAAGAACTTTCTGAACTAAATATATACCAAGTAACTTTAAAAACGCACAATGGAATTCAACACGATATCACTTTAGATCCATGCATATATTTGAAATTTATGATATTGTATGTAATGCACACACATCTTGAAACATCGATAAAGGACATTTATTGTCAAACTCAAGAATTAATTCACAATAAAAAAAATCAAAGTGACAGTTGGTCCATGTTAGGACCGTCATGCTGGAGATTCTGGGTCTGTGTCGTCCAGGGGTCTCAGCAGCAGTGACTGAGGGTGTCAGGAATCTGTCACGGAGGTGAGCTAGCCTGATGTGCTGATCCTGAACTGGCGTCGTGACTCGAGGCTGACCAGGGCGTGGACGATCCCTGGTGCTCCCTGTCTGTCTGTAACGCTGACTCAAACGGGAAGTGGTCGAATGATGAACACCGAAGTGCCGGGTGACCTCTGTCTGTGTACTTCCGGCACGCAACATCCCGATGGCCTGTTCACGTTGATTTTGGCTTAGGCGTGGCATCTTCAATAATGACAATTTTCCCATCATTTCCCCCGGGTATTTATAGGCAAGATTGTGTGTGTACAATGTATGCAAAATTTGTTTGAAAATTAAAGCCTGTCCATGTCATTGACTACCCGAGTCATATTGTACGTTATTGAGCACAACTCCCTTAAATTCTGATTTGAGCACAGATTTGGAACTTATTCGGGCGGAACAAAGTTATTTTTCCATTGTGATGTATTTCTTTTCTTCTTGAGATAATAAACTCAGCACAAATTCAGCAAGTTTTATCAATGTGCGTTTTTAAAGTTACTTAGTGTACTATCTCTGAAAAAAAAAAAATCACCACCTCAACATTTCCATCAGGACTGAATTAACAATGAAACACTAAAATGGAGGAGAAATAATAAATTCTGCATAAATTCTGAGTCTGCTTGGACTCAGTCTGGAATTGCAAAAAATAAAAATACTGACTGCATCTGTGAGATCTCAGGAAAATGTACAGTATTGTGACAATTTATCATGATATTGACGTGATGTGTAAGGCTGCAACAACTAAATCGACAAAATGGAATTAATAAAAAAAAAAAAAGTCCTCACTTCAAAACTGATGTCAAAACTATATGAATTATTTACCCTGTAAATAGTTAAACTATTTTTTCGATCCAGTAAGGCTGATAAATGCTGCACTGTTTGATTTTCTTAGCATATACAATACATATTTTAATACATCAAGTCTCCTGCTTTCGGTTCACGATGAAGGGTCAATTCACTGATTCCAGGCACTGAAACTTTATTAAAAAAAAATAAAAGTTTACCTCAAAGCCTTTGAGTCAAATCCACAGACTGAAAATGATTCAAAATGAATTTAACTTTGAGTGTTTTAGCGTTTTTCAGAGACAATCAGTGGATATTTTTTTTGGGTCAGATCTTACAGTTGCAAAAAAGTTCTGCAGTAGTATTAGTTGATTAAACGTTAATCGACAGAAAATTACTACATCAAACTGCCTAGCTTATACGTAATGCCCAGCTTACAGTATAAGAAAGGGAACAAGAGTGCTCTGAGAGCACAATATTCCCCGCTGGCAACTATATCTATGCTATAAGTGCTTAATACACCCTCATGAAATTGTCGAAGTACAAGTTTGGTAATCAACAGCCATAACTCTGGTGAAATCTGACTGAAGTGAACGAAACGGTCATATGCGCGTTACCAATATATAACAAAGCCTTTTGCAAAGTTTCGTGAAATTCCTCCAAGAATTGTGAGAGGAGTTCATTTCAGAAGACGAGCACACCTTCATAAAATTGTCAAAAGTACAAGTTTGGTAATCAAGGGCCCTAACTCTGAACAAATTCAACTGAATTGAAGTAAATTGCAATATGCGTATTACCAACATATAACAAAGCCTTTTGCTAAGTTTCGTGAAATTCCTCCAAGAATTGTGAGAGGAGTTCATTTCAGAAGACAAGCACACCCTCATGAAATTGTCAAAGTACAAGTTTGGTAATCGAGGGCCATAACTCTGGTAAAATGTGACTGAATTGAACGAAATTGCAATATGCGCATTACCGACATACAACAAAGAATCCTGTCAAGTTTCATGAAATTCCTCCAAACGTTATGAGAGGAGTTGATTTCAGAAGGTAAGTACCCTTCCCGGGACAGACAGACATTGCCATGACCTAATCCCCCTTCGGGCCTTGTGGCCAGCGGGGGATAAAAATTGTGATCTCTATGACTTTCACTGTGGCATGGGTGCTGGTTTGAGCCAGATGGACCGGTTTGAGTATTTCAGAAGCTGCTGATCTCCTGGGGTTTTCACACACAACAAACAGTCTCTAGAGTTTACACAGAATGGTGCGAAAAACAAAACATCGAGTTGAGTGAGCGGAAGTTCTGTGGGTGGAAACAAACGCCTTGTTGATAAGAGAGGTCAGAGGAAAATGGACAGATTGGTTCAAGAAAGGATATAGTAACTCAATCACTCTTTACAACCGTGGTGAGCAGAAAAGCAGCTCAGCATGCAACAGCAGAAGACCACATTGGGCTCCAGTCCTGCAGCCGAGAACAGGGATCTTAGAATCAAGAACAAGTTCCTATTAAAGAGGCCGGTGAGTGTAGATCCATTTTCTACATCTGTCTGTTATAATCTGATTTAAATAAACTAAAACTAACAGCCTGATCGTGCGCTCTAATACAGAACGTATAAATTTAAAAAAAGCTCTTTTGTCAAGCTGCCCATAATCATCAAACGGAGCTGCACTGTCAACAGTTTCCTCTGCTAATCGACATGTCAATCAATGGTGGTGGCAAGGGTGGCTTTTAGAGAGGCCCCGGGGTGGCAGTTTAGAGCACGCTCAGTTTAACATGCCACTAACGGAGCAGGAGTAAACAGAGAGTGATATAGACTGGAGTATTGACTCGGTGATAAATGCCATTGATCAGTTGGCTCCGGCACTTTCAGCAGCCTCACAGAGCTGCCCACACACACACACACACACACACTACTGCAGCTCACACACCTTCCTCTAGGAGGAGACAGACAGGTAGACAGTGATAACCTCAATCACTTCCATCATATTATTCGTTGGTAACAGGGTTAATCTCGTCTCCGTGAAATGTATTCTCACATCCGGGGATGAGTTAAAACAACAGCTTGGAGTTCTTAAAAAAAAAAAAAAATTAGTAGGACGTGTGTCTTCAACCTGTACTGCATTCTGATAAGATTTTATCACAGTAATCAAATGTGTCCCTGCTGCATTATGCATTAATATGCAAATTACCTGATTACATTCGAACAGGAAGTGTAGCTTGAACAAAATAAAAATCATACTTGATTTTTCATGCTGTTTCCAATCTTCAGCATAGTTGGAATACGTACGTCGTCTATCGGAAGGAGTTTCTGAAATGCAGCTCATACAGACAGATTTGTTTCTTATAACATCAGACCTCCTGAAGTGGATGGAGAGATCAGATTTAATTGGTTTCACATGCACCTTGGCTGTATTTCCACCTGGAGTTTGAGGTGTAGCACCGACAAAGCAGCTCTCACCCTGTTTATAAATCACAGTGCAGTTAAATTCTCAAATCTGATTGGTCTGACCGGTCACATGACTCAATCAGTAGTCCCAGTTTTAACATGATTAACAGGTTTATATTTATGCCCTCGTTCTAATACAGGCCCTGATATTAACGGTAGTCTGACTGTCCGGGACAACCAAATGTTTGATCAAGTCAAATCCGCATCTGTCTGTCTGACGGGACAAATTGATTATTTGTTGAAAATCACCATTTTTATCATAATTATTCAAGAGTTACATCAATAAAGTTCCAACAAATCTAGTTCAATCCCCTCAGTGATACGGCTGTGTTATTGTTTACGAAATTCCAGGTAAGCGGAGTACAATGGGTGTGTGTGTAAAAATAACCAATTATAGATTATTATAGATTATTCAACTTCATAGAAATCGGAGAAATGGAGATCAAATACCTCAATAAAATAAATATCTGTGGTGAATCTTCATGTCATTTCATTCACTTTTTATTGTAGTTTTCTTTTGTTAAAAGAAAACCAAATCACAACCATCACAAATGTCATGAAATATTATTTCGGGGGAATTTTACGACAGTGCCGAACTCACTTACAGTTTGTTTTCATTCACAACATGATTCTGTCACCCTTATCATGCCCAACTTATTTGCTTTAAGTTCGATTTCATTTCATTTCTTTAAATTAATTTACACCAAGTTTTACTGGGTTAATCAAGATTTCACTTTACTTCCTCCGCAAGCTTTGAATTTGGGTGAGTCTAACTCTTAAAACTGCACATCAGGTAATGGGTTAGAACAACAACAACAACTACTGTATACCAGCTTTCTGATAAACTCTCTTAACCACTTTCCTTTCACTGAACTAATAAATACATAGGAATAAAAAGGTTACGGTCAGGACAAGTGAAAAATGTTGCTGCTTGTCCGACTGGATTAAAAAATTAACTTTGAGTCTTGAAATACTCAATTATTTCTATAGCAACAGCTCATACACAGGGACGTTCACGGTGGAGCTTCCACATGATCTGAGACGAATAATAAATGGATTTAAAAGTTGTGTTGTTTAACAAAGTAAAACATATAATCCTTGAGAACATATTTTTGTTAGGAGAGATTTATTTAAAGTTTATGGAAGGAGTCTTTGTTGTAACCACTTTGTCACAGTGCTTTACAAAGTTTCCCACACAGACAGACAGACAGACAGAGAGAGAGAGAGAGAGCGCGAGCGAGTCCCCAAGATAGAGAACCAAAGAGAGAGAGAGACCCCAAAAGAGACCGAGAGACCCCGAAAGAGACAGAGACCAAGAAACAGAGAGACCCCGAAAGAGACCCCGAGAGACAGAGAGACCAAGAAACAGAGAGAGACCCCGAAAGAGAGGAGACCAAGAAAAAGAGAGAGACCCCGAAAGAGACAGAGACCAAGAAACAGAGAGAGACCCCGAAAGAGAGGAGACCAAGAAACAGAGAGAGACCCCGAAAGAGAGGAGACCAAGAAACAGAGAGAGACCCCGAAAGAGAGGAGACCAAGAAACAGAGAGAGACCCCGAAAGAGAGGAGACCAAGAAACAGAGAGAGACCCCGAAAGAGACAGAGACCAAGAAACAGAGAGACCCCGAAAGAGACCCCGAGAGACAGAGAGACCAAGAAACAGAGAGAGACCCCGAAAGAGAGGAGACCAAGAAAAAGAGAGAGACCCCGAAAGAGAGGAGACCAAGAAACAGAGAGAGACCCCGAAAGAGAGGAGACCAAGAAACAGAGAGAGACCCCGAAAGAGACCAAGAAACAGAGAGACCCCGAAAGAGAGAAACAGAGAGAGACCCTGAAAGAGACAGAGACCCCGAAAGAGAGGAGACCAAGAAACAGAGACCCCGAAAGAGACCCCGAGAGAGACAGAGACCAAGAAACAGAGAGAGAGAGACCCCGAGAGAGAGGAGACCAAGAAACAGAGACCCCGAGAGAAAGGAGACCAAGAAACAGAGAGACCCCGAAAGAGACCCCAAGAGAGACAGAGACCAAGAAACAGAGAGACCCCGAAAGAGACCACAAGAGAGACAGAGACCAAGAAACAGAGAGAGACCCCAAAAGAGACCACAAGAGACAGAGACCAAGAAACAGAGAGAAACCCCGAAAGAGACCACAAGAGAGACAGAGACCAAGAAACAGAGAGAGACCCCGAAAGAGACCACAAGAGAGACAGAGACCAAGAAACAGAGAGACCCCGAAAGAGACCCCAAGAGAGACAGAGACCAAGAAACAGAGAGACCCCGAAAGAGACCCCAAGAGAGACAGAGACCAAGAAACAGAGAGAGACCCCGAAAGAGACCCCGAGAGAGACAGAGACCAAGAAACAGAGACCCCGAAAGAGACCCCAAAAGAGACCCCGAGAGAGACAGAGACCAAGAAACAGAGAGAGACCCCAAAAGAGACCACAAGAGACAGAGACCAAGAAACAGAGAGAGACCCCGAAAGAGACCACAAGAGAGACAGAGACCAAGAAACAGAGAGAGACCCCAAAAGAGACCACAAGAGACAGAGACCAAGAAACAGAGAGAGACCCCGAAAGAGACCACAAGAGAGACAGAGACCAAGAAACAGAGAGAGACCCCGAAAGAGACCACAAGAGAGACAGAGACCAAGAAACAGAGAGACCCCGAAAGAGACCCCAAGAGAGACAGAGACCAAGAAACAGAGAGACCCCGAAAGAGACCCCAAGAGAGACAGAGACCAAGAAACAGAGAGAGACCCCGAAAGAGACCCCGAGAGAGACAGAGACCAAGCAACAGAGACCCCGAGAGAGACCCCAAAAGAGACCCCGAGAGAGACAGAGACCAAGAAACAGAGAGAGAGACCCCGAAAGAGACCCCGAGAGAGACCCCAAAAGAGACCCCGAGAGAGACAGAGACCAAGAAACAGAGAGACCCCGAAAGAGACCCCGAGAGAGACAGAGACCAAGAAACAGAGAGACCCTGAAAGAGACAGAGACCAAGAAACAGAGAGAGAGACCCCGAGAGAGAGAGACCCTGAAAGAGACCCCAAGAGAGAGAAACCAAGAGAGACAGGTCCCGAGAGAGAGACCCAGAGAGACAGAGACACCCCAAAAGAGACAGAGAGAGACCCTGAAACAAAGAGAGAGATGACAACAGGAACCAACTTGTCTCTCGGTCATTCCACAACATTAAATTTAACTACAAACTGTTAAAATGTGAAGAAGAGTCCTGGGATGAGCAGCAGAACAGTCTTTATGATTACAGCAACAGTTTTTAAGAGATTCAGTTAATTTAACCTTCAGATCCATATACTGGCTGATTTGAAGTTGCTAGGTTTCTGATGGGGGGGGCACGGTGGTGTAGTGGTTAGCGCTGTCGCCTCACAGCAAGACGGTCCGGGTTCGAGCCCTGTGGCCGGTGAGGGCCTTTCTGTGCGGAGTTTGCATGTTCTCCCCGTGTCCGCGTGGGTTTCCTCCGGGTGCTCCGGTTTCCCCCACAGTCCAAAGACATGCAGGTTAGGTTAACTGGTGACTCTAAATTGACCGTAGGTGTGAATGTGAGTGTGAATGGTTGTCTGTGTCTATGTGTCAGCCCTGTGATGACATGGCGACTTGTCCAGGGTGTACCCCGCCTTTCGCCCGTAGTCAGCTGGGATAGGCTCCAGCTCGCCTGCGACCCTGTAGAACAGGATAAAGCGGCTACAGATAATGAGATGAGGTTTCTGATTTGGATGTTATGGAAACACCTGGCAAGACACACAGGCTTTAAATGGAAGCAGCTGACGTGGTAGGTCTAGCTTGTATGGCACCCTGGGTGATCCCCCCCCCCCCCCCCCCCGCACCACAATCGCCCCTCAAAAAACAAACAAAAAAAAAAGTATCCACTCCAATCACCCCCAAATCTACACCAAAATACAGTATACGAGTCCAACACCCTAAATACATTTATTGCATATTTAATAATTAAATATACATGCCATTATGGACAATTTATCAAATTTTCAGAATAGAAACCAAATGACCCATCCAACCTCTTTGGCTAACTCTACACACAATACACCACGAAAAACTCAAAACTTCACAAAAGGTACAAAATATCAGCACAATATAGAGGTGTTTTAAGTCGGCCTACAGCATTGGTTGAGCTTACTGAGCTCACGTCCTAACCTTTATGAGGTCAACAAAATTAAGAAATCAATAATGTGCTAGTTAGGTTGGAATCATTTTACTCCAGACTACACACATGATCATAATGAAACTGTGTGAAATTATTGTATATCCAAATGTTATGTAAACTAGGGTGGACAGAAACAAGAATATTGTCGTTCTATGTGTAATAGGACAGCAAACAACATAGCAACAAAGGCTAACAAACATGTGTTATACAAGTCTACAGTATTTCATGACATGAAATAAAAAGAGATGACGTAGATGCATACCTTTATCTTCTGCGCATTTCTCCTCTGGTTTTATTAATCACATTAGTACTATAACAAATATGTAGGCACTGCCTAAAAGCAGAGCTCCTGATGAGCGTCCGAGTAAAATATTTGCAAGGGCACAAAATCAACCTGAACAGAATAATAATATAGCTCCATGAATGAACCATCGACTTGTGTTTTTCACCTCAATAAACTGCTGCAGCGTCTTGTGACAGTGAGACCAATAATAAGATCCGCATCGCAGTTATGAGACATATTTTATTCCTTTCTTTGACACCGCATGCCATGCGCCAGAAACAACACCAGGACATTTATTCAGGTGTGACTCTGCTGGGTGGACAGCAGTGAACCAGCGCTTTCACTTTACAGCATTACTATATAGTTACCATCCAGTATTATCGCACATAAGAACTAACTGATATCGATCCGCAGTAGTTTTAGAGAATCTAATACGAAGGAAAGATGCTCATAATTGCTATTAAACTATACAATAATTATATTTACACAAATGTGCAGAAAGAAAGAAAGAGCACAAAGAAAAAGAAAGAAAGAAAGAAAGAAAGAAAGAACACAAAGAAAAAGAAAGAAAGAAAGAAAGAAAGAACACAAAGAAAGAAAGAAAAAGAAAGAAAGAAAACAAAGAAAAAGAACACAAAGAAAAAGAAAGAAAGAACGCAAAGAGAAAAAGAAAGAACACAAAGAAAAAGAAATAAAGAACAGAAAAAGAACACAAAGAAAAAGAAAGAAAAAGAAAAAGAAACACAAAGAAAAAGAAATAAAGAAAGAAAGAAACAAAGAAAAAGAAAGAAAGAAAGAAAGAAAGAACACAAAGAAAAAGAAAGAACACAAAGAAAAAGAAAGAAAGAAAGAAAGAAAGAAAGAAAGAAAGAAAGAAAGAAAGAAAAAGAACACAAAGAAAAAGAAAGAAAGAAAGCACACAAAGAGAAAGAAAGAACACAAAGAAAAAGAAAACACAAAGAGAAAGAAAGAAAGAAAGAAAGAAAGAAAGAAAGAGCACAAAGAAAAAGAAAGAAAGAAAGAAAGAACACAAAGAAAAAGAAAAGAACACAAAGAAAAAGAAAGAAAGAACACAAAGAAAAAGAAAGAAAGAAAGAACACAAAGAAAAAGAAAAGAACACAAAGAAAAAGAAAGAAAGAACACAAAGAGAAAGAAAGAAAGAACACAAAGAAAAAGAAAGAACAAAGAGAAAGAAAGAACACAAAGAAAAAGAAAGAAAGAACACAAAGAAAAAGAAAGAAAGAACACAAAGAACATGAAAGAAAGAACGCAAAGAAAAAGAAAGAAAGAACACAAAGAAAAAGAAAGAACAAAGAAAGAACACAAAGAAAAAGAAAGAAAAAGAAAAAGAAAGAAACACAAAGAAAAAGAAATAAAGAAAGAAAGAAACAAAGAAAAAGAAAGAAAGAAAGAAACACAAATAAAAAAAGAAAGAACACAAAGAAAAAAGAAAGAAAGAAACACAAAGAAAAAAAGAAAGAACACAAAGAAAAAAGAAAGAAAGAAAGAAAGAAAGAAAGAAAGAAAGAAAGAAAGAAAGAAAGAAAGAAAGAACACAAAGAAAAAAGAAAGAAAGAAAGAAAGAAAGAAAGAAAGAAAGAAAGAAAGAACACAAAGAAAAAGAAAGAAAGAAAGAAAGAAAGAAAGAAAGAAAGAAAGAAAGAAAGAAAGAACACAAAGAGAAAGAAAGAAAGAAAGAAAGAGAAAGAAAAAGAAAGAACACAAAGAGAAAGAAAGAAAGAAAGAAAGAAAGAAAGAAAGAAAGAACACAAAGAGAAAGAAAGAAAGAACACAAAGAGAAAGAAAGAAAGAAAGAAAGAACACAAAGAGAAAGAAAGAAAGAAAGAAAGAAAGAAAGAAAGAAAGAAAGAAAGAAAGAAAGAAAGAAAGAACACAAAGAAAAAGAAAGAAAGAAAGAACACAAAGAAAAAGAAAGAAAGAAAGAAAGAAAGAAAGAAAGAAAGAAAGAAAGAAAAAGAAAGAAAGAAAGAACACAAAGAAAAAGAAAGAAAGAAAGAACACAGAGAAAGAAAAAGAACACAAAGAGAAAGAAAGAAAGAAAGAAAGAAAGAAAGAAAGAAAGAAAGAAAGAAAGAACACAGAGAAAGAAAGAAAGAAAGAAAGAAAGAAAGAAAGAAAGAAAGAAAGAACACAAAGAGAAAGAAAGAAAGAAAGAAAGAAAGAACACAAAGAGAAAGAAAGAAAGAAAGAAAGAACACAAAGAGAAAGAAAGAAAGAAAGAAAGAAAGAAAGAAAGAAAGAACACAAAGAGAAAGAAAGAAAGAAAACACAAAGAGAAAGAAAGAAAGAAAGAAAGAAAGAAAGAAAGAACACAAAGAGAAAGAAAGAAAGAAAGAAAGAAAGAAAGAAAGAAAGAAAGAAAGAAAGAACACAAAGAGAAAGAAAGAAAGAAAGAAAGAAAGAAAGAAAGAAAGAAAGAAAGAACACAAAGAGAAAGAAAGAAAGAAAGAAAGAAAGAAAGAAAGAACACAAAGAAAAAGAAAGAAAGAAAGAAAGAAAGAAAGAAAGAAAGAAAGAAAGAAAGAAAGAAAGAAATGAGGTTAATAACAGAGAAAGAAAGAAAGAAAGAAAGAAAGAAAGAAAGAAAGAAAGAAAGAAAGAACACAAAGAACACAAAGAGAAAGAAAGAAAGAAAGAAAGAAAGAACACAAAGAGAAAGAAAGAAAGAACACAAAGAGAAAGAAAGAAAGAAAGAAAGAAAGAAAGAAAGAAAGAACACAAAGAGAAAGAAAGAAAGAAAGAAAGAAAGAAAGAAAGAAAGAAAGAAAGAACACAAAGAAAAAGAAAGAAAGAAAGAAAGAAAGAAAGAAAGAAAGAAAGAAAGAAAGAAAGAAAGAAATGAGGTTAATAACAGAGAAAGAAAGAAAGAAAGAAAGAAAGAACACAAAGAGAAAGAAAGAAAGAAAGAAAGAAAGAAAGAAAGAAAGAAAGAAAGAAAGAAAGAACACAAAGAGAAAGAAAGAAAGAACACAAAGAGAAAGAAAGAAAGAAAGAAAGAAAGAACACAAAGAGAAAGAAAGAAAGAAAGAAAGAAAGAAAGAAAGAAAGAAAGAAAGAAAGAAAGAAAGAAAGAAAGAACACAAAGAGAAAGAAAGAAAGAAAGAAAGAAAGAAAGAAAGAAAGAACACAAAGAGAAAGAAAGAAAGAAAGAAAGAACACAAAGAGAAAGAAAGAAAGAAAGAAAGAAAGAACACAAAGAAAAAGAAAGAAAGAAAGAAAGAAAGAAAGAAAGAAAGAAAGAAAGAAAGAAAGAAAGAACACAAAGAGAAAGAAAGAAAGAAAGAAAGAAAGAAAGAAAGAAAGAAAGAAAGAAAGAACACAAAGAGAAAGAAAGAAAGAAAGAAAGAGAGAAAGAAAGAAAGAAAGAACACAAAGAACACAAAGAACACGAAAGAAAGAACACAAAGAACACGAAAGAAAGAACACAAAGAAAAAGAAAGAAAGAACACAAAGAAAAAGAAAGAAAGAACACAAAGAAAAAGAAAGAAAGAACACAAAGAAAAAGAAAGAAAGAACACAAAGAAAAAGAAAGAACACAAAGAAAAAGAAAGAAAGAAAGAACACAAAGAAAAAGAAAGAAAGAAAGAACACAAAGAAAAAGAAAGAAAGAAAGAACACAAAGAAAAAGAAAGAAAGAAAGAAAGAAAGAAAAAGAACACAAAGAAAAAGAAAGAAAGAAAGAACACAAAGAAAGAAAGAAAGAAAGAAAGAAAGAACACAAAGAAAGAAAGAAAGAAAGAAAGAAAGAAAGAAAGAAAGAAAGAAAGAAAGAAAGAACACAAAGAAAAAGAAAGAAAGAAAGAACACAAAGAAAAAGAAAGAAAGAAAGAACACAAAGAAAAAGAAAGAAAGAACACAAAGAAAAAGAAAGAAAGAAAGAAAGAAAGAAAGAAAGAAAAAGAACACAAAGAAAAAGAAAGAAAGAAAGAAAGAAAGAAAGAAAGAAAGAAAGAACACAAAGAAAGAAAGAAAGAAAGAAAGAAAGAAAGAAAGAAAGAAAGAAAGAACACAAAGAAAAAGAAAGAAAGAAAGAACACAAAGAAAAAGAAAGAAAGAAAGAATACAAAGAAAAAGAAAGAAAGAAAGAAAGAAAGAAAGAAAGAAAGAAAGAAAGAACACAAAGAAAAAGAAAGAACACAAAGAAAAAGAAAGAACACAAAGAAAGAACACA